>NC_058131.1:225131837-225336592 GCF_016433145.1 Gracilinanus agilis | reverse complement strand
TTCCTTTTCAATCTTGTCATTTCTGGTGTTCAATTTGCTTATCAGTTCATTTGATATCTGAGCCTCACTTTCCAATTGCAAGATTCTACCTTTTAAACTGTTATTTTCTTGGCAGATCTCTTCCATTTTCCTCAGAATCTCAGTTTTGAACTCTTCCATAGCTTGTGAGGAGTTTTCCTTATTTGAGGAGGGTCCGGATGCTTGTTTGTTCTCCTCCTCTGTTTGCTCGGTTGTCTGGATTTTCTCTGTGTAAAAGCTGTCGAGTGTTAAAGACTTCTTCTTTTTGTTATTATTCTTTCTCTTCTGAACCTCCTGATGCTGAGTAGCCATCATTAGCCCAGCAGCTTCTCAGCTTTATCCTCGGGCTCAGTGTCTGTTCCAAATCTATTGGCTCCTGAGGTCTGAATTCTGGTTTTTTCCAAGGTCAAGCCCCCTGGTGGGCCCTCTTGCTTGATCCTCTGCTGGAGGTTTCTTTACAAGTCTCAGGGCGCTGCTTCCACAGTCCTATACCCGTCTGCACTGGTTCCCCACTTAGGCTTTAGTTCTGCCTCCACCCACGCCTCTGCTCAGCGGGCACTCTCTGCGCCCAGCGTCCTGTTCCGGCGCGCGGTCAGATTTCGCGTGCTTTTTTTGACTTAATGGGGTCCTAAGTCTTGCTGCTCTCAGGAACAGGTCCCGGAGCTGCTGATGACTCGATGGGTGCCCCAAACTTGCCCTATTTCTTTTTAGCTGGGTTCGGAGCTATAGATGAGTGTGGAGGGGGTGGGGGTGGGGCGGTTGCTCAGCCCGCGATTGAATGAGAGCCCTTTGTAGCTTGGAAATGTCTCGATTCCACGTACCTTCCACGCTGTGCCCTGTTGTGGGGTTCCTCCGTTCGTCTGGACTTGTTTTTATGTCCCCTTGAGGAGTTTTGTGTGTTTTGGTCAGGAGAGGTTAAGAGCTGCTTCTTACTCTGCCGCCATCTTAACCCGGAAGCCCTAGCCAAGAGATTTTTATAAAATGTATATAAAAGCACTTTGTAAAGTATTTTTTTCAAAATTTGTCATTTGTTAAATATAATATGAAATGTTTTGTCAGATTATTTTAAACTCTTAATCTAGACATTTCATAAAAATGGAGTAAAATTTCAAATATGTCTTCTTTGCCTTCTTCCCGCAGATACCACAGATACCTCCTAAGTTTTAGGAATCATTTTGTCCTTGATCATGAACCTTATATGTATAGTTTTCATAATTATAATGCCATAACTCTTGGTAGCACTTTTAGTTTTTCCTCTTGTTAATGCTCATCTTTGGGAGAGGAGCATGAAGTCCCCACTGCTTTTCACTTTTTGAATGACTATTATAGATATCCCCTAGTGGGCCCCATTTCTAGGGCTTATGATTCTCAAAGGGTGAAACTAGTGGGTAATTGGTAGCCTTGGTGATAGCAATTATTCTGCCTCTAGTCTCACTCCTATCCCATAGAGCAGGGGTCAGCAACGAATGGCTCGAGAGCCATATCTGGCTCCACCTCCCAATTGGCCAGTCCTGGCAGAGCCCCAAGATGTGCCCCAGGGGGCCCTTCAGCCCCACCCCATATTCCAGCGCCTTCAGCCTCCATCCTCCTCCTTCTGCAGGCGTTTATGGCTCTCACAACCGAAAAGGTTGCCGACCTTTGCCATAGAGACTCCCCAAGAAAATCACTTTTCTTATTGGTACAGTGCTCTTTCCAGACCCCCACCACTCAGGTGTGATTGCTTTAATATCAAGTTCATGAAACTTGACTTAGGAGGACTCATTCATAATGAGGATATGATATCTGATTCTTTGGTAAATGTCATAGTCTTGGTCCCCTCCGTGCTTTAACCAGTAGAAATTTCCTTTCCTTTCTGATCAGCTGCTGCAGTTGGGTGCTTCACAGGGTTATCCCAGGAACTTGAATCGTTAAGAGCAAGATGCTTTGTTTTTCCAGGTTATTCTTGGTTAATTGACATCATGGGGAGAATGAATCCCAAATATGACCAATCTCCCTCTCTTTAGCTTTGATTAACTTGTTAATTGTAGTACTCTGAATTGTGATTAGTTATAAAGATATTAACCTGCAAATTCATTACTTTTCATCTATAGAATATTTTGCTAGGAGAAATGTAAACTTTAGATAAGATATAATCTTCCCTGAAGGGGCTCAGATAACTATAATATGTATTATTGCCTGATAAGTGTATCCTAGGGTTTCAATATAGGATGCTATGTGATCTCTAAGAAGGAAAAGACACATTAGGGGAAAGACTTCCTGGAGGAGGTGGCAGTAGCATTTGGGTTGCTCTTTAAAATATGGTTAAGAATTTACTGGGAGAAGAAATGAAGGAGAGCATTCTAGGCAGAGAGAATAAATAAAGGCATACAGATTTTGGTATTGGATGAGAGGTACAGGAGCCATGTTGGATTGTAGAGATTGGTCAGCTCTTTGTTGATAACTTGTTACAGTTTACTTATAATTGCTGTGCAGCAGCTATCCATTGGTTGCACTTAGGGTAACTCGCAACTTCAGTTCTTTAGAGATTGTGATATTCCAGAACTCTGTTATATAGTATCACCAGAGCAACATTGTTTATAAAAAAATTTTCATTTCAGAGATAAGTTTAAATCATTAAAAGCAACATGCTTTTTCCTAATTGCAATCCGGGTTACTTTCTTTTCCCTTTCAATTCTGGGCCCTACTTACTCTCTTTTTATCAGCAGCATCTGTCTAAAATATACATATTACTAGATTGTTCATTCAGTTATATATCAAAATCTGGATTGCAGGAAATCTACATGCACTTGATTTTTCCTGTAGCCATTAAATATTTATTGGGTGCTTACTATGTGCCAATCACTGTTATTAGGGATGGGAATACAAAGAAAGGAAAATAGTTGCTATTCTCAGGAGTTCATATTCTGTTTGGAAGACAACATTAATTAACTAGGGGCTTACAAAATATATGCAGAATAAATGTAAATTAATCAGAGAGAAGGCATTAGCAGCTGGGAGGAACATGAAAGGCTTCCATTAAGAGGTGGATTTAAGCTGCATCTTCAAAGAACCCAGGGAAACTAGAGGTAGAGGTGAGGAGTAGAGCATTCTAGGCAAAAAACAGAGAAACAGGAAATGGAGGGTTGTGTGGGTCATCAGGCTGGAGTCTTTTGAGTGATTATGGTTCTCACTTAGAAGGCTCTGCATTGTACTAGGAGGAAGATGCAGTTAATATATTTTCATCAACAAAATAGAAGAACCCTTTGGAGAACTTCACCATCTGGACTAGGATATCTTGATCTTTTTTGTGTCATAGACACTTTTAGCTATCTGATAAAGCTTATAGACCTCTTGGCAGAGTAATGCTTTTAAAAACAAAAAACAAAATACTTAAGATTACAAAGGAAACAAATGACTAATTATAAGAACACTAAAAATAAATTCCTTGATCTATGTTAGAACTCCTTATCTAGAAGAAATCTTTCTTCCATTTGTACTCTTTTTTTTAGGGTGTCCTTGATGATATCTTCAATATCTTCAAGTTTTATGTCTTGTCTGATTTTAATAGAAAGGGGATCATCAGACAAAGATTATTATTTTAAATCTTTAGTGAAAAATATGTAGTTTTGATATATACACGGGAAACATCTTGTAGTAGACTTTTGACATGTTCTTATAAATAAATTCAAGCTATCAATAAGCATATTTTTAAAATGTACAAATCCCTAATAGTTAGAGGAATGCAATTAAAAGAACTCGGAAGTTTCACCTCACACCTATCATATTGGCAAAATTAACAAAAACTGAAAATTGCAAATATTGGAAGGGCTCCAGAAAACAGGCACATTAATGTATTGTTAATAGAATTATAAACTGGTTCAACCATTCTGAAAAGCAATTTGAACTATGAACATAAAATACTAAACTATTTATACTCTTTGACCCAGTGACTTTTCTATTAAGTCTGTACTTCAAAGAAATCAAAGAAATAGGAAAAAGACTCCTATATCCTTAAATACTAAAACAAACTACTTTTGTGCTGGCAAAGAACTGGAAGCCAAGGGGATGTCAGTCAGGGATGACTAGGGTAGTAGCTCACATTTATATAGTGCTTATTATGTGCCAGACCCTGTGCTAGGAATGTTACAATTATTATCTTATTTGAACCTCACAATAACCCTGGGTGAATATAGTAGAATACAATTGATCTGAAAGAAATCATAAAGACAGTTTCAGAGACATCCGAGAAAACTTTGTGAATTGCTGCAGAGTAAAGTAAATTGCTGCAGAGTAAAGAGCAAAACCAAGAGAACAATTTATACAGTTACAATAAATAACATTTTAAAGACAAACAGCTTTGAAAGATTTAAGACCTCTGATCAATGCAGTATCTAACCATGACTCTAGAGAAATCCTGATGAAGCATGCTACCTACTTTCTGACACACATAATGGACTCATAGCACAGAATGAGACACCTTTTTTGTATATAATCAGTATGGGAATTTGTTTTACTTGACTGTGCATATAATGTTTTATCATACGGTTTTGTTTTTGTTTTTAAGTGGGGGGGGTCAGAGGTAGGAGGGGAAAAAATAGATTTTTTGCTGATTGAAAAAAATATTTTTAAGTGATACCCTATTATACAATTCATTTCCCTTAGTAGAAAATTATGTTTACTTATTGGTCAATGGAGAAGGGGATTACAATTAGAGTACCTGTAACTAAGTTAATGTTTATAGACTTTCTAAAAATTGTGATTCCGTCCCTCATGTTTCCCTTGTTCACCATCATTTCAGAAACAGAGAGAACCACAGGAAGTCATTTAAAAAATACTCAATTTTTTTTTCAAATGACAAAAATCTATTTTTTTCTCCCTCCCACTTTCTACCTCTCTTCATTGAAAAAAAGAAAAGAAAAAAACAAAATCCTTCTAACAAATGTACATAGTCAAATAAAACAAATTTCCATGTTGATTGTGTCCAAAAAAATACATGTCTCATTTTGAGCTCTAAATCCATTATTTCTCTGTCAGGCAGTGGGTAGCATGCTTCATCAGGGGTTCTTTGGAATCTGGTAAATCACTGGACTGATCAGAAGTCTTAAGTGTTTCAAAGCTATTTGTCTTTGCAGTCGTATTACTTGTAAATATAAATTATTCTCTTGCTTTTATTCACTTTACTCTGCAGTAGTTCATATGAGCTTTTTCAGATTTCTTTGGAACTGTCATTTACATTATTTCTTTTATTAAAATGGTATTTTATTATATTCATATGCCATAATTTTTATCTTAATTTTTTAATTAAAATTTTTTTCAACCAAAATTTGTTTCTTCCACCTACCCTAATTGAGAAAGCAAGAAAAATAAATCCCCTATTTAAAAACACATAAAAACAAACAAAATTCCTACCTTGGCTCTGTCCAAAAAAATATATCTAAATCTGCACTCTGAAATCATCATTTCTCTGTTAGGAGAGAGAACATATTTCATCATAAGACCTCATTAATTATTGTCATTTTATTGATTAGTGTTCCTGCTTTCAAAATTGTTTGACTTCATAATATTACTGTTACTGTATAAATTAGTGGTTCCCAAACTTTTTTGGCCTACTGCTCCCTTTCCAGAAAAAATATTACTTACCACCCCCTGTCACATACTATCACCGCTCCCAAATGCACCTGTGGCCATCACTGCTCCCCTGGATCGCTGCAGCACCCACCAGGGGGGCGGTGGCGCCCACTTTGGGAATTCCTTGTATAAATTGTTCTCCTGGTTTTGTTCCCATCTCTCTGTATTAGTCATATGTCCTCCCTGTTTCTTTGAAGTCATCCACTTTATTATTTCTGACAGTATGATAGTATTCTATCATATTTATATACTTAAATTTATTTAGACATTTCCCAATTAATATACGTCCCCTTAATTTTCAGTTCTTTTCCTCTTGAAAAAAAAAAGAGTTGCCATTAATTTTTGTACATGAATCCTTTTCATCTTTTTTTTTTTTTATATCTTTGGGGTATAGGCCTAGTGGTGGTATGGCTAGAATAAAAGATGAGTTTTTTAGTTTTTTACGATTTAGTAGATTTTTGCACATAGTTCCAGATTACTTTCCAGAATGGTTGGACTAGTTCTAACAAGTAATTCATTAGTGTTAGGCTGGCTCTTGTGTGTATTGCCATGGCCAAAGAACTTAGCAGAAGCTGGCTAGCGTCCTAGTAATAAGTCTTTCTCTGCTTCTCTAGGTTAGTCCTGAGAAAACAAGCACAGTTTTGTAATAAGACCATAACTGAAACTCTTCCAGAATGGTGAAAGATACTAGTGAATGATCTTTATAGACTTAATCTTAGAGGAACCATAGTTCTGCACAATGATGAGGCCTTTGAATAGGCCTTTTATAGAATTATTTTGCTAATTACTTATTTTTTTCATGCATCCTTGCATGTATAAATGTTATAAGTTCTTTAAGTTATAGGTTTAGTGAGTGACTAATAGAAATGTAGCTTGTCTTTATATGGAACTGATTCCTCTGTGTAACACTCCCTTCAAGCCCATCTTGCAGAGGCCCTCATAATTTGGGTTCCCAGATGTTGGCTTCTCCCTCAGGTTCTGATAACTATCATGGTTCTTTTGATGAGCTTCTCATTAACAGTCAGTCAGACATAGTAAGTAGTTAGTAAAGACATTTATTAAAATGTTATTGTTAGAGCCCTTTATGTTTACCACCTTTCCCACTCTTCCACAGGTACACATACATCAGATACAGGAACAATGTGCACAGACATAAAATACACCGATAGTGATAGACAACATTTTGATAACTCATTAGTTGTGGCACACTGTTGAGTCTCAAATTTTTTTCTCTCTTTTGGAACTTCACAGTGCTCCTCCAAGGACAACATCTCTTCTGAGTGGGTTGCTCAGCTAGACTCCTAAATTCTTTTCTTCTCTAAACTAGGAGTTCTCAGTTGCCAAGACTAGCTTGATCTTGAATCCACAACTGGCTTCCTTCCCTGTCTCTGTCAATCAGGGCTTCCCTCATGTTCTCTTTGGCTTATTTAATCTTATTCCTCTTATCCTTACTAATCCACACCAATGCCCCTTTCTCCTCAAGATTTCATAAATTAGTTGGGGTATTAGGAAGGTAGTTTTGCTTAGAAACAAAGAAATTTGCTTGTTTCTATACCAAGTTGTCCCCACAATAAATTCTAAGAAATAGTTGCTCTTATTTTTTTTAATTTGGCTTTACATTATTACAAAAAATGAATAATGCGGAAATGGGATTTGAGTGATAATATATGTATAACCCAGTGAAGTGGCCTGTTATCTCCAGGAGGGGGTAGGAAAGAGGGAAGGGAGACAAGAATCATGTAACTATGGGAAAAAAATAAAAAAATAAAATAAAATAAATTTAAATTTGGTCTTAATTCAAAAAGTGAATCAAAAATTAAAATGAAAATACTTTTCTATTTAATAAAATTTTGAGGTTATTGCTACTAAAGCTTGTACTCTTAGGCATTTGTGATATGGTTAAAAATTTGTCACACCTTTACCTTTGAATAAGAGACAAAAGCTAATTTCATAGATCCAAAGAGAAAAAAGGTCACAGGGGTAGATCCAAAGAGAAAAAAGGTCACAGGGGAAGTTAAGGAGGGAACAACATTTGGACATAGGGAAATGGTTGAGAGAAATCCAGCAAATAATAATCAGCATTTTGTGATAATTAGATTAAATCTAAAAATGGGCAGTGTAGACTTAAATCTAAACAATTTCTTATATATGGAATATATAGTGAAATATATAAATAAATGGGAGAGAGAGAATTTATAATGGAATAATGTTTACCATAGGGTCCCTCTGGGATGTGGATCATACAATTATAGATCTAGTGTTAGGCATGACCTGAGAGGTCATCTAAATTTGTCCCTTTACAGATGAAGAAACTGAGGCCTAGGGAAGATAAGAAACTTCCCATAAATGTCAGAGATGTGAGTCGAACTACAATTTCTTTTTTCTTTTTTAAAAATTCATTTATTTAAATAATTAATTTAGACAAATTTTTCATGTTTTATATTCTTTCCCTCACCTTCTCCCTTCCCTCCATAGCCATTGAGCAGTTCAACTAGGTTTTACATGTATCATTGATCAAGACCTATTTCCATATTATTAAAATTTGCAGTAGAGTGATCATTTAGAGTCTACATCCCTGATCATATCCCCATCGAATTATGTGTTCAAGGAAATGTTTTTCTTCTGTTTTTTACTTCCACAGTTCTTTCTCTCGATGTGGATAGTGTTCTTTCTCATAAGTCCTTCAGAATTGTCCTGGATCATTGCATTGCTGCCAGTAGAGAAGTCTATTACATCCAATTGTGCCACAGTGTATCAGTCTCTGTGTACAATGTTCTTTTGGTTCTGTTCCTTTCACTCTGCATCAATTCCTGAAGGTTGTTCCAGTTCACATGGATTTCCTCCATGAACTACAATTTCTTATTGCAGAACCTGGATTTTTTTGACCATATTAGGCTAAGGGCTTAGTCTCATTAACATTTTTTAAAAGCGATAACAAAAAGTAGTATATACTGAAATCTATAGATTTATAGTTTCGTTCATCTTTTATTTATTATATTATAATATTACAAATTACATAATATAAAATTACCAATGTTTATATTATAATATAATATAAGCTCACATTATATTATAAATCCATCCATTTATTAAATACTTATGAGGTATCGAGATACTATCCTAGATGTTGTTGACATCTTTTCCAGATAGTTAAATAAATGGTTATGGAGATAAACCATATAAAAACCATACAATTTAACTTATTAATTACCTATTATGTGTTAAGGTACCTTATTAGGAACCTGAGGATATAAAGGCAAAAAATGAAATAGCTTCTTCCCTCAAACAACTTAACATTTTCTTCAGGATGATAAAACATGTAATAAATATGTAAATGTCAAGTACATACAAAATAATTTTAAGAGGAAGAGTGCAGTAATAAGTTGGAGAATCAGGAAAAGCTATTGTGTGAAAAACTAGAAAGCCACAGATAAAACTTCATTTTAGCAGAAAATAAGCCAGCCTATAGGTCAGTGTTATCAATCATGACCTAGGAAACAAATTGGAGGCTCATGTGTGTTTGGGTTCAGTAAAAGGTTAAATGATGTCAAAAAGGGTACTTAAATTAAAATAAAGCATTATCTTAAGTTTAAACAAAACCATTTTTATGTCTGCATTTGATGTACTGCTTGCTATTCTGATTGATCTCAAGAATAATAAAACAAAATAAGAAAGGATTCAGAGGAGGAGCACTAATGTACAAGACCTAGAATCAGGAAGACCAGAATTCAAGTGTGACCCTAGCTATGTGACTTTGAGGAAGTCACTTAGCCCAACTGCCACAGTTTACTCATCTTTAAAATGAGCTGGAGAAGGAAATGGCAAACTGCTCCAATATCTTTACCAAGAAAATTCCAAATGAACTCATGAATCATAGCAATAATAACAACACTAAATTATCACGGGGACAGGGAGGCTTCAATATAAGAAAATAAAAGAATTAGAATTTCTTCAACCTATTTAAGAATAAGACCTGAAAGAAAATGTGATCAAACTTTCTTGAATCATGAAAGATGTGGTTTAGTTAAATCTAGATTTTGTTTACCTAGAATACCATGAGTTAAGGAGTTGTATTTGAAAGAGTTGTTTTTTTTTTAACATTAAAGGAATTATTATTGTATTTGGTATAATATATACATTTTGGATAAAGTGCTAGTTGTAGAAGATTAAGTTTTGAGCTTGAAGTCAGAAAGACCTAGGGTAAAATCCTACTACTGATACTTAATATTGTTCTGGGACTCTGGTTAAATACTGAACTATGTATCTAAGACAGCTCCCCAGGAATAATTCAGTCATAGGTATGTTGGTCCCAGATACTTTTAACAAGGTGACCCTAGACAAGTCACTTAATCGCAGCTACCTAGCCCTTACTATTCTATCAATTTTAAAACAGAAGATAAAGGTTTTTTATTTTTATTTATTTTTATTTTTTTACTGTTCTGCAAAGCACACTTCCATATTGTCATTGTTGTAAGACTACACTCATACATAATCAAAACCCAAAATAAAATTGTAAATACACTGATGTCAAATATGACGCCAATAGTTCTTTCTCTGGAAGTGGAGTTAAGTCTTTTAAGATTGTCCCAGATAATTGCATTGCTGAGAGTAACCAAATTTTCACAGATAATCATCGTCTAATATTGCTGTTATTGTGTACAGTGTTCATCCAGTTCTGCTTATTTCACTCTGCATAGTTCCCACAGATCTTTCCAGCTCTTTCTGAAATTATCTTGCTTATCATTTCCTATAGCATAATAGTATTTCATTACCAACATGTATCACAGTTTGTTCAGCCATTTCCCAAATGATGACATCCCCTAAATTTCCAGTTTTTTGCCACCACAAAAAGAGCAGCTATAAATATTTTTGAACAAATGGGTTCTTTCCCTTTTTTGAAAATTATCTTTGGGTTATGGACCCACTAGTGGCAGGTCAAGGTTTTTATAAAAAAGTTCAGCCAGAGTTTAAGTAAGTTAATAATTGGTATATCTGTGGCAAGTAGTTGGGGATGTTTGGATTATGCTTTAGGAGTTTGAAGAGTTTAGATTAATCATTGGTTTTGATCTTATATAATTGCTTTATAATGCTAGAATGTTTGTGTTTTTGAAGATTCCTGCATCTTTGCATGAAGGAGCCTGGATTATAAAAATATGTATAATATATAAGAGCACTTAAAATTTTAGAACTCACTTAGTTCCATGTCACTTTGACATTCAAAAACAGTTATCTTATGCACTTTTTGGGGGCAGCTTTAATCGTTTTGGGTAGAAAAAATATTTTGTATGATCATAGTTTTGATTTTGAATATTAGACTGACTGGCAAGCATATAGCAATATTCTATTACTATCTCCTATAGTGTTTTTACTATTCTAAAATGTTTTTACTTTTTCTTTTAGAAAGTGGAGCTGTTCCCAAAAAAAAGGATCCATTAACACATACTAGTAATTCACTTCCTCGATCAAAAACAGTCGCAAAAACCACATCCACAGGTCTTTCAGGTCACCACAGAGCACCCAGTTGTAGTGGGCTTTCCATGGTCTCTTCAGCTAGACAAGGAACTGTCCCTGCAACTACATCTCATAAGGTACTCCAAAATTGAAACCTGACTTTAAGTGCTAACACAAGACATTTTTTGTACATATATGCTTCCTTAACTGAATAGTTATATTTCTGAAAAGTAAAGTTGCAGGCTGTGTTTCTGAAAATAGATTTCAGTTAAATGCATGAGGGAACTTAATATTAAAGGGACTCCCAATCCTGACTCTTTCAATGCCTCGTTTGTCTTTATGTGTTGCATTTGTTTGCATAGCATTCCATTTTCATTTGAAATCCTTTTTTCAGCCACTTAAAAATATTTATGAATCTTGGCATTTTAGAGACTTGGTGTAATGTTTCTTATAGATCCAGTCTAGCCTATGAAATATTTTTAATATTTAGCAATTTAATTTTTTGGATAAAGTCTACCCCAGATTTGCCCTATAATAAAAAGTTGTTATGCCAGTTTTTGCTGGGATTAAATGGCATAATCTGGTAAATTTCAGATTTGAAATAAATTAAATAAAAAGCTATGTATTTATGGGATAGAGAATCTGATTTTGAAATAAATTAAATAAAAAGCTATGTATTTATGGGATAGAGAATCTGATTTTGAAATATTCTTTAGGCAGTGGAGTGAGCAAAAATAATTTATCATCAGAATTATGAAAAACTAAATTATTTTTAAACTGAGCATATGCTTAAATTTTATTTCATAATTTAAAAACTGTAACTACCTGAAACCTTAAAGATAGCTTATTAGGAGAGTGTAAATGTTAGGCTGTGTTTGTTTCACTATTTTAAAAAAGCTTTGATTTTTTAAGGGAACTCCAAAAACTAACAGAACAAATAAACCTTCAACTCCTATGACTGCTGCTCGAAAAAAGAAAGACTTGAAGAATTTTAGGAATGTGGACAGTAATCTTGCTAATCTTATTATGAATGAAATTGTTGACAAGTAAGTTAAATTATTGAATCTTTTATTCATTGGTTTAAAATTATTTTGTGACTAATAAGTATTCTGACTTGAAGAAAAAAGTACTTTTTATATTTAAAAATTTCATGATAGTTTTCACTTAATAAAGATGATTCATGTTAAAGTTAAATATTTAAAATAAACATGAAAATCACTAAATGCCTAATCAACTATTAATTATTTGACGTTAATTTAGATATAAGTGTGAATAAAGTCTCATCATGAGATTAATTATATTCTTTCTCTTTGTCAGTGGAACAGCTGTCAAATTTGATGACATAGCTGGACAAGAGTTGGCAAAGCAAGCATTGCAAGAAATTGTTATTCTTCCTTCCCTTAGACCTGAAGTAAGGAAATCATTAACATTTTCCTGTGGCATCTTATATTGAAGCAGAGATAGTAAGCAAATGTCATGATGGAACTACAATTATATTCATGTGCTTATACAAAACTATGACAGTAGAAGTAATAAAAAAATGAAAAAAATTGTAAGACAGACAAGAAAATGGAAATCAAGATACAAGATGTATTAGTGTAATATGATGACTAGTTCTATCTGAGAGGAAAATTTGTTGTTTTCAGTCATTAAAATTTGTTTTATGTTTAAAGAATAATAGATTCAGAGCTGAAAGAGACTCTTAGGGGAAAATTAATAAGGTATTCCTAAGCAATCTGTGTTTTGATAAAGCTAAGAAATCAAAGAATTAGAATGAAAACCAAAAGAGAATGCCTTTGAAATATGGCCTCAGTTCTGCCTAAGAATTGCTCTCTAAAGTCACCTAGTCACCAAAATGGAGAGAGGGACAATGAATGTCAAGGCATCTAAATTCCCAGTATGCTTCTTAATTGTCATATGAAAATTAACTTTACCAGCTGGGCCTTTTCTTTGTATATATACACATTTAGTGTTGTTTTGGATTTGAACACTTGATAAAACAGTACTTGCAGTGTATGTGTTTATTGCTATTTCATGAATCCTACCCGAAAATCTTAAAAGATTATTTCAAGCCCTTTAAAACAAAACTATATATTCTTTTCAAATAAAAGGACCTTGGGGGGCAGCTAGGTAGCTCAGTGGATTGAGAGCCAGGCCTAGAGACGGGAGGTCCTAGGTTCAAATCTGGCCTCAGACACTTCCCAGCTGTGTGACCCTGGGCAAGTCACTTGACCCCTATTGCCTGCCCTTACCACTCTTCTGCCTTGGAGCTAATACACAGTATTGACTCCAAGATGGAAGGCAAGGATTTAAAAAAAAAAAACAAAAAAACAACCAAATAAAAGGACCTTGGAAGCCTTTCTTGTTAATTAAATCATCTTACATTTTTGAGGAAAATTGATATGACTGCTCAAGGAAAGAGTTGTTCCTTTTATTTAGAATTCAAATTATGACTGTTTTGTCTTTTCTCTGTTTACTTCTTCTGGAGCATGAGATCTTCTTTACGTGGAGACAGCCCTGTTATTTTGAGTCAAAGGACCTATTCTCTCTCTGTCACTTATTACCTATCTGGTCTAGGGTCAGTCATCTTATCCTCTTTGGCTTCAGTTTCCTTGTCTATATGTAAAATGAGCAATTTAAAAAATTTTTTTTAAATGAATGGGCTTCTAGATCTCTTCTGCTTATAGATCCTATGACCCTGCAGTAATGTGTAGCCAGATCCCATGGATTATCATTTTGATTAACTTCTGTCAGTAGTTATATGAGAGAATCAAATACACAAAGGCCAAGACAGTACTCATGGATGTATTGAGTATTTGTTAAATGTCATTATTAAATACTTGCTGAGGTCTTTTTTTATTGGGAAACACATTTCTGGATTTATAATGGAATCAGGGGGAAATGATACTGTATTTACTCAGGTTTTCAGGAACATACCTAATGTAAACAGCAGAGTTAAACTGTTTTGTGACCTTTCATGAACAGAGTTGGAATAAAAGAACATATCAGTGTTAGGAAAAATAGATTTACCTTATTTTAGAATTATGGGGTAATATTTACTTAAGTTTTAATACTTTAATAAAACTGATATCAAATTAATGAGTGATACTTGGACATCATTTGTTTCTAGTTGGATAGAAGTTGATACTTCAATCTTTTCACATACAGGGGTTGATAGAGTGAGTTTTCAAAAGAATAATAGGTTTTTCAGGACTACATGGTTTTCTATACTCTCAGAATGTTCTCTTTCCAAACAACTTTCCCTAAATGTTTCCAAAGGAGAATATACTCTTCCTTGTTTAGCATTTGACTGTAGACATTAGCATGGCATACATGAGATTTATGGGAAAGGGCATTGGGATTGGAAGCAAATAAATGGATGCCCATTTAGCATACTATGAATTCTCCCATCCAGCTTTACTAAGCCTGACTTTCACCTTAATTTCTTCATATGTAAAATGTCAGCAGTAATGCTTACACTGCCTACTACAGGCTGTTGTGAGAAGGTGCTTTACAAACTGTAAAATTGTAATTAACAGATTCCTTTGTAGTGTGATTTGAGTGGTTTTGTTGTTGATTCTCCTTTAATTGACAGTACTATTGACTTTTCAATGGTATATGAAATCCCACTATTACAGTTTTATATTTTGGCTAAGGGATTTCATTTTCATGGATCTTCTGTTAAAAATAAAAATAGACTTGGGAGGGATAGAATGGAAGAGCATTTATTAGCAATTAGAAAAGCATTTATTAATCACTATATGCCAAGTGTCATGATAAGCTCTAAGGATACAAATAGAAAATTGAGATGCTCCTTGCTTCTAAGGAGCCTAAAGGAGGGTTCCTTTTTGTATCTTAATGGCAGATAGAAAGGCCAGGTAGTTTTTAGGCAGAGAAATTAGCTAGGGAAGTGACTACCTATTGCTCATATTGTAGTAGTTTCATAACTGGTCTTTTTGCCTTTTGCTTCTTCCGTTTATTTGGGGTAGTCCTGCTAAATTAATATTCATAAAGCTCTCAGCATGTTAACTCTCTTGCCAAAAGAACTTTAGTAAAGGTTAAACCTCATAAGTCAAGGCCTTCTATTATTTGGTCTTACTTTATTTATTACTCCTACTATTTGAATAGTCTGTCTGTCTGTCTCTCTCTCTCTTTCTCTGTCTGTCTCTCTCTCTCTCTTTTGGCAGTCTTCATCTTTCCTGACCTCTTTGAAGCTTTTGCTACAGTAGACCTCCTGGACTTCCCATCTTATCCTTTGGTCTTCATAACACTATTGTCTTTCGTTTCTTTTCCTACCTGTCCAACTCTTCCTTTCTAGGATCATTATCCATGACCTGTCTCCTAAGCATAAGGGTACCTCCAAACTATTCTGTGCCCTCTCTTCCTTTCTGTACTTTCTTGGTAAACTCAGAGGAGTACAGTTATCTTTGGAGATAGCTCCCAACTTTTCCCCCACAAATTTACTAAAAGGCAGAACAAAACTGTTCTTGTGTGTCCTTGTACTAGGCATAGTCCCAGAGAAGTAGCTATGTGCAAGTGAGAATAAAAGAATATATAATTTAGATTATCAGGAATATGTTTACATTATTCTAGAATTAAGAAGTAACAGATTGGGGACAGCTGGGTGGCTTAGTGGATTCAGAGCCAGGCCTAGAGATGGGATCTGGGTTCTGGGTTCAAATTTGGCTTCAGGCCCTTCCTAGCTAGGACTTTGGGCAAGTTACTTAACCCCTACTGTTTAACTCTCACCACTCTTTTGCCTAGAAACCAATACACAATATTGATTCTAAGGTGGAAGGTAAGGGTTTAAAAAAAAAGAAGTAACGTATTATTTAAGTATTAAAATTGATTTCAAAGTAATGAATGATACTTTGACAGTATTTGTTTCTAAATTGAGAGAAGTTGTTACTTTAATCTTTTCTTATGCAGAGATTGATAGACATAGGTCTTTTTTCCTTTATTTTTTTTGGGAGGCTAGACATTTCCACCTGTGTATCTCACAAATATCTCGAACTTAACTTGTCTAAAATCAAATTTATTTCTCTTAAACCAATCCTTTCTTCCTAATGAAAGAATCGGCATCCTTCCATTTATCCAGGTTTACAGTATCAGCAAGATTCTTGATCTCATACTCCCATGTCCAGGCACTGTCAAGTCTCTTAGATTCCATGTCTGTAACCTCTTTTGCATACATCCCTTAACCTTCTTTCTTCACATGATCAGTACCCACATTCATAGCCATCTCTTGACTGAACTAGTAACTTCCTAAATAACAAATAATCTTCTTGCCTCTCCGTCCTCCATATAACTGTTAAAATAATCTTTCTACAGTACAAATCTGACCCATGTAACAATACTGCTCAAGAAACTGGAGTGACTCTATTATTTCTAGGATAAAATGAAATCTTTTTTGGTTTTTAAAGCCTTTTACAATCTTGTCTCAAATTTTCTTTTCAATTTTCAAATTTGTTTCACATTAGTCCCCATCATATACCCTGTAGTTGAACCAAACTAACCTATATAGCAGTCCCCATTTGTGACATTCTACTCCTTGAAAGCAGGGAGTTATAAATTTTTGTCCTTCTGTTCCTAGTACCTTGTTGGTGCATTTTAGTTGGCAGGTCCTTAGTATATATTTGTTGAGTTAATCAAATTTGGACACACACACAGAAACAAACAAAAACAAACAATCAAACTACAACCAAACCAAACTACTAATGCCTAAAACATTTAAGCTTGCCACCTCATCTTTCACTCATGCTATTCTGTGTACTTGGAAAGCTTTTCCTGTCATTTTTGCCTGTTAATACCCTGATTTTAAGGCTTATATTAGAGGTTATCTCCTCATTGAAGCTTTTCTATATTCTTTCTATCCTTAGAATGACTTTCTATATAAGTGACTATAATTATGGTTTATAGCTATATAATGCTTTATAAGGTTTTCAAAAGTCTTTACACATATTATTTCATATATTATCAACTCCTTATATAATAATATATACTGTTAGGGTTATTGTGAGGATAAAACAAGATTAATCGGTAAAGCAGTTAGTACAATGCCTGGCACATAGTAGGTATTATATAAACATTAGCTATTGTTGTTGTTGTTATATCATTAAAATAACACTGTGAGGTTGATGCTTTAATTATCTTCATTTAACAGAAGAAACTGAACCTTAGAGAAGTTAAGTGACTTTCCCTGGGTCTCACAGCTAGTAAATATTTAATCCAGAATACAAATCAGGCTTTCTGACTCCAAGTCCAGATATTTTTTTATTACCCCCCCCCCCCATACCTTTATATAAACATCTCTTATGGCAGTAACCATTTTCCACCTTAATAAGCATTTGTGTGTTTTTTTTCCTTCTATTTCTTGTTAAGCTTCTTGAAGACAGGGAATTTCATATTCATTTTTATTTCCCATAGTGTGTAACATAGGACTATGAACATAGTAAGCATTAATTTCTATAAAATTGAAGGTGCTCCAATGCTATAAACATTTGAAGGTTTTGAATATGGTTCCCTTCCTCAAGGAAATTATAGAATGATTGAGAATAAAAGCAACTTGGAAATATATTATTATAAAAACAAGTAGCATTATATGGGTAAAATTAATAATTGAATGCATTAGTAATAGAAATAAATGCCATAATGCACTCTGCTGTTGGTTTTCAGTTGAGCAGTTTGAACTTTTAAGTGCTTAAGAAATTTGAAGCAGGACAAAATCATTGTGGGATAAACATTTCCCTATAGGAATTAGGGTTTGGGATGGTAGAGCTTAGAGAGAAGGAAGGGGGAGAAGATGATAGAGGCATAAATGAAAGCATTGAAATCTTGCAAATAAGTTCAAAATTTTAGTCAATTATATTCTCACATGAGTTAATAACTTCTAGTCCTCATTTGTGTAACTTCCTCATATCTTCGTACTTAGACCTTTTCCTTAACTTTAACTTAGTTCTGCATGTGCCACCTTCAGTAAAGAAACAGATCTATCGCCCTTTCTTATTAAAAGAGTCTTAATCTTGGTGCTAACATCTCCCTGGGTTTCAAATTCTGATGTCTTTATATATGGGGTAGCTATAATTATATTTATATATGTATGTATATATGTGAAATTTATAATTATTGTAGTGCAAATAGTGTGCAGGTCAGCCCTGCAAGGCTTTGTTGGAGAATTTGACAGTTGAGAAAGGTTTAGAATTTTGAGGAAGTTCAGTTGATCCTGGGGACTCATGGTGAGGAGGAGGGTCAATCTGAGCTCTTTCTTTGGAAAAAACCTGACCTATATTCTGCAGCTTTTCTCTTAAAAATTGTTAGCTTAGTTATTTCCTTTGAATCTCCCTAACCTCCCTTATTCCCCATCTTCATTTTTCCTTCCCTGCCTGAATTTCTGTGAGGGTTTTGAAAGGAGGGTAGTTTGGAGTGTTAGTTTAAACTTGATAGTTTTAAATAGTCAAATAGGGCTTACCCTTGTTACAAATTATCTATTGAATCATTGTATCCAACTTTCCTAACCCCATTGATTATAAACCTCTTGTGAGCTGAGTTAAGGCAGGTCCTTTCTCAGTTTCACATTCCTGTCTCCCTCCCCCACCTGAAGCTCTCTCTAGGTGGCTGTTAGGGTTGTATCCTCTATCTTTTCCAATCAACCCTTAAACTGATAAACCCAGTTTGTCTTTTAATCAAAATCTTTGGCTACTTCATTAGTTGATTGATAAGAGAGGGAGAAGGGAAGAAAGGAATCATATAGTCTGAGTTGTGAAGGGAGTTGGAGGTGTCCATTTTGGAGGAAGTGCAATCTTAATACTTCCTCTGAACTGTTCCTTTGTAAACCTGAGAAACTGACTAGCAGCCCTCTAGTCAGTTTCAAGCCATTCTTGGCTGGCCCTAACCTTTGTCTGTAGAAGTGCCCTTCCTACTTGAAGGGCTCAGTCTGTTTCCCTTAAGTGTCTCTGCCTCAAACCTGTGTCCCAATCTGGGTCTCCCAGGCTGTAGCTGATTGCCCAAAATATCTCATCCTCTCCCTTGTAACTCTTTATACCTCCGTGTTTATATTCCCTAAACTCCGCCATTCCCTTGCTTCTCCTACCATTTCAATTTACCACCTTTACCATTATACTTTCCTTATTCACTTTCTGCCTTAGGGATTCACAAACCCCTATCCACAGTGCCTTCTCCTCTATTCCAACCATACCTCTGCCTTAATTCCCTTGATTACCTCTGGTCTTTGGTCCCATATCACCCCATTACCTCAGTACCTTACTGCATCCCTGCCTAATTCCCTTATTACATCTAAAATAAATTCCTTTATTACATTATATATGTATATAAAATATTAGGGGGTAGCTAAGTGGCACAGTGGATGGAGTTAGGGGACTTGGGTTCAAATGTGGCCTCAGACACTTCCTAGCTGCATGGTCCTGAGCAAGTCACTTAACTTCTTTTGCTTAGCCTTTGCCCTTCTGCCTTAGAGTTTCATTAAGACAAAAGAATAAAGGGGTTTTTTTAAAATTAGGAATCATTTGTCCTTATTTTGTAAAGATATCTTTTCTATTTCATTAGTAACTATTTCCCTACATTTAATGATTTTCATTTACCTGTAGAAAAAAAATTTAAACTAAAACATGTTTGTTTATTTTTTTAAGTTATTCACAGGGCTAAGAGCTCCAGCTCGGGGATTGTTGCTGTTTGGCCCACCTGGTAATGGGAAAACTATGCTGGTAAGAAATGCTATTATATGTTTGAATCTTTCTATATTTGAAACCATAAAGTTCATTTTTCTTTCCTAGATATTTCTCTTATTTTTCTTTTTAAAATATATATAACTTTACCTAGAAACTTTAGTAATGATAAACTGAATAAATATTTTGCATAAGTAAAGAAGCTTTGTGGTGTAATGGGAAATGGGCCAGCCTGTGAGTCTAACCTATATTCTTATCCTCCTTTGACACTTAATGGTATAATCATTGGCAAGTCACTTCACTGTTCTGAGCCTAAGTTAAGAAATGATAACCTTATTGATACATAGTATAAATATTATTATCTCAATTTTACTGATGAAGAAAGTTATTTAGTATTTCTTAGAGGACTACATAAATGAGTTGGGGAATCAGTAGTAAATATTTTTCTTAACAATTATATTCTGTTTAGTATTTGACAGTTTTTCCTTAATTGTAACTTAGTAATTTTCTTTTTGACGTTTGCTTTTTCTGCTTCCTAGCTTTTCTATTAAAGAGCTCACAAACAGATTTACATAAAGGCTAACATGCAGTCTGTTTAGTATGTGTTTTTGGACAGGTGAAAGGAGTAGCAGAATAATTTTTATCCTTTTAAGACTTTATATAAAAGTATACAAGTAGACATGTCAAAGGGGTTAGAACACTGGCTTTGGAGTCTAGGAAGTTCTGGATTAAAATTCTGCCTCTAAAACATACATAGTGTGGACCATTGGGAAATCACTGAATTTTTCAGTGACTACAGACAACTCTGTAAACCCATAAGTTGCACAGTCTGCATCTATGAAGAAAGTTTTCAAGTTGTATGTTCTCTACATCAGTAAAATCATATATGGATGAAATAATATATATACCTTACTATGTTGAATACTTGGTTGCTTTTTAGCTACTTTAGCAGACTGAAAAATGAGGAAGTATATGCTTTGTTCAAATTATACAAAAACCTGTATCTAAGTTATCTAAGTTGCCAACATTTTTTTCCTACCATGTTTCTCAGTAGTTCTGCTTTCCTAGATATCTTAGCCAGAACGAAAGAATGAACAGAGAACCAGCATAATTTTTTGCTAGTAACTCAGCACCCTTTGTTTTAAGCTATGATTCCCATAATAGAAAGGAGAAAAGCCAGTATCCTCTTCTTTTCCTTCTAGTTCTTTTGAGAAAAGGACTTGACAGGAAGTTTTCATATTTTTAAAATTAATTTATTTTATTTAGAATATTTTCCCATGGTTACATGACATGACTCATTTTCTTTCCTTCTCCTCAATCCCCTCCCATAGCCGATATGCAATTCCACTAGGTTTTACATGTATCATTGATCGAGACCTATTTCCATATTATTGATAGTTGGACTAGAGTTATTGTTTAGAGTCTGCATCCCCAATCATATCCCCATCAGCCCATGTGTTCAAGCAGTTGTTTTTCTTCTGTGTTTCTCCTCCCACAGTTCTCCCTCTGGATGTGGATAGTTTTCTTTCTCATAAGTCCCTCAGCCTTGCTCTGGATCCTTTCATTGCTGCTAGTAGAGAAGTCTGTTATGTTCGATTTTACCACAGTGTATCAGTCTCTGTGTATAGTGTTCTCCTGGTTCTGCTCCTTTCACTCTGCATCAAATCCAGGAGGTCATTCCAGTTCACATGGAATTCCTCCAGTTTGTTATTTCTTTTATGACAATAGTATTCCATCACCAACAGATACTACAGTTTGTTCAACCATTCCCCAATTGAAGGGCATACCCTCATTTTCCAGTTTTTTTACCACTACAAAGAGTGCAACTATAAATATTTTTGTACATGTCTTTTTCTTTATGATCTCTTTGGCGTATAAACCCAGCAGTGATATGGCTGGATCAAAGGGCAGGCAGTCTTTTAGCACCCTTTGGGCATAGTTTCAAATTGCCATCCAGAATGGTTGGATCAATTCACAACTCCATCAGCAACACATCAATGTCCCAATTTTGCCACATCTCCTCCAACATTCACCACTTTGCTTTGTTGTCATATTAGCCAATTTGCTAGGTGTGAGGTGGTACCTCAGTGTTGTTTTGATTTGCACTTCTCTAATTAAAAGAGATTTAGAACACTTTCTCATGTGCTTATGGATAGTTTTGATTTCTTTATCTGAAAATTGTCTATTCATGTCCCTTACCCATTTATCAATTGGGGAATGGCTTGATTTTTTGTACAATTGATTTATATCCTTATATATTTGAGTAATTAGACCTTTGTCAGAATTTTTGTTATAAAGATTTTTTCCCCCAATTTGTTGATTCCCTTCTAATTTTGGGAGCATTGGTTTTGTTTGTACAAACCCTTTTTAATTTAATATAATCGAAATTATTTATTTTACATTTTGTAATTTTTTCTAACTCTTGCTTGGTTTGAAAATCTTTCCTTTCCCAAAGAGCTGACAAGTATACTATTCTGTGTTCGCCTAACTTATAGTTTCCTTCTTTATATTAAAGTCATTCAACCATTCTGAATTTACCTTGGTGTGTAGGGTGTGAGATGTTGATCTAAACCTACTCTCTCCCATATTGTGACAGGAAGCTTTCATAATAGAGGAAAAACATAATTGTGTTATGCTATCAGTAGTCATGTCTTTGATTTTTAGAAAGTGTTTGTTAGCTATTTCTATAATACAAATTGGGTCCTGTTTAAATAGGATATTGTGATGCTTTAAGTCCTTATTTTAATATATACTCATGTAGCTTTGCATCTGCTTTTTTTTGTGTGTTTTAAAGGCCAAAGCAGTAGCTGCAGAGTCCAATGCTACTTTCTTTAATATAAGTGCTGCAAGCTTAACCTCGAAATATGTGAGTAACTGTTTTTGAAATTTATTAACTTATGTTAATGTGTAAATCTTAATATATTAAATACTAATGATAGCATAAATAAGAATGTTTCCTTAGACTTTTATACATACTTTAAAGATATAACAAGAAGATACAGACTTGAAAGTAGTTCACATGTTTGACATTCTCTTCTTAATACTTTCCTTTGTGGAATATAATCATTTTACCCATAAACATGCAATTCAACAAATGTTATTAAATGTAAGCATCAAGTATTCAAAGTGAACCATGAAACAGTACCTGCCCTCAAAGAACTTAAATTTCTTCTGAGTGAATATGAAACCTTTTATAAAATAAATAAATACAAAATATATAAATAGGATTATAAAATTATAAAAGTATGCTCAGGAGGGAGAGAGCACTAATTACTGGTGGGAAGAGGAAATCAGTAAATATTTCATATAAGAGATAGTACCTGAGTTATGCTTTGAAGGAAGCTAAGGATTCTTTGAGACATGGGTGAGAAGATATGGGGGCCTGCTTGTTCAAAGATACAAGAGGCAAAAGATGGAATGTTTTGTAAAGGGAATAGTTAATAGGCTGGTTTGATTGAAATAGAACTTCCATGAATAATGTGAAATAAGACTGGAGAGCTAGATAGTAGCTAAATTAGCAGAGAGCTTTAAATTCTAGGAAAGAATTTTGTTTTCAATCCTAAGGGGAAGGGAGCAGTTTGGACTTTGGGAGCAGTAGATACTATTAGTTATTAGATAGGAAGTACCCAAATTCTCTGAGGCTCTCCCTACCCCTGGTACTCTGGTTTTATATTTAACCTTCCTAAGCTCCTTCCTTATTTCCCTTCTGTTGTTTATATACCCCCACTTTTGTTTATTTGCTTTCTAATGTCTATGATGATATTCTAAAAAAAGCTTAATGTTATATTAGTTATTGAGTAGCAAGAGCTTTAGGAATAGCAATGTCTTATATTACACAGCAGACATGTTAACAGGGTTAATGCCAGGGGAAATTGTGCATTTTATAGTTCAGTTTCCAACCTTCAGGTAGTCAGTATTATTAAGGACTTGCAGTGTGCAGAAGCTCAGTATTAAGGTACCAGGGGATTCAGAGACAAAATTATCCACTTCCAAGGAATTTACATTCTAACTGGGGAGAAAATATGTTCATATACAAGTATATGTAGAGTACATTAACCCTAACAGCTAGGGTAAACAGGAAATGACTGGGTGAAGAGGGTAGTTCTTGAGTTGAATCGGCAAGCATTTATTCAGCCCTTACTCCATGCCAGGCTCTTTGCCAGGTACTGGGGACATAGATTCAAGCAAAAGAAAGTTAGCTCCTAATCTCAAGGAACATTTTTAAAGGAAGAAGACAACACATAAAAGAGGGCTGAAAAATAGGAGAAGTTTAGGGAGGGGCTAGATAATGGTGAAGTCTGGAGGATGAAACAGACTGGTGGACTTTCCTCAAAATGGAAGTTACGAGTAGAACTAACCAGTGAAAGAAGGGGGCCACAGCAGTGGAAGGAGAAGCACCTGAGGCATAGTGGTGAAGTCCAGAGAATGAAGATCCTTGAAGGAAATTAGGATTTCCAAAAGACAGAGTCAAAGAGGGATTTTATTACAGACATGGAAGACAGTTGAGTGCAGACACAGAGATGGGAGATGAAGTGTCATGTGAAGTCAGTCAGAATGACCACATTGTAGGGTTCTGAGAGTGAAGTGTAAGAAGACTAAAAAAGTAGAAAGAGGCCATGCTGTGAAGTGCTGAGGTGCAAACAGAAGAGTTTATACAGAGTGTCACAAAAGTCTTAGTGCAGTTTAAGACTTCTGAGACACTCAGTATTTCATCTCAGGGGAAATAGAAAGCCATTGGAGTTTGTTGGGTAGGAGAACAACACAAGTAGACCTGAACTTTAGGAATAATTACATTGGTAGCTTTGTGGAGGCTAGACTGGTATAGGAAAGATATAAATTGGGGGGGAGGCAGGCTTTTTTCAATTGTTCAGTTGAGAGGTGATGCAAGCCTAGATTAGCATGGTGAACTGTAATCCTATTACAGAAATTTCTAATAGCACTACATTTTTATTTATTAATTTATTTATTTTAAGCCCTTAACTTCTGTGTATTGGCTCCTAGGTGGAAGAGTGGTAAGGGTGGGCAGTGGGGGGTCAAGTGACTTGCCCAGGGTCACACAGCTGGGAAGTGTCTGAGGCCGGATTTCAACCTAGGACCTCCTGTCTCTAGGCCTGGCTCTCAATCCACTGAGCTACCCAGCTGCCCCTAACAGCATTACATTTTAAAAATTATTATAGTACTTTGAAAAACATGAAAAAGCCATAAGTAGTCATCAGAACTTAAAAGAACTTTTAAATAGTTGTGAAAATAATAAATTCTGTCTATAGCAAAAGTTAGAAACAATACATTCTTACTAAGGAATACTTTCAAGATAATTTGGTCACTTCAAATGCATAGTTTTTTTAAAATTAAGTTTCTTTTGCAAAAAAGGAAATAAAAGTAAGAATATACTTTTTTCGATGGAAAAATTTAAATTTCATTCATACTTAGACATGCAAATGATGATGGATACCATTTTAGCTTTCCCAGATGTGTTTATATTTAATAATAAGTCAAAGCCTTAAGCCATAGAAATGAACTCTAATGGTAGAATTTTAGTTATAGGTGGCAGGTTGGGGATTGTGATCATGTTGAGGAAGGAAGCCCTTCTGGTTCTCTTCAAATCATACTATGTTATAATTGTCCTGTATGTTGGTCTATAGATTTTATTGATTAAAGTGTGCATGTAAGTTCTGTAGTCATTAAGTGTTTATAACAATGGTGAGTGAAATGAATTGTTAAGCAACGGAACTAAAACTGTTTTTCATGAATTCGTATGTTTCACTAGTGTGTTTTTAGAATCATTCTACAAAGTTGAACAGATGTTTATTAAATGCCTAAAGGTAACAAGGTCTTTTGAGGTCACAGTTTAATGTCAAATTCAATGAGAAATCCCGGACAAATAGCTCCCCAGTCCTGGCATAAATACCTTGAGGAAATCTCATTATCTGTTAGGATAGCATATTAACCTGTTTAGATATTATAAAGCTCTTCTTATGTTGAGTTTAGATCTATTTCTTTC
Source organism: Gracilinanus agilis (assembly GCF_016433145.1). Lineage (NCBI taxonomy): Eukaryota > Metazoa > Chordata > Mammalia > Didelphimorphia > Didelphidae > Gracilinanus > Gracilinanus agilis. Next base: position 225,310,834 of record NC_058131.1, on the reverse strand, counting down.
TTATTATTCATCTAGCTTTCAAAAGCAGTACAAAACAAGATTTTACTTCTTTCTACATGACATCCTTTGATGAAAAACACTGTATTTGCCCTTAGTCTTTTTTCTAAGTTACATACCCAATTCCTTTAGCTGTTCCTCAAAGATCAAGAAATCTAGATTCCTTTATTATCCTATGTTTCCCAACCTCTGAGCACGCTGCGTTTTGCCAGTATTTCACTTAAAACCTGACAGAACTAGACATATTACTCCAAATGTTAGTATAATATATAGAGGAACTGAAAAATTTGGAAATTTTCTGGACTTTACTTTTTTTTCATTTGCAAAATGAAGGGGTTGAATTAAGTTTTTTTTTAAGGTACCTTTCACTTCTAAAATTTGTAATTTATATTTCTCATTATTCAGATGCTATATTTCTGTTAATGCAGCTCAATGTTATATTAACTTTTTTAGCAAGAGCTTATGAATGTTGGGCCATATTAAGTTTGTAGGAAGTGAAATCCCTCAAATCTTTCATAAAGGTTTCAGTCACATATCTTTTCTTAATATGTTAAATATGGACAATTTAGTAAATATGTGGACTAATATTATATTCTGAATTTATATTTTAAAAAATTTCCCAGCTTATGAATTACTAATCCCAACATTTTAACAAATAGAAATTTATTAAAGAAAGAAGAGCAGGACCAATTGATGACTGGTATTATAAAAGGGTCTGAAAACTAATAAAAATTTGGAAGTGTAATAATTAACTCAATTTAAATATTAAAAAAAACAAAGAACTGTAGGATTTAGTATGTTATATTTTAAAAAATAAATTAAATTAATTAATTAAGAATGTTTTCACATGATTACATGATTCACGTTCTTTCCTTCCCCTCTCCCTTCCCCACTCCCGAAGCCAATAAGTAATTCCACTGGATTTTATATGTATCATTATTCAAAACCTATTTCCATATTATTAATATTTGTAATAGAGTGATCATTTAGAGTCTATATCCCCATCGAACCATGTGATCAATCATATTTTTTTTTTTTCTGCGTTTCTACTCCCACATTTCTTTCTCTGGATGTGGATAGTGTTCTTTCTCATAAGTCCCTCAGAATTGTCCTGGATCATTGCATTGCTGCTAGTAGAGAAGTCCATTACATTTGATTGTGCCACAGTGTATCTGTCTCTGTATACAATGTTCTCCTGGTTCTGCTCCTTTTGCTCTGCATCACTTCCTGGAGGTCATTGCAGTTCACATGGAATTCCTCTAGTTCATTATTCCTTTCAGCACAATAGTATTCCATCACCATCAGATACCACAGTTTGTTCAGCCATTCCCCAATCGATGGACACCCCTTCATTTTCCAATATTTTGTCACCACAAAGAGCGTGGCTATAAATATTTTTGTATAAGTATTTTTCCCTATTATCTCTTTGGGGTATAAACCCAGCAGTGCTGGATGAAAGGGCAGATAGTCATTTAAAGCCCTTTGAGCATAGTTCCAAATTGCTTTCCAGAATGGTTGGATCAATTCACAACTTCACCAACAATGCATTAATGCCCCAATTTTGCCATATCCCCCCTAACATTTATTACTTTCCTTTGCCGCCATATTGGTCAATCTGCTAGGTATGAGGTGATACCTCAGAGTTGTTTTGATTTGCACTTCTCTAATTATAAGAGATTTAGAACACTTTTTTATGTGCTTATTGATAAGTTTTGATTTCTTTATCTGAAAACTACCTATTCATGTCCCTTGCACATTTATCAATTGGGGAATGGCTTGATTTTTTGTACAATTGATTTAGCTCCTTATAGATTTGAGAAACAAGACCATTGTCACAGGTTTTTGTTGTAAAGATTTTTTCCCCAGTTTGTTGCTTCCCTTCTAATTTTGGTTGCATTGCTTTTGTTTGTATAAAATCTTTTTTATTTAATGTAATCAAAATTATTCATTTTACATTTTGTAATATTCATTATCTCTTGCTTGATCTTAAAATCTTTCCTTTCCCATAGATCTGACAGGTATACTATTCTATGTTCACCTAATTTAGTTATAGTTTTCTTCTTTATATTTATGTCAATTTACCCATTCTAAATTTATCTTGGTGTAGGGTATGAGATGTTGATCTAAACATAATCTCTCCCATGCTGTTTTCCAATTTTCCCAGCAGTTATTGCCAAATAGTGGAGTTTTGTCCCAAAAGCTGGGCTCTTTTGGTTTGTCCTTCACTATCTTGCTAAGGACATTTACCCTAAGTCTATTCCAATTGATCCTCCTTTCTATCTCTTAGCCAGGATTATATTGTTTTGATGATCACTGCTTTATAGTACAGTTTAAGTTCCAGTACTGCTAGGCCCCCATTCTTCACATTTTTTTCATTAGTTCCCTTGATATTCTTGATCTTTTGTTCTTCCAAATGAACTTTATAATTTTTTCTAATTCAGTAAAAAAAAGTTTCTTGTTAGTTTGATAGGTATGGCACTAAATAAGTAAATTAATTTGGGTAGGATTGTCATTTTTATTATATTAGCTTGTCCTACCCATGAGCAATTAATGTTTTATGAATTATTTAGATCTAGTTTTAATTGTGTAAAAAAGCATTTTGTAATTGTGTTCATATAATTCCTGTGTTTGTCTTGCAAATAGATTCCTAAATATTTTATATTGTCTAGGGTGATTTTAAAAGGAATTTCTCTTTCTAACTCTTGCTGCTGAGTTGTATAGGAAATATATAGAAATGCTGATGATTTATGTGAGTTTATTTTGTATCCTGCAACTTTGCTAAAGTTGTTGATTGTTTCCACTAGCTTTTATTTGATTCTCTAGGATTCTTTAAGTAGACCATCATATCATCTACAAAGAGTGATAGGTTAGCCTTCTCAATGTCTTCTTTAATCCCTTCAGTTTCTTTTTCTTCTCTAATTGCTACTACTAGCGTTTCTAGTGACATGCTAAATTATAGAGGTGATAATGGGCATCCTTACTTCACTCCTGATCTTATTGGGAAGGCTATTATTATAGTATTTTTAAAAAATTATTTTGAGTAGCTTTTAAAAAGGTAGTTATTTCACTTTAAATGATCACTCTATTGCAAATATTAATAATACGGAAATAGATTTTGAACAACAATACAGGTATAACTCAGTGGAATTGCTTGTCACATCTGGGAGGGGGAGAAGGAAAGAACATGAATTATGTAACCATGGAAAAATATTCTAAATAAATAAATTAAAAAAATTAAAAGGTAGCCATTTCAAAGAATGATATCCATTTCTAGGAAAAAAACTGTTGAGGTTGAAATGAAGGTTAAAGCATACAATTTTTCACTTTAGTTTATTTGGGGGTTTTGATTTTATCTGAATATTCTCTTACAAAAAAGGAAAATATGGTAAAATGTTTTGTATCATAATTCATATATAACCCAGATCAAATTGCTTACCTTTAGCTCCCGGAAGTGGGAGGGAGGGACACAATTTAGATCATTTAATTTCAGAAAACTTATGTGGAAGATTGTTATTACATATAATTAGTAAAATGTCTTTTTTTTTTAAAGGTAGTTGTCATACTGATAATACCTTATCTTCTGCTTGAGATAGGTAAAGTAAAACAATCATCCATGCAGCTTTTGTACTAAGATTGGGTATCCATAAATTTGGGCCAAGTCATTTTGACCAAATATTGAACTCTTTTAATGATGGAGTAGTGGAAATAGGTAAGGACTAGGAGGAGAGATACCATAGAAATCTTTTACCAATTATGCCATATGGTTTTTCACTTGTTATGAAGTACTGGGGCATCTGGGAATGGTCTAAGTTTTAGCATTTTAGGAATACTTCAATTAGAGAGGGCAAAGTGATTCATGTGATTGATGCTTGGAATTTGTTGCTTACTGTTGGTGTTTATGACAGTAAATTTCTCAGGAAGTCTTCCTATGATTATTCATTGCAAGATAGATTTTTTTTTCATCTTCTCCCCGCTACCCCAAAAATATATTATTCACTTATTCCTATATATACTCACCTATCCTCTGTGCTCTCCTTAAAGAGACTGCAATATTTTACACATTCCTTCCATCCCAAACTCTGTTCATAAGGTAAAAGAAAACAGAGGTTGTCTTTATTCTTTTTTTTGTTTTCATATTAAAACCTGAATTAAATTTTGATGAATATTTTCTTCCTTTGCCCTTTAAATTTATATTGAAGCAGAGAAGAAAAGTCAGGTTTATTTGTTGTAAAATTACAGCAATATAAATGATAAGAAGTTGAATAATTTTGAGGTCTAACATGTAATAAAATGTTTAATACTTTGTTTTAGGTAGGTGAAGGAGAGAAATTGGTAAGAGCTCTTTTTGCCGTGGCTAGAGAACTTCAACCTTCTATAATTTTCATAGGTAAGACTTTGTTTTCCTGATAAGTAGCATTCATGAAATCCCTTCCTCCAAATATGATAGGTCTCTTATTCTTTCGGTACTTAAATAGATCTGCAATATCATTGTTTTGGATATAGATAAAAACTTTTCTAAGCCCTTGCTTGCTATTTGACTCTTATTCATGACTTCTCATAAATCTTCCACAAGGGATTCACCTAGCATGTTGAGAAACTCCATCTAGATCTTTTGATTTTATGCTATGCAACATGTGGGCTAACTAATCATTAGTTAAGACTTTTAACAGGTCCACTATAATTTCTGTTCATATATCTCTTTGTTATCCTTTCCTTTGCTCTGAGTGCATATGTGATAATGTGCTAAGTTTACCACTACAAATCTTGTTATTAACTTTGACTTGGAAGTTTGATTCCTCAGGAATTGTGGTATCCGATTATTTGCAGTGTAGAATTACCAGAAAGATAGAGATGCTATTAAAAAAAATGAGATAATTGGGAGTAATTGAGAACACAAGAAGTCCTGCTGCCCATTCCTTTCTCCTATTCTGAGTCCAGTTCATCGTCCATCCTCAGTGTTCGCCACCTAAAGAAATGACACACACTATATAGATTGTGCAATTGACTATATATTGTCACCTACGCAATATAAATTCTTCATCTACTTTGTATTTCTTGCATGGATAGTTAGGCCAGACTCTTTTGAGTGATTATGGATTTCATTTAGGCTGCTCTACAGTGTTATGGGGCTTGATGCAGCCAGCACTATGTCATCCACAAACAGGAGCATCTGGAGGACCTCATCTATAGGGAATCACTTCCATTTGGACTTTGTACTGGATATCCTCCATGACAGTGTCAAACACCTTTGGTGAGCATATGTCTCCCTGTTTTATGCCTCACTTGATAGTAATAATCAGAGGATTGTCAAAGTTTTCTCTATCATTGCATCTTTCAAGGAACTTTTATGACTGGGAGACATCTTGATGAAGGAGACTACATTTTCCTCTGCCAGACTAGATGCTTTTTCATTCAACAAATGGGGTTCTTGTAGGTTTTATGCCTTTTAGTCAATTGTTTTATTGTAAAGATGTCATCTGCTTTTGGAACCTACTTATTCTTTTCTTAGTTCTTCTTCAAGGATGTTCTTTATGTGTGTAAATGATTCTCATAAAGATGTAGAGTTGCAAGAATAGACATACCAATTATTCATGACTGATATCCTTTTATCTTCTCTCATCTTTTCTGGTAATAATAGCTTTGATTTTTTTTTTCTCCACTCTTTCAGATATCTTTTGATCTTAAGAATTGATCCTTCAGTGCCCTCAAGGTTGTCTCTTGGTCTTCCTATCTCTGTTTTTTTTTTCAGTGCTATTTCTACAACCTCATAAATTCTACTGGGCACCATGTTATTAAATTCCAAATTGGTTCCACTATCATTTATGTTATAGAGATTGTGTGATTATTTTCTTTTTCCTCCCTTGGTCCAGTCTTTGTCCTTTTCTTTGTCCTGTCCTGTCTCTCCGTCTTGCTTAGGATGGAAGTATAAAACAACTATTCACAGGCCCAGATGCTCTGATGATTTGCATGGGAGCTTTGACATTCTTCATTCCTGACCTGGGCCATTTCAATCCTTTTTAGGATAATTGTTGTGCTTTACTTCGAAGTTAGTCATAAATACCCAATTTAGTGCAGACATCAGATTGATAGCCATTGTAATTCTTCAGCTAATGATTTTTTAAATGTTTGTTCTCCAGCTTGGTTTCTAAACTCTTTTGGTTCCCTCTTTGTGGCAATCGACTTAAGTTGAATAAACTTACCTTGGAAATTATAATACTCTCTTTATCTATTAATTTCCATTGTTATACATCAATAGATTGTTTTAGGAGGTCAGATTCAAAATGTTAAGATAGCATATGTTTTTTTTCTCCTTTTTATTCTTCTAAATTTGTTGATTTTTTACTTTTATCAATAAACGGTGGTCTGATTGTAGATTAGTAACCAGTCATTTCTTATCCGTTAAAGTTTAGAAAGTTTCATTTTTTTGGTGATGATATTGTCTTTATCACACCCACAACTTCATGAACCTCTTCTTGAAGAAAATATTCATGATTTATATGTGTATGACTTCTGAATAGAATAGAAACTTTTGTTCTTTCTTATGTCTTACTCCTGAACCATATTTTTCACTGTCCTTTCCTGCAGACATCTTTGCATTGAAGACCCTGAGTATTAAAGTATATGTTCATTTAATTTGGGAGGGACTTAATAAATTTCATATAAAATTTCTATTCTGCTGCATCATTTGTGACAGAGGTAATCATATAAGTTGTCAGTATCTTTGAGGTAATAATCTCTTTGCAAAATGGTCCTGATGTGTTGCAGTGCTGAATGATCAGGTATTCTTTGAAATGATATTTCTTTTAGCCTTTGTAGATGTGGATAAAACCTCCATCTTGAAGGAAAACCTGTGAACAATCATTTAGTTTAGCTGCAACAACTTTATATCTTCTGATTTCTTTTATAACAACAGCACTAATAAATATGTAATTCTTTTCAGTGTTAGTTCAGTGGACACCCATGTCATGGGTTACCAGTCATAGGCCAACAACCTTACATTTAAAGCGCCCAAAGCTTAGTTAATGTTAATTGTCTTACTCCTTTTTTTATTGTAATATAGTTTTGATTTTTTGATTCTTAACAATCTGCATTATTTCCCACCACAGCCATGGTAATGACTGTCAGAGTAGAGTAAGATTGAAGGCTGTTTTGTGTATTTCTTCATTTAACACATTGCTACAGCCAATGAATTCATTGCCTAATAACAGTGAGCTTCTTTGTACCTAGATTAACTGGTCCTTGAAAAGCAGACACAAGAAATTTATTAACAAAACATTTTTTTAAAAGCAGACATAATTTATTACTTCAAACTTCTTCAGCATGATAGAATGTAAGAGAGCTTATTCTCCATTAACTGAGTCTTCAAGATCTTAGATTTCCCCCTTGCCGCCAGAAGACATTGGAGTAGGATTTTTGTGGAAGAGAAGGGGATCATTCAAGATGGAAAAGTTCTCACTGTTGATAACTTACAACTTTTAGCTCTTAAAACAAGAAATAAACCTCGCAGAAGTAATTTTAAGTGATTTGAATAGTTCATCCACTGATAATGGTATCATCTTTGTCTTTTTCAGATGAAGTTGATAGTCTTTTATGTGAAAGAAGAGAAGGAGAACATGATGCTAGTAGACGTTTAAAAACTGAATTTTTAATAGAATTTGATGGTGTAAGTGTTCATGATACTTATTATTTAACAAACATTTTTCTTTTAAACAACCAAAATTAGAAATACAGTTTTGTATATTATGTATTATTTATGTATATTCTTTTGTTTCACTTTATTGAAACATTTTAAATTTGATTCATCTTATAGGTACAATCTGCTGGAGATGACAGAGTCCTTGTAATGGGTGCAACTAACAGGCCACAAGAGCTAGACGAGGCCGTCCTCAGGTAAATATATTTGTATGGCTCTTAATATTTTTTTAAAGCTACATTATACTTGTTAAGATTTAAATTTTTTGGATTCTGTATCTTAATTTATTCTTGTCTTAGCTTTTTAGGACTAACTAGAGAATCATTATAATTGAGAACTTCCCTTCAAACTAAAAGAAATTGCATTTTCCTTTTACTAATTGGGAATTTAGGACCCTAACTTCCCCTTTCTTCTTCTAGTAATAAAATGAGAGGAGGAAAATGGGAATTATGTGAATTTATGCATTTAACTTTTGCTTGAACTTGTATTTTAATTCAAACTCAGAATTCATATACTTTAAGAAATTTGCTATTTCCCCATACTATTTAATTTAGTATATTCTGAATGTTAGATGACTCTGTTTTTTAAAAAATCAATTGTATGATGTTCATATTAGTTTAAAACTAGGTATGTGTATAAATAAATTGAAAGTAGTAGAAGTGCCCAAGAAAATACTGACCCATATCTGATATAAGAATATGAAACTTTTTAATAGCATTTCATTCTGTTACATATTACTTCTACATATAAGCTTCTAAGTATTCAAGTATTCAAATGAATACAAGGTTAGTCAGAGCCTTATGAGCAGGCCTTAAATTAATAAATTCTTTGTTTTCCCTTGTAGAGAGTCTTTGAGTACATATGATAGACCTAGCAACATGACTTTTGTTGATATATAATGACTAGTTGGTTAATAGAGAAGTTATATTGAAGTACTCCATTACTCTCTGACCTTTTTATGAATTTTCAGCTCTGGCTGTGTAGAGTAGAAAGACCTAAATGGTAATCAGTCACATGGAAAAATTGCATTGCCAAGCAAGTCCTTGCATACTAAACATATACTATTCTAAAAGATCTTGGAATAATTTCTATTACAGGAGGACCTGTCTTGAGGCAAGAATCCATCATCTATTTTATAGTTATTCTGTCACTTTATATTTGAAGAGCATGCTTCACACAATAATAAAATTGAATCCATAATATGAAAGAATTCTTTATACTAAAATTTGACTTTTTCCAATTTTCCTCTCAGTTGTTTCATTTGCTTAGCTTGGATGTGTCTATCCTAAAGAAGTCAGATGATTTTATGAAAACATTGTTAAGTAAAACAGTACTTCCATAGGAACAGTCTTATAAATGGGAAATCCACTTTTGGCACCGAAAACTCTTGATATGAGAACTTGGCGAACAATGATAATTAGAGGAAATTATGCTAGATTGGAAGCTTTCCTTGGACAGAAAATAAGTTCAGGAACTGTTTGTAGGTTGGTATTACTTGCCAGTAATAAGAGAGAAAAAGGACTTCTCCTAAGATAGGAAGGTGAGAGAGCCACATCTTGGAATGATAAAACAACTAGTTATCAGGAATTGATGGTATTTTCAAAATACTTTTAAATGGCAAAGTTGCATAAGATATGTATACTTTAAGTTACCATCTCAGGAGTACAGAGATTTAAGTATATATTTTGAGTTAATTGTTTAATTAGCTCCTTTCTTATTTTATCATTATAGTATATTGCCATGTCTTTCCCATCACCAAAAATAGATGAATATCATCTATTTTTTAAAGCTGTTTTAGTGGCTTTTTTTCTGATACCCTGTTATTTCTGAACATCCCTTGTAACAATAGAAAACAATTATGCAAAATAAGAGCAAATGCATTTGATAGTATATGCAACCCACCATTCGTAGACTCTCAACTCTTATTTGTTCTAGGACCAAGATAGCCATTACAATTAATCATTTTGTCTGCCTTTCAGTGTTGTTTTTACTTATAATATTATGGTCATTTATTGTTTATATTTTTTCTAGTTATGCTTACTTCACTCTGTCATATAATGTTTACCATGTTTTCAATTCCTTATATTTGTCACTTTTCATAATCAAACGAGGTTCCATTAACAGTCATATGTTACAATTCAGCCCACTTTCTTAAAATTTTTGACTATCACAAGAGTTCTATCTATTATTTTATGACAGTATTAAGAGAAATAAAGAAATTAAATTTAAACAATAAATAATGATATAAAAAAACACTTTAAAACATTTTTTTAAAAATTCAAAATTTCATTCTGTTTTCAGTTCCTAATTCTTTTCTGACATCTCCTCTCTCCCCCAATTATCCTTCCCCTTTGAGAAGTCAAGAAAAACAAAGGCTGTATAATCAGTCAGAGCAAATTCCCACACTGGCCATGTTTGGAAAAAAAATATGACTTCAGGCTATGCTCTGAATTCATCACATCTTATTTTGGAAATGGGTAGCATGTTTCAGCGTGAGTCCTGAAATTCTGCTGTATGTGGTCATTGTGTTGATCAATTCCTTAAATCTTTGAGTTATATAGAACTTTTTTCTCTACAATTTCCTTTATTTTTAAGTGAATTTAACATTTTAAATTAAAATTTTTTCTTAATTGGTCAAAATATTTTTTAGACGTTTCATCAAACGGGTGTATGTGTCTTTACCAAATGAGGAGGTAAGTATATATTTTTACTTGCAATTATAGAGCTAGTGCCTGTTTCCTTTTTTCTTTTTAATGGTTTCTTAGTTTCAATTCATTTGATTATTATGACATTGCAAAACTTGAAAGAAATCCTTTTGTGGGGGGAAGGGAATCTTTAATATGCAGAATATAAGTGTTCAGTAAGTATCTGATTATTATATTTTGTCAAAAAAAATGTCAAGATAAGTAAGAATGAGTAAGACTGTTTTTACCCTTAAGGATTTTCTATTTGGGTAGGAGAATTTGTCTCATGACAAATACACAAGTAACTAAAATGAAATTGTTTTGTATCATAAAAATGGTTTGGTGTGCTATATAAGGAGTTGAAAGGAAGTAGGGATCACATAGAGCTAGGGAAATCAGAGAATTCTGTGGAAAATGTTGAATCAGAGATGACTATGTAGTTTTGTTTTACCAATTATATAGCACTTAATATTTAGACACTATGTTTTTAATTTAAATTATGCCCTCTTCTTTGGTTGCCTTATTCACTCTCATGTTAACTTTTAGTTAACTCTTTGAGGATAATTTCCATATCTTTTACATCTAGCTCCAACCCTTTCCAGAGTTCTAGTGTCATATTTCCAACTACATTCTGAATATTTATACTTGGACATCTCAGGAATTGCTCAAATTCTACAACTTATCTGAAACTGAACTTACTCCCTTCCTTTCCACCTCCCCAAATCTACCCCTCCTTCTAATGTCTCCGTTTTCATTATCAGTGAGTCCCAAAATTGCCATCATCTGTGACTGTTTCCTTTTCTCTCACTCCCTCACTCCCCCCCACTTACCACTCCTATCACTTCCCAGGTTCTGTCGACTATGCAGTAATTCTCAAGTCTACCCCTCCTTTTCTATTTCAGCATCCTAATTCAGACCATCATCACATTTTAATTGGGCTATGATAATAAAAATGCTTCTTGACTGATATTTCTATTTCTGGTCATCCTTTATACTCCAGTGTTTGGAATAATCCTTATTTCCTATTCACATCACATCCATTTAATATTCAAAAACCTTCAGCAGTTTAATTTAAGAATTTTTTCAATCTGATTTCAAACCATGTTGTCTCCTTTTAATTATACTACTTCACTCTACTGGTTCTGTTTTCCATTAAACTGTTCCATGGTAGGCTTGGAAATAGGAAGAATTGGCTTTGAATCCTGCCTAAGATGTTTCTTAGCTATGTGACCTTAGGCAAGTCAGCCTCTCTGATGATTGATTTCCTTACCTGTGAAGTTAGAATAATATTAACACCTACCTCTTAGAGTTGTTATGAGTTTCAAATGATCAAAATGTGTGAAGAGTACTTTGCAAACCTCTAAACATTATGTACCAGTTATTTTTATCATCATTCTCTTTTTCCCCTATTCTTTGTACTTTCATTTAGTTGTTATCTATGCCTAGAGCCTTCCCAAACTTCATCTCTACCTTTTCAATCCTCCCCTTCTTTCACATTCTTAAACACATTTTCTTGAAAGATGATTTCTCTGCTCCCTATCACCACCTCCTAAATCTGGAAATAACCTCTCCCTCCTAGACTTCATTATAACATATTATTCTATTACTTACATATATGTCTTGCTCACCTTTGCAAGCTAGTAAGCTAGTTGAAGGTAAAGGACTGTTGAATATGCAGGGGCAGAGAGAGGTTTTGAGCCTGTACAGATGACTAGGAGCATAGTTATTCAGTTAAAATGTAGAGAAAAGGATTAAATAACTTATTTATGAATGTAAGAAAAAAACTAAACTGAAGTAAGATGTATGTCATCCAGTCAATTATTGTTTAGTAAGGGTTTTACCATGGATCTGGCCTGTGCTTTACCAAGCACTACAAATACAAAGAATGAGAAAAATTTAGTTCCTGTTCTCAAGAACTTAGGTTCTAATAGGGAGACAAAATGCATGTAATTATATATGAAATACACACACACACACACACACACACACACACACACACACACACACATACACACACACACAACAGATGGGAGGTAAACATAGAGGTAGTGGGGTATGCTCTAGCTGAAGCAGGTGGAGGACAGGGTGAGAAAAGGAATGGAAAAGCCTCTTGCATAAGTGGAATTTGAGGGAGCAGCTGGGTGGCTCAGTGAATTGAGAGTCAGACCTTGAGATGGGAGGTCCTGGGTTCATATCTGGCCTGAGACACTTCCCAGCTATGTGATCCTGGGCAAGTCACTTGACCCCCATTGCCTACCCTTACCACTCTTCTGCCTTGGAACCAATACTTAGTATTGATTCTAAGATGGAAGGTAGAGGTTTAATAATAATAATAATAATTAATAATAATAATAAGTGGAATTTGAGCTGAATCCCAAAGGGAGCCATGGAAATGAAGAGGCAGGAGTGAGCAGAGTAAGTATTCCAAGCATCGGGACCAGGGCAAAGTCAAGGACTGGATATAGAGTGTCATGTTCCAGGATAAGCAAGTAGGCCAGCATAAATTAATTATATGGTACATGAGAGGAGTCAGGTGTAAGAAGACTGGAAAGGCAGGAAAGTGCCAGGTTGAGAAGGGTTTTAAATGCCAAACAGATGTCTTTACATTTGATCCTGGAGATAATAGAGAGCCACTGGAATATATTGAGTCGGAAAATGACAACATAGTTAGAACTTTGCTTTAGGAAGATCACTGTGACAACTGATTAAAGTGGGTAGAGACTAGAGGCAGGGAGACCGGTAGAAGGCTATTATAGTACTTCAGATAAAAGGTCCTATACAAGGGTGGTTACTTTGTGAATGGAGAGAAGTGGATGTATATGAGAGATATTGTGAAGGTACAAGTGGCAACATAAGACAACATGTGAGGTCAGGTTGAGGGAGAGGTTAAGGATGACAGCAAGGTTGCCAGGCTTCCCTTAACTCTTCATTTGCACCATGACCTTCTAGTCCCTCTATCCTTTCTTTCTCTGACCATCTCCCCTGCACTAGCCACTTTTTTCTCTCCATCTCAACTCCTTGGGGAACCAATTCAACTCTTCATTGTCTTTCTCTCTTGAATTCCTATTGTCCTTATCATATTCCCAATACTACCCAGCCAAACCTCAGCCTTGGATCACTTCCACAACTCCTGCAGAATGCAAGTAGAGAATATCATGCAACCATTTTGACTAGATCCATTGCAGATTTATGTTATATACTCTCAACTAGACCCTCGCTGCTGCTAGACCAATCCTACTGTTCCTTCCTTGTCAACTCAGTATTCCTACTCTCCATAGCTTATTGGTTCTTCCAAACGTTGTCATCCCTTTTCAAATCTCCTTTGGCTACTACCCTTCTGCCCACTCCCCCAGCTGAAAACTTTATCCTATATATTTTTTTTTTATTTCTTCTCTTTTATTTTTTTATTTTTTATTTTTATTTTGTTTTGTGTTCTTTCCCTCTCCCCCTTTACCCCATATTTTACAAAGAAAAAAATCAAGGACATTCAACCATGAACTCCTCCTCCTTCATCTCCTGTCACTTTCATGCCTTCTGCCATCCTCTCTTCTTTTATCTTTGTTTCATCTAATGAAATGGCTTTATTCCTTACCAAGATTAACCCCTCTCTATCTGTTAAAATGATCCCATTTCATATCCTCCAGCAGATTTCCTCCTTAATCACCCATACTATATCATTTGCATTATTTTTTAAATATTTATTAAATATTTCTCAATTAGTGAAAAACATTTTTAATATTCATTTTTAAAATTTTGAGTTCCAAATTCTCTCGTTCCTTCTTAACCCACCCTCCCTTTCCCCTTGAAAAAGCAAGCAATGTCATATTGTTTATATATGTCAAGTCATGCAAGATATATTTCCATATTAGCCATGTTGCAAAAGAAAGTATACACACACACACAAGAAACAAAAAAAATAAAGTAAAAAATTATGCTTCAGTCTGAACTCAGTTGATTAGTTCTTTTTTTGGAGGTGGATAGCATTTTTTGTTGTGGGTCCTTTTGAATTGTCTTGATCTGAGTATTAAGTCTATCACAAGTTGATCAATATTAAAATATTGCTGTTACTGCCTGTCATTTACTTTCAATCTCTCCCTGTCTACTGGCTCATTTCCTACTGCCTACAAATATTTGTATCTCTCCATTCTGAAAAAAAAAACCTCAATCAATCCTTCTATCATCCTATGCCTTTTTTTGCCCTTTGTAGTTCAGCTCCTCAAAAAGACCATTGGCAATTGGTACCTCCACTTTTCCTCCTCTCTCTTTCTTCTTAATCCCTTACAATCTGGTTTCTGATCTTATCATTCCACCAAAACTGCTCTCTTCAAAGTTATGAATGATCTTTAAGTTGTCAAATCTAATAATGACTTTTTCTCAATTCTCATTCTCTTTGATCTCTTTGCAGCCTTTAAAACTGTTGATCACTCTTTCTTCCTTGATACTTCCTTCTCTCTAGGGCTTTGGCACATCACTTTCTCACATATTGATTGTTGGATTAGTGCCTTTGACAGTAATAGGGAAGTTGAGAAGAGAGGAGGGAAGATAATGAATTCTCTTTTGAACATGTTGAGTTTAAAATATTTAAAAAGTGTACAGTTCAAAGTGTCCATTAATCATATGGTGATTAGGGCTAGATATGTAGATCTGAGTGTCATCTGAATAGAGATATTTGTTTCTTAAGATGATTTTAAGCTGATGATGGCCGTTGTGATTTATGTGTGTATTTTTTTCTCTCACTTTCCAGACGAGGCTACTTTTACTAAAAAATCTATTAAGCAAACAAGGAAGCCCATTGACCCAAAAAGAGCTAGCTCAGCTAGCTAGGTGAGTAATTTTGTTTGGATTACCCCAGCATTTTTGTGAAGAAGTAGTTTTCTGCTTGATTTAAAGTAAGTTTTATGATAAAGGAGATGCAGATTTTCTGTGTAATGTAAAATCTTTACCTAAATATTTACAAAATTTAATAGTCTCAAAAAGAATGTGTTTCATATGACCCGATAGTAATATATATATATATATAAATTGTGAAGTTTTTATTTTTTCCCCTAGACACTCTCTTCTCCTTCTAAAGAGTCTATACTTTTTTTATTGATGATGTCATCAACTCTGCTTTCAGTCATCATTTCTAATCTGTTCATCCAGACCTCACTTTCAGTCATATTCCAAATACCTAGTTAGTGAATATTTCAAGCCAGATGTCCTAAAGATACCTTAAAAAAAACTGAACTTGTTATTATATTTTTGTTGTTTTTTAAAAACTCTTACCTTCTGTCTTAGAATTGATACTAAATATATGTTCCAAGGCAGAAGAGCAGCAGGGGCTAGGCAGTTGGGGTTAATCAGCTAGAAAGTATCTGAGGCCATATTTGAACCCAAGACCTCCCATCTTCCAACCCTGGCTCTTCTTTGCACTGAGTCATCTAACCGCCCTTGTTATCTTTCTCTTCTTTCCCCCAGATCTCCAACCTCCCCTTCTTAAAATGTCTATTATTGACACACCATCCTCCTAGTCACACCATCTCCTCCTCCTCTTGTTCCCCTATTATTTTATGTATATGACCCCTTCTCTTCTGTGACACAACCTGTTGAAGGTCCTCATCACTTTGCATCTAGACTATTGCAGTAGTCTTCTGTTTGGCCTCCCTGTTTCAAGACTTTCCCTACTCCTTTCTATCCTCCAGTCAACTGTAAAAATGATTTTCTTAACACAGTACTCACCATGTCACTCTTATTTAGTAAATACCAGTGGGTCTCCTTTAGGAACAAATAGAAAATTCTCTGTTTGGCATTCAAAACCTTTCATAATTTGGCCTTCCTTCTACCTTTCCAGTCTTTTTACATCTTATTCACCCCCACATACTCTGGGATCCTGTGACACTGATTTCCTTGCTATTACTTAAACATGATACTTCATGTCCTTCTTTCATTCATTTTCTTTTTTTTTTTTTTTAAACCCATACCTTCCGTTTTGGAGTCAATACTGTGTATTGGCTCCAAGGCAGAAGAGTGGTAAGGGTAGGCAATGGGGGTCAAGTGACTTGCCCAGGATCACATGGCTGGGAAGTGTCTGAGGCCATATTTGAACCTAGGACCTCTCATCTCTAGGCCTGGCTCTCAATCCACTGAGCTACCCAACTGCCCCCTTTCATGCATTTTCGCTGGCTATCCTCCAGAATTCTCTTCCTTTTCACCTAAGCCTCTGGCTTTAGTAGCTTCCTTCAAGTCTTATCTAAAATTTGACCTTTAAAAAGAAACCTTAACCCAGTCCCCTTTACTGTGAGTGCTTTCCTCTGTTGACTTATGTGCCCTTTGTCCTATATAGAATTTGTTTATATATAGTTGTTTTCATGTATTTTCCCCCATCAGACTGAACTTCTGTAGAGCATACTTAATTATGACTTTGGCATGCCACATATTCTTTATTTTAATCATTGAACTGTCCTGTTAGGTTAACATGCATATGTATGTACCTGACAATTGGGTAGGTGAATGACTACAGTTTTCAATGATAGCTATAGTCTTATAGGTAAATAAAATTTGCTTTTATAAAGTAAATACTGGGAAAAATTAAAATTATTCTGTCTTTTTGATAAATTATACTGCTACTAAATGTTCTTCATATTACTTTTTAACATAGTATATGAGGAATAAATAAATAACTAAAATTTAAACATCTTTAGATAAAATGAAA
Organism: Gracilinanus agilis; assembly: GCF_016433145.1. NCBI lineage: Eukaryota > Metazoa > Chordata > Mammalia > Didelphimorphia > Didelphidae > Gracilinanus > Gracilinanus agilis. Next base: position 225,293,769 of record NC_058131.1, on the reverse strand, counting down.
AGAGAATGAAATACTTTGTGTATTTGTTAAATTTTAATAAAAGTAATTTTTTTCTTATAGTTACACAGTACCGAATAAGACTAGTTCCATTTCCTGATAAATAACTTACAGCAAAACGTGCTTTATTGATCTGGTTACCATTAATTTTTCTTAATAGCTTTTTATAACAAACATTTTTTCCTTTCAACCTCCTTGTTCTGAACTGAACTTCCATTGGATTTTCCAAGAGAGTGTCATTTAGATCTACCTTTCCTAATTTTCAGGCAATGTCTTCGTCCTTTCCACTGAGGCTTTTTGTCAAGGCAGTAGTTAATCTATGTCAATAGATCTGTGTTAATGTGTTAATGAATTCTAATGGTTTAAAGATTTCACCCTTCCCAGTAAACACAAATTGCAGGATCTTTCAAAAGATAAAAAAAAATACCTTACTCTAAAATAATGACTCTAGTCATAGAAGCTAGTGTGGAAGATTTTTTTTTTTATAGGTAGACCATATCATGCCCTGTGAAAAAGGGGCTATAGGTAAATAGTTCTAAATCTGTCATCATTACTTTAAGATTCAGGATTTCTAGTGGTGTAATTGTTTTGGTATTCTTTTTTCCCTTTACCCAAGAATGACTGAAGGATACTCAGGAAGTGATTTAACAGCACTTGCAAAAGATGCAGCCCTCGGTCCCATACGAGGTAGGTGATTAAATAGACATATGCCATTTCTATCTATTTTATTCTGTCTTTTGAAAGATAAATAAAAACTTTATCTTGTAGATATTTTGCTATCAAAGATTATGGGCACTGAAAGCATTTTAAAACCTAGGAGATTTCCAATGATAGAATTTTTCTTAAGTGGAATTGATTACAAAGATGATTCATTCTAAGCCAGATTTAGTTTGCCAGGACTGGAAAGTATGGCATTGAAATAGTTTCTAAGCATCAGTTTGTTATTTAATTAAAAAACAGAGTCCACAGGAGAATAAATTTTTCTTTTTTTTTATTTTGTCTAATTGTTTCCTCATGTCTTATGGAATCATTAGTTTCCATTTGTTCAATTTAATTTTTAGGGAATTTTCTTCCTTGAGCTTTTGTGTATCCTTTTCCCTTTTGCCAGTTCTACCCTTTATGGAGTTGTTTTCTTTAATTGTTTTTTTGGTGGGGCTTCCATTTCCATTTAGCACATTCTAGTCCTTAGGGGGTTTTCTGCAATAAATTTTTCCTCAAGTTGTTAAATCTTTCTATAATTTCTTTTATTATTTGATTTTTAAATTTTTTTTCAAGTTCTTCCAAGAGTTCTTTTGGTGGCTGACATCCTTTCTCACTTTACTTTGGAGTGTTACCTTTTTTTTGGTCATTGTTGTCTTCTTCTGAGTTTGTATCCCCTGTTACCAAAGTAATTTTCCAAAATTAGATTTTTTTCTTTGTCTTTTGCTTATTTTCTAGTTATTTTCCTCCTTCCTTACCTTGTCTGTCGGTTGAGATTCTGCTCTGCTTTTGGGGTAGAGGGAACACTTCCAAGCTTATAGTATAGGTTTCTCTGGTGCTTGGGGTAGGCTTGGCTGCCTTTGGGTCTCATATTGTGCACTTCAAAAAGATAACCTGACTGGCTTCTTGTGGGGAGGCTTACAGCTGTTTTGTCCACCTGAATTAGTTATTTAATTAATGTTCATCTTTCATTCATCCTAGGGATGTCAGAAGGAAACCTCCTAGACCTTACTGCCAACCCTAGTAATTCTTCTCAATGCTTTGATCATAACCTTGAAAGGTTATACCCTTTCCTATTTGAACTATAGCTTCTACATTCAATCAAATGCATATATAAATATATAAAATAGTAATAATAGTAAAGGGCAATTTTACTGTTCATGTAAACACAAACATTTATAAAAGAATAAATTTTACTGTTTATGTAAACATAAATGTTTATGTTTACATAAACAATAAAGTTGCCCTTTACTATTACTCCTGGACCCTTCAGATTCATCCACCTGCTTGGGAGAGTCTGAGATTTGAATGTGCTTGATTTGGAAGTGTCAATTCTATTTAGTGGCCTCTCTCCTTAATTCCTTTTTTTTTTAAACCCTTACCTTCTGCATATTGACTCCAAGGCAGAAGAGTGATAAGGGCTAGGCAATGGGGGTCAAGTGACTTGCCCAGGGTCACACAGCTGGGAAGTGTCTGAGACTAGATTTGAACCTAGGACCTTCCATTTCTAGGCCTGGCTCTCAATCCACTGAGCTACCCAGCTGCCCCGTCCCCTTAGCTCTTTAATAATAGATTTCTAGTAATTTTCAGTTGCTAAATAATCAAGATTGTTTGATAAGTGCTTATAAACTTTCCATTTGTTAGAATTAAAATTTTCTGGAGACTGTATATCAAATTATAATTATTTATTGGATAATAAAGGTTGGATTTGGGAAGAAATTGTCACATGATCACCTGGCTCTGTGTGGGAACAGCATAAGAAGATTAGGGGCTTCCTTTTCAGCAAGGCTGTGAAATGCCCAATACACCCCAGTTTGTCTCTGGGTCTTATTGATGGCGAGAAGTCTATGCCAGGCCTGCAATGCTATGATTTTAATTTATTGGTATGCTAGTAAATTATAAGCCAAATGATTTTGAACTGTGGTATAAGGTCCTTGCCCAGTAAGCATGTCATAGATAATTCTAAGCTGAGCATTCCTATTATTTTCTGCCTGAACTTTTGCTCATATTCACACTTCCTCATCTTCACACTTCCATAATAAATATTCTTCTCCTGATAGACAGGCTTTACCTATCCTTTTCCAATCATTCAGGGAGAGAATGTTATTAAAAAGGGTCTACCAATTTCATTTTAACTGGGGCTATAGGACCATATCGAGAAGTAGCTTGCTTTAAATCTTTAAAAAAATTTTAATGGCACAGGCTGCTGTATCCGTATAAGATTTCCCTATATGTGTCAGTCTGCTCTACTGTTGGGAAAGAGAAATACTGTAGCATTTCATCATTTGTGTCCTGATTTTTCTCTATGGTTAGTTGTAATGGGGACATCATAGGTATTTTATCAGGGGAAGGGGCAGTAGAAGGAGGAGGACAATTGGCTGCCTTTCCTAATGATTCTACTCTACATTGATTCTGTTTTTTCTTGGAGGATTTCCCAGAAAGTTTTCTGCAGGCTGGAAAAAGAAAAGTGGAGTATCTAATTGCTTCTGGAAGGCAGAATTAAGGAAAAGTCTTGGTAGAGAGAAAAGACTGATAGGTCCCATAATTTTACTCCTGGCTGTAAAATCCTCTTCTTGACCTCTAAAATCCTTTCTGCCAAAGAGAAAGAAAAGAGTTTCTCTCATCTGAATTTCTGCATTTAGTTTTAAGCTGAGATTCCAATTTGAGATAAAATCTTACCACATTGAAGACGCCATTCTGGTTCGTGAACCAGTGAGTAATTCGTTGAGCAGATCTTGACAGCTATGCTGAGCTAATCTGAGTTTACCACTCATGTCTCCATTTGCTAGCCAAGAGACCACACTAGGAAAAGTCAAATGCTTCCTAGTCATGGTTCGCATGTGCCAGCCAAGTCCTGAGCTTAAGAGCCAAAAGCCCAGAAAGCCTGTGTTGCTTCCTAAATGACCTCTTATAATACCAGTGATATCACTCCTTCCTGTCTCCCTGGATGGACAGACTTGATCTTAATCCTGGTCAGAGGCCAGACTTCCAGGTGCCAGGAGTCATAGGGAACAAGAGGCAAGCATTTTCTAAGATGCCAGGTAGCCACACAGCCTCTGGCATCCTCTGTAGTACTCATGAACCTAATCAAAGGGTGGGGTTGGGGGGAGGTGGTAAATTTACATTAAATTCACATACAATGTAGTAGACATAATTAGACCTTTAATAATATTCCTAAATCTGTTCAATCATATTTTTAAAAGCAACCTTGGGCAGCTGGGTAGCTCAGTGGATTGAGAGCCAGGCCTAGAGACAGGCGGTCCTAAGTTCAAATCCGGCCTCAGACACTTCCCAGCTGTGTGACCCTGGGCAAGTCACTTGACCCCCATTGCCCACCCTTACCACTCTTTCACCTAGGAGCCAATACACAGAAGTTATGGGTTTAAAAATGTAATTTAAAAAAAAAAAGCAACCTAAAAGCAATTTACACATAGATGTCATATGTAAATTTATGGATAAGTTAGAGACTAGCCTTACGATTTCATTTGTATTGTGAGTTCTCAGTTAAGAAGTTCTCTCTACTGATGTAATTCAGCCTCTTCTTTGAAACTCAGTCTACTGAGAGGGTGAAGAGACTTCCTCAGTGTAATGCAGCCATTATGCATAAGCTGCAAGACATGAACCTAGGTCTTTCTGGCTTTGAAGCTAGCTTCCTATTAAGTGCATCATACTGTCTTTCAAATTTATGGATATGTTAAGAAATTCTAACTATTCCACTCAAGCCTTATCACAGTAGAACCAGAATCTTAGCAAAAATAAGTCATCGATATTTTTAAAATGTTTTCTGCTATTTTGAAACAAATTAGAACAGTGATCCCTCACCTATTGCTGGAATTATGTTCCAGAGACCCCCACGATAGGTGAAAATCCGCAAAGTAGCAGTGTTATATTTACTTTATTATGTATATTCTAAGGCTTTACAAACCCTTCCTCCTCACCTTAAAACCTTTTTCCACATTCTTATTAACCTTTCCTACACTCTTATAAACACTGAGCCAATCAGTGCCCAGGATACAGAACCCAGCACTGTGCTTGGTTGCCAATAGTGTGCCGTGTACAGTCTCTCATTGGCAAACTTGCAGAAGTGGTAGTGGCATAGTGCATCCACAACAGTGAAAACTCCATGATGCAGAATTAGATTTTTTCTTAAACCTGTGGTACAGTGAAACCACAATATAGCGAGGGACGACTGTATTTGAATTGTCTTTCATGTGACTGACAAGTTGTGCTCTCCAAAAACATTAAGAAGGGGAAGAATAACAATCTACTCTGATTTAATGTTGTACATAATAATTGGGTCCCTCTGAGTGATTCAGCAAAGGAATTATTCTTTTCAGTATTTTATAGCATTTTATGTATTGGTAAAATCATAATGTTTCTTATCAGCAAATATAGGCTTTCATATATACTTGTATTTTACTGTTACATGACAGAAACCTGAGTTTCATTTCTTTAAAAAAAATTTTTTTTTTATTTTGTAGAATTGAAACCAGAACAAGTGAAGAATATGTCTGCCAGTGAGGTATACTGCTTTATCATTCCTTATATATTTCTTAAAAGTAAGATGACTTACCTGAATTATTTTGCTATAGTAATTTTTCATCTAGTGAGATAAAATTTCCTTTGTTTCACTTGAGAATTCTTTTAGAAAGTTTTTGTATATGAGCCTTGCATAGTGAGAATATCAGCTTAGCCAAGTTTGGAAAGATTATTACCAGAAGGCTGACCACTGTTGATTTTCTTTTTATTTTTTCCTACCACTGCCACTTAATAAATAGCCTGCTAAGGCAAGGAGGTATGGTAGTCTGTTTTGACGGAAGGAAGACACACAAAGGAGAAATTTTTTGAAGTACTAAAGTAATAAAGATAGAGTCCTTACAAATTTTACTCCTTTGCATAAGGTTCTCCCATAAAAATTAAAGGAAGCTATGCTTTATTATAATTGTAAGAAAGAATTTACATTTAATTTACAATGAATTTTCTTTTCAAAATTTCTCTAAGGTAGTTAATACCAGGAAATTTGAGGTTTGGAATTATTCACTCAAAGTCTAATGCTGACATGCTTCTTCCCTCATTTTTTAAATGTTCAAGTTAACCTTCCAATGTGCCCTCACTTTAAGAAACTCAATAGATAAAAATTCAGAGTTCATTTAGCAAGTTCTCTTTATATGTTTAAAACATTAATATTAATGAAATGTTATTTTTAGACAGTATTTTGAATAACATGGAATATAAAGTAAAATACATCTCTTTGTAGCATTAATAGAATGAATAATCTTGGTCTTGGTATGTATATTAAAGAAAATGTTTATTCAGTAATTCTTTATATATTTATAAAAAAATTCTGTTCTTATTCTTTAATAAACAGATGAGAAATATTCGATTATCTGATTTCACTGAGTCCCTGAAAAAGATAAAGCGCAGTGTGAGCCCACAAACCCTAGAAGCATACATCCGTTGGAACAAGGACTTTGGAGATACTACAGTTTAAAGAAATACTTGTGTGAAACTAAGGAGATTATGTTTACCTGCCAAGAAGGAAAAACACTATTTGCAAGGAGCAGCTGGTTTAAACTGCTGGAATTCGGCTTGAGTTTATGGGATCTTACTGATTCTCACACTTATTTGTGCACTAAACTTGAAACTGAACTAGAAAGCAAATTTCAATAAAAACGTACAATGTGAATAGAATACTTTTGCTGTTTAAGGCGTCTTTGCCTTTTATAGTCAGGGTTTCCATGCTGGGTATTGTAAATTAGAGCACAATAAAAAGTGATTAAGATCTTCTAGCAGTTTAATCATGGTGTGAATAATAATTTGTATATGTTGTTACAGATGAAAGTATTCCAGAGATATGGAATGATAGAAGGCACCAGCACCTTTGGTCTTCTATCTTCTCACTATTTTTTTCCCTCCTCACACTTTTTTTCCCCATTTCCTTGTCCCACAGTTGTCTTAATTACAACATGTAATTGGAATGCCAAATGCTGTAGTTTATTTTGTTTTTCAAAATTCAATCCATTGTGCCAAATGAAACATTTTTCCTATGCAACAAGAACAGGAAAAAGCATTCTCAATATTAGATTTTTTTTAGCGCATAAATCTGTAACTATATTATGAAGCAGTAGGGTTTTTTCCCCTTGGATTTTCTCCTCTTGCTACTAAATGATTGACTGATCAGTTAGTTTGGTAGCAACAAAACTCCAGTGAAACTGTGTAGCAACTTACTTTTTCACACAACTCGAAGACCAATTCACATTTAGAATGCAGTATTTTTTTTCCTTTTAGTATATTTATAAAGAATTGATTATAGTGCTTTTTCATGGCCCTAATTTGTTTTCTTTTGAAATCTATTTAAAAGAGACAATATTAACTTCTCTTACACTGGTTCAGAAGGGGAAAAAAGGGGTAAGTTATTCACTAAAGCATTTCTAATTTTTTTTTTCTTTTCAGACTGTTTACAGGAATACTTATAAGCCAGCAAAACTACCATCTTTAATTCTTACTAGTGATTAATCTATTCAACCAAGCTTTAAAATAAGAGATTATTGGATTTTTATACATTGCATACAGTAACATTTTATAAGTTTCATGTGCTCACTTTGTATGCTAAAAGTCTTAGACCCAGCTAATAATCTGCTTTTTTAAAAATATATGTAACTTGTTTCATGTTTGTAAAAATATGCCTGAATTTTTAATTATGAAAATGAAATTGTAGTAAATAGAAACTCTTAAATCACGATCTATTAAATATTGTAATAAAGGGAAATTGATATTTGCCCTTAGTTTACTTGTTAAAATTTTGTTTACAGAATTATCTGTGGTGCTTAAATGCTATTGTTATGATTGGAGAGAATAAATTTGTAGTAAGAAGTATCATATTTGTGTTTTTTAATGTCTTTAGTGAGAGTATGTGTGTATCTACATATGTACATCTAGATGTTAAAAATAAGAATTTGTCCCACTAGATAAAATTTCTGTAATGAAACACTTTTTCATTAGTTTTTCTAAAAAGTTTTCTCTTATAAACCCTTATCTAAAAGTAGATGATAAATGGGCCCTTGAGGTTATTAGCTATTTGTAGCTAGAAATTAATTAGCTGCCTGTGCTTTTGGCAGTAAAATCATATGAATTTCAAGGTGAAAAAGCCAATATTTTTAACACATCAAATATTAGTTTAGAATTATTTGGCCATTTTCTTGGTTTTTTTTTTTTAGCATAAAGAATAGGTGTATTCTTACTACACAAATATCTTAATCTTTTCATTCAGTTTTCTACAGCATCATAGCAGATTTTATACTATGTTTCAAATTAAGAATATGCAAGTGATGGAAACTGATAGATTCTCATATTAAGACATTTTTTTTTTTTAATTTTTTTTCTTAAACCCTTAACTTCTGTGTATTGGCTCCTAGGTGGAAGAGTGGTAAGGGTGGGCAATGGGGGGTCAAGTGACTTGCCCAGGGTCACACAGCTGGCAAGTGTCTGAGGCCGGATTTGAACCTAGGACCTCCTGTCTCTAAGCCTGACTCTCAATCCACTGAGCTACCCAGCTGCCCCTAAGACATTTTTGATGGTGAAAGTTTATCAAGTTAATTTTTACATTTTAATTGTAACTTTTGCAAGAATTAGTATTGGTTTCCTAGGGCAAACCTTATAGCACTTAAGAAACATCTAATCATTTTAAAGCATCTGCTTTCATTTTCTTAATTGTTTTAAGCATCTTAAAATTATTTTAGATTTTAGTTGAATAATTTAATTTTAATAAAATTTAATTTTGAAATTCTTAAGTATTAAAGAGTAGTATCATGTCACTAATAACCAAAGGTATCCCTGAGCTCACTGTTATGGATATACCTTTTAGTGATGTAGATACCATCCCATTCTTTCTTGCCTATCCTTCGTGATTCTTATCTTTGCTTTCCATTAAGTTGCCATGGGATAGGTATGTGTCAATGGTAACACATATACCTATCTATTTACTAAAGGGAAAAGGGGAAAAAAAAACCTTGCTCATTTTTTCTTTGAATTAGTTAAGATTATTACAAGTACTTATATCAGAATATCTTACTACTGCGTTAATATCCAGGTACCAGTTATTTTTTTAAAATCATATTCTCTTCTACCCAGTTATAGTGTTAAAGGACTGTATTTTAGGGTGTTTTTACATTGTAATTTAAAGTATCTTTTTTCATAGACATGAAATCAGAATAAGAATATGATAGGGATCTAAGGAATCATTTTAGAATTGTCAACAAAGATGGATGCTCTTAACGTTAAATGAAAATCAAGTTTAAATAGTTTATGCCCTTTTTGAGATCTTCTACTTTGTCCATTGTCTATCAGTGGTTTCCAAACTTTTTTGGCCTACCACCTCCTTTCCAGAAAAAATATTACTTAGCCCCCTGGAAATTAACTTTTTAAAAATTTTAATAGCTATTAATAGGAAAGATAAATGCACCTGTGGCCATCACCACTCCCCTCCCTGGATTGCTGCAGCACCCACCAGGGGCAGGTGGCACCCACTTTGGGAATCACTGAGTCTAATTGTTTAAATGATATACTTTTGACATTAATTGCCAATATGACTTTCATACCAGTGGGGCAGAGTTAGTTTTGGGACAAAACAAGCAACTGATCATTAACTCCCTAGTTACTTTTACTTTGAAAGATCATTCCTAAATAGTGACTACTTGACTATACCTGTCACATGTCATATAACCATGCTTTGATCTCAAGAAAAAATCCAGAAAAATTATCAAGAATATAGCTTTTAAGTATATATTACAAATTTTTGCATTTTACAAATACTATTATGGGGAAATGGATTGCTTTTGCTTTCAGTTTTTTAGCTGCTATTTCATTTCAGTAAGGAAAAATTCAGGTTGGTATTTTCAGTATTATTGTGGCCTTTAGAATTTCAGAAGCAGTAATGGAAAGATTAAAATTCAGCTAAGAAATTCATCTTGAAATTATTTCAACATCTGAGACTTTACTTGTTACATATTAATTTTTCATGTTTAAATATAGTTACATGGTTAATTTTTTCAAGTGTGTGAAAAGAAGAAGTTAATTCATCTCTCTCCCCTCTCCTGTAATTTGATGGAGATGACACTGCCCTGCTGGGACTGTTATTCAAGAATTTTTTTCCCCATAGTAATTGACTAGGTTTCTGAAAAGTCATACTTCACACCTTAGTATTTAATTTACTTGGGAAAATAATGTATAAAGATGTGATATGCAAATTAGTTCAATACTTAAATACTTTGGGATTATATTCCAAATACAAGAATTTCATTTGTCTAGTAATTTTCTGTTTCTCAACTGAATTAGGTACTATGAAGTAAAATTTGATTCATCTTTTAAAGACTTTACTCAAACCCTTAATTTTCTGTAACTTTATGCTGGATAACTTACAAAAAAAATCATTTTTTGATATGTCTATGTACATATATACATAAAATATTTTGAACATTGATATATCTTGGAGGTGGTAAATTTCCCCTCATGGGAGGTTTATAGGTAGAAACTGGATGGACAAGTCAATATTGTTGAGAGGATTTTTGTTTAGACTAAATGATCATATAGTTCCTTACAATTCTTGAAATTCTATTAAAAAACTATTGTTTTAGAGAAAATATACCATATCTGTCCACTCTCAAAACAGAGTCTTTCTAAAGGAACTTAGAAGGCATTTATATCATTTTAATAAAGTCTGTATTCTGACAGGTCTCACTTATTTCTTTCTGAAGATAGATTATATTGTCATGAGTACTTTTATCAGAAAAATCTTCATGTATACATTTTTTTTAAAGTAAATTAGTTAGCCAGTGAGTACTTTTGACTTTTCCAATAGGCAATACTAGGGGAGGCAGCACAAGGCAAGGCCAGGAGCACTCTATCTGGAGTCAGAGGATCTGCCATTTCTACATTTACTACATATGAGTTAGTTCTAGACCACCATTTTCTTGTCTATAAAATGAAGAGGTTAAATTATATGATCTAAGTTGCTTTTCATCTTTGTGCCTATGACATTAGGGACTATATTAAAATTTTAATTTAAATGAATTCCACAAATGTTTGCCTTCCTACTCAACTGTGTGTAAGCAGTACAAGGGACATAAAGATATTAAAGGCACAGTCCTTGACCTCAAAGCCTTACAATGTGATAGGGATAAATACAACAAAGAAAATGCAAGTTGGCATATAGTAACTTCAGCAAAAAAGGCACAATAAACAAAGTGCTTTGCAATTTTACAGTGAAAGGAATTAAGAAATTAAAGAGGGAGTGTTGAGAGAGAAATCTTCTTACTATGGGATTTCTCAAGCTTTTCGTATAAGTCTTAAGATCTCCCAAACTCTCCTCCAGCTTCTTAAAGTCACTCGAGTTATTTTCTAGTTTTTCTTCAAGGTGAGCTTTTAGTTCAGCTTTGAGGTCAAACTATTATTCTGTTTCTGCCTGAGGAGGAATAGGCAAAATGGCAAGCCTATATGTACAGCTAAGAACAGTGCTTATGTAGAGCCACTGTGAAATATTCTGTTGGATAATAAGCTATTTTAGACAGACAAGAAACAGCATCACAACTTGAACCAGACTACTCAATCATAGTTAATCTATTTGTTAATTTTGTTTGCAGTACAACTTTCTGTTAATAGATGGAGCTTTTTAACACAAAGGATCAACAGCTGTAACAGAATTCTAGGAACTTGACTTAAGGTTTCAGTAAAAAGGAAAACGATCAGAAGATTGAGGGTTCAAGTCCCTTTGTGGTTGCCAGTTAAATGAAAGAGTTAAAATAGGGGGTTTGACAAAATAAGAGAGCAGCTTTTAATAATTTAAGTTTTAATGAGAATATAGTAGAGTTGTAAATTAATATTATCTCCTTAAGCCAGAGAAAAGAAAACTTCTAGCAGCTTTTAACAGTTAATAATTTAGTTTAATTTAAAAGAGATAGTAAAAGAATATAGTAAAGGAGGGAAAGATAGAAAAGAGGGAAGAGAGATTATTGATCTTATATCCTATAAATATACCTAAAATTCCTAATACTACTTTTGTCTTCTGAAGACAGTTTCTTCTGCCTGGTACAACCCAGGCCTAATCTAACCCTACTCTATAAATTATTCACTAATTACCTAACTCCCTAAAATAATGGATAGCCACTCACTCCTTCAATCAGTTTTCTGTAGCCGCCCAACTGTCAGTAGCCAACTGACAGCAGATCCTTGCCTATGAGACAGACCTCCTGCTCTCTAGAGATCTCAGAGACAAAAAACCCTTTAAAGGCTAAAGCCAAAAGCCCTGTCAGTTTAGCTCAGGCCCACCTTTATATTCCAGCAACTCAATGCCAAACCACACTATCAGTTACCAACCCCCAATGACCAACTCACACCCAGCAGCCAAATTCCCCACAACTGCCAGCCCTGTCAGCAACTGACAGCCTGCAACTGACACTCGCTCAGCAGGCTGCTCCCTGTTCTACTTCCTGTCACTGTGGGCTGGTTAATCCCTGCATATCTCTATGGTAAGAGGACCTCCAGGTGCCCGGTTAAATTTAAAAAATTAAAATTCCTTTTTACAGAAATACTTTGTGGAGGCCATCTAGGTGGCTAGAGACAGAAAGTCCTGGGTTCAGATCCGACCTCAGACACTTCCTATTTGTGTGGCCCTGGGCGTCACTTAACTTCCCATTGCCTAACCCTTACCACTCTTCTGCCTTGGAACCAATACACAAAACTGATTCTAAGATGGGAAGATAAAGGTTTTTTTAAAAAAGAAAAGAAATACTTCATGGAGTATGCAGAATATGGATTGAGCCTTGAAGAATAGGGAACATTTTGACAAACACACAGGTAAAAGAATGCAGCTTTCCAAATCAGTCAACAGTCAAGTCATTATGTGCCAGGCACTGTACTAAATAAACACTGGAGAAATACAAATATAGGCAAAAGGACAGTTTCTGCCTTTTGTAGCTTGAAGAATCTTAAGTGGGGTGCATTGCCATGGAACCCCAAGAGAAGAGCAGTTAAGAATGTGAGTATATAAGGAGCACCCCAAGTTGAGTCACTTACTCTTTCCTGGGACAGGGTGCTGGGAGGATGAAGATGGTGGGATTACTACTACTTTCTGAGGCCTAGAATAACTGACCAGAAGAGTTTGGTGGAAATCAGCTTTTACTCTCATATGCAATCAATAAGACTGTCTCACACTGACCCTGATTTAATTACTGCTGCAAAGAAATCCAGCTAGCAATAATCACAAAAAACCTTCAGTATCTTCAGATCTCCAATTAAGATCATCTTTTAACCATCTTGCACTTATACTTAGTTTATATAGTAGTAGATTAGCTTGAGAAAGACAGGGAACAAATTCCTGTGTTGAGCTTCTGCCCCATTAGGGGTGACGCCATCCTGTCAGCATCAAAGATTATTAGACAGATTTGACCTATTCTTTCCTTTCCATATTCCATCAACCTTATACCCTCCAAGTTATTAAACTCTTGTTCAAACTTAGTCAGTTGGTGTGAGAATCCTCTGACCTAAATTACATGGGCCTGAATACATATACCAAAACCAGCCTCCATCTTGCCTGCTTCTGTGGCAGTTGGGATTTTATGAGAGAGATCAGCTGTGAAGGCATTTTGAACATATTATCCAGCCTTCATTGGGAATTAGATTCTGACAGCAAGAGTCTTCAACTACTTGTGAAATTATTCCTTCTGATATCAAGTTCATCTTGGAAGAGACTTAGTCAGTTAAAAAGCAGACACTGATTGACCATTTTTTACAGTTAAGGATCAGCAGCCAGAGTCCTGAACTACCAAGGGAGATGGGAAGAGTTCTATCAATTTGCTTCCCTTCCCCCACCTGAGGCTAGCGTTTCCAGCCAGGTCTCTGGTCTTGTTGCATCTTTACACCTCAAAGAACTTACATTCCAAAGGAGAAAGACAAAATGTAAAGATAAGATGGAAAATTAGGTACAGGAAGGAAAGTACAGGACTGAATATAATGGTAAAGTCCAGAGAAGAATTCAGGATGGTTGGACTGGGCCTTTTCTTCAAAATGAGAGATATTCTAGGAGAAACTGATGGGGAAGGAGGGTATAAGGAGAAGGACATTCCAGGGTCAGAGGTGCATCATGGTCAAGCCTGGAGAGTTTAAAGTAAAGCCAAGATAAGAACAATAATAGTGTGAACAAAGTTGTTAAAGTAGAGAGTATTACTACTGACAATCCACAAATCACTTATATTTGGCATCTGATAAATCATTTATTCTCTCTTGCCCATGAATTTTTTTAATACTTTCATTTAGGTTAATATCAAAATTAGTTTGTTTACATTGAACATATTATTATAGTAAAGTTAACAGGAAACAAAAAGATTTTGGAAATCAGAGTCAAACCAGTGTAGCATGGAAGATCTGATGGTAAACTAGGCAATTTTGTGGAATTGTATACATTTTCATATATTTAATAAAAATTTAGCTTAATAAATTTTATGTATTTAATTTCTTTAATAAATATTAACCTTCAGTCTGCAAAGCACTATGCTAGGTCCTAAGATTACCAAGATAGAGGTTATGTAGATCTTGTTCTCACTGAAGCTATAATAGATAATAATAACCTATAATAATAAAAAGGCATATCAGCATTGGTAGTACAAAGGAGAGTGTAAGTAGAAAGGAGCTGTCAAGATAAAGTATAAAAATTGAAGGAGGAGGGATTCCTGTCAGCTGGAGGTGAAAGGAAGGGATTTGGATAAATTGTGAAAAGTCAGAGATGAAAATAGAGAAGTATGCTGAATGCAGCAAATGGAATGTGAAAAGAAGCTTGCAATTTTCAATGGGGGTTCTGAGTGGCTGGTACTGACCGTTGGGGGAGAGTGAGGAGTTTGTGGATGAAGACACAGCTCCTAAACTGAACACTCTCCTGATCCAGTTGGAAAACTATCCAAATTGACTATCCTGGTTCCGGTTTTTCCTGAGTAATCCTAGCATCTACTGACTCCCAAGAAGCTATTACTACAGAAATAGACTTTGACTTCTGAGTCACCTCAAGTGGGCTCAGCCTACAGACTGTTGTGGCTAGGTCACTTCTGTCACCAATCAAGAATCTAGCTCCGACCTCAACTTCAATGACTGACTGGATGGATTTAGCAGAGATATTTTGACAGGGATATTGGGACTAGGCAGAGAGGGAGTAGTACAGCTCCAACTCAGTTGGACACCAAAGATGTCTGTGAAGACCAGTTTGAGGTCCTGGGAAAGATAGATAATATTAGTTAAAAGGGATTTTTTCCTAGCCCTCCTACCCAAACCCTTCTTTTTATCAACTTTAATAAACATACTTTGTTCAGAGGACAAGAGGGAAAAGAGATCAGAAAGGCATCACGAAAGAGATGGCATTTGCCCCTTCAAAGGAATAACCCAAGTATGTATTATTTTATTATATTATTATTATTATTCCTATTGACTCCCAGAGGAACATAGGGCCGCAACCATTTCACACCAACGGACTCTGTTCTGGGCAACTTCCCCCAACTGGGCCCATGTCACTCTGATGGTCCCTGTCTCGTTCTCGGCATATCTCCGCCAGGTCTGCTTTGGCCCCTCCTTGGTGGGCTCCAGCTCAGTGCCTGTCAGGCAACGCTGTCCTCTGATTTTCATAGCGTCCTGACTGATGGGACACCGAACCATTCCCCCCTAGAGTCTGGCATTGGAGATCCTCTCAGGCCATCCGATGTCCAACATGTGGCGCAGGCACCCGTCAACAAAGACCTGGAGTTTGTTGACTTTTGCCAGCACGTGTCATGGACTCTGTTGGAGAGCAATCTTCCAGACTAGGTGATCGTTGGTTTTGTTGGTTTAATGAGGTTGCAGTTTCTGTAGCAAGTGAGATTTTTACGGGGTGAGGTTGCTAGCCTCGCGCCCAACCCTCCTCCTTTTTCAGTCGGGCTTGGGACCGTCCTTGGTGGAGTTAACCCAAGTATATAGGAAGGGGAAATGATGTGAGCAAAGGCAGGAAGACAACAGAAGACAAGATTAAAGTGAAGTCCAATTTGATTGGAATATTGGAAGAAATATGAAAATATCTGGTAAAATTAGGTTGGAGCCAGCTTTCAGAATCTTTGAAAGCTAATTTATTTGCTAGGCAGTGGGAAGCCAAGAAAAACTTATGAGCAGAATGATGTCCTTTAGAAGGATGTTTTAAGAATCTGAAAGCAACATAATGTAATAGATAGAGCATTGTACTTACAGTCAAGAAAACCTGAATTCAAATCCCGCATCAGATGCTTACTAGCTGCCTGGCTCTCCGCAAAACGAGAACTTAATTCTTCAAGACTGTGGTTTCCTCAACTATAAAATTAGGGAGTTGAATTTTATTTTTATTATTTAACATTTAACATTTAACATTTTTTATTTATTTATTTATTATATCATCTTTTAATTATTCCAGTAGTAAAGAAAGGGACAGAATGGAGCAGAGAAAGACTAGCTTTCGTTGGTTGACCTTAAAAGCAGAGGTCAGCAAATCAAGGCCTGCTGCCTGTTTTTGTTTGGCCTATGGCCTAAAAATAATTTTTACATTTAAAGTGGTTGAAAAAGGATCTTAAAAATAATATCTTGTGATACATGAAATTATATGAAATTCAATTTCAATATCCATAAATAAAGTTTATCAGGTACAGCTTTACTTATTCATTATGTTTTGTCTATGGCTGCCACCACATTTCTATGACAAAAAGGAGACATAGATTTGGCATTCCTTACACTGCTGCTCGATACACTTCAAATTGCAATATGTTATACTGACAGCATTTTGACTACCATGTGTATTGCTGTGCCATCACATTTTTTTAAATTACCAGGGCATTCTCAACATGTCAAAACAAGAACAAAAGACAAAAATGTTTTATTATGACTTTTTAAGATGGAAATTTTTCTGAAAGAAATTGCCCTCAAACAAGTATTATGAACTTTTTAAAATCCCTACCTTCTATCTTAGAATCAATATTATATATTCATTCCAAGGCAGAGGACTGGTAAGGGCTAGACAATAGGGTTAAGTGCTTTCCCAGGGTCATACATCTAGGAAGTGTCTGAAGCCAAATTTAAAACTAGGATCTTTTGTCTCTAAGCCAGGCTCTCAAACCACTGAGCCACCCCATGGAACTCTTAATGGCTTTGGAAATTAGCTATTGCTGCAAATTTGATGTTAATGAATTCAGCATAAAATTACCAAGCAAAACAGTGCTTATATACAAAATTTGTACTGGGGCAAACCAATTCAACCACCATTGTTTGAATCACAACTAACGTGAGCTATTTATTAACTCCTTAGCTATCAAAACTTCAAAGAAAAAGCAAAAACTCCATTTCCACCCAAATTTGTGGATAGAGCTTATCAGCTAAAACTACAGTTCCAGCAATATTTTTTTTCAGGTCTTGATGCAAAAGTAAAAGAGGGGCAGCTGGGTAGCTCAGTGGATTGAGAACCAGGCCTAGAGACAGGAGGTCCTAGGTTCAAATCCGGCCTCAGACACTTCCTGGGCAAGTCACTTGACCCCCATTGCCTACCCTTACCAATCTTCCACCTATAAGTCAATACACAGAAGTTAAGGGTTTAAAATTAAAAAAAAAAAAAAGTAAAAGAAATTTATATATTTCAAAATCTATTTAATTGCAATTTAGGAGCTTCTACCCAGCTTTCAATTGGAAGTGATCAATTTAGAATGTAATGACAAACTAAAAGGCAAACATCAAGAAGAATTTTATTGAATTCCATACATGCCTTCCAAGTGATATACTCAATTAAAATCATATTCTCAGAGAGTGATATTAGTATTTAACAGTACTTGTGTGAAAAGTGTTATATTGATTTTATAACAAAAGACATTTTCAAAGATGAAATATGTAAAATTTCATTACAGATCAGCATTAACAAATCAACATCTGTAATTGATTTTGATAGGGAACACTAAACCCCTAGTAAGCAAAATGTTATCCTCAAAAACAGAATTCCACTCTTCTCAGTAGATCTACATTACAAAAACATTGTATTCCACTATTATCACATTTTGAATTTTGTTTAAAAATTTGCATCATATTGGGAAAAGAGATGGTAAAATTCCATAATGTAGATTGCTCGATTCTAAGAAAAATGTATATAAATATAAATATAAAAATTTGAATGGAATGAAAATCAATAAATGCTGTAGTAGTAAAATCTCCCAAGTTTTTATAGGGAGGCAGTAAGAAGTAGATGCTGACAGTCTAAAGTTATCTACATCCCAGATATTTGCTATTATCCATGATTTATTCTTAGGAAAGGCTTCCAACCTGCCAGAGTTGGCATAGCTTTTAAGAAACTAGGGTCATTTCCATTTTAATAAATCAATAAGCATTTAGTGAGTCCTTATTATATGACATACATTGTGTGATAAAAGATAAACAGTCTTCTCTAAGAAGAATTCTTAAATTCTTATGGTGTAGATATACTCTGATGAGTCACTGAAGGCAGATTTTAGTAGTGCATGCATACATATAAGGAAGCTAGGTGACATAGTAGTGTTATGGTAAAAGTAATAGAAATATAAATGAATTTAAATAAAGTTAAAGTTGGTTTGCAGAAGCTAGCATGACCACATGCTAGGAACTCTAGAGAAAAGATTCTGGCATGTGGGAGGAGACATTTTGAAGGAGCAACAACCAACTAGGCTCTTCATGTCCAGGAGCTGAGAGAGGAAGGAGCTAATCTCTGCTTATCCTATTTTACCAAGTCTGTTGGTGAGAGAAAGGAAACCTTTTGATTTCCTTTGGAAGTACGTTTTCTTACAAGAAGAAACCATCCTGAAAGATCTTACATACTCTCAACCCTGACAAAGAACAGCTTTATCCAGAGTCAGTTGTTGGTGTGAGGGCTGAGGGGTCAACCTCAGGCCTAGCCCAGCCGGGCTGAACTCATATATCTAGAGTTCATCCTTTTTCATCTTGAAACCTGTCACATCTTGATAAACCAACAAGGGAGGATTTATAGTGTCAGGAAGAATAGAGAGGGCTTTGGGGATATTAGCAAGAAGCAGGGAGTGAAAGGGAGCACCAAGTAAAAAGAAGGCTTTACCTTATGGTGAATTTAGAGGGAAGAAAGAGGGAAGTGAGAGACCTTAGTAATTAGGGCATCCTCGTTCCTAAATCCTCTCTCCTTCCCTTTTGTTTTACCAATAAATCTGTTAGTTTTTACATCAACTCTTTGGAAGACTGAGTTGCGCTCTGGCCTGGTGTGGTAAGGCCCAACTGCCTTATTGAAACAAAAGGGGACTGAGGTATGGTTTCAACATCCACACACCTCAGTGTACCCTACTCTTTCAATTGGTGAGCAACGATGGACAAGAACCTGAAAGATTTGGGGTTTTGAGGGACTAACAGCCATCTTAGGCCTTCTTTAGAACTTTGGTTCTCATAAAGGGGTCTGAGCAGACTTTAGAATCTTGAGAGCTGACAGGCTCAACGGAACACAGACACCACTGTAATTTCCGTGGCTGGGCCAGTAGGTGGCTCCAAAACCTATCTCCCAGGAGCTGTCACTCAAACAAGACAAGCAGTTTCATACAGACAGCTTAGTTTTGTTACAATGGAGGGGAATAGAACCTCATGTTTCCCTAAGGAAATACAGCTTACTCAAGAGATTAACTACTCCACTGTGACTACACATAGCACAATGGAGATGCTATGGTATCAGTTCACCATGACATTTTGCTTTTTCATTATTGTTCTGCCGGATTATTTACATGAGTTTTTGGGATTTGAAGCTCTACTTCCCCTCATGGACATGACTATATGTAGAATCTGATGAAGAATCTAATAAAATGATAAAAGAATTTAAGAGGGTGATTAAGATTTATGATCCTGATTTTGGGGATTTTGAATTAATTATGGAAAAGCTTCTGACAAAGAGGGAGAAACAGCAGTTCATAGAGCAAACACATAATAATCCTGATCTAACACCCTGGCCACTGCAGGATCCTCAATTGGAGATGAATTTGGTCAAATATTACAGATTTTTGAGGAAAGCAAGAGAGTCAGTTTTGGAAGTCATGAAAGCAAACTCTAAGCACCCAGATACTTGGTCTAAATTTGAAAGAATTAGACAAAAGTCTGGGGAAACACCTGCAAGCTTTCTAGATAGAATTATAGAAGCAGCAGAGCAATTACTTGGGATGGATGTTCTGATGGAAGAAAATCTTAACCATATTCACTGTCAGTTTGTGAAGAATTCTTGCACTGCTGTTAGGAATTTCTTTAGAAACAACTTTCCAACCTGGTATAATATGGGCTTGGAGGAGCTAAAGAGAACAGGTAGTTACATTTATCAGGCAGAAAAAGATAAACAATCTGAAGACAAAAGTGCCCTGAGATGATCTCAGGAAACAACTAAGGGAAGCAAATAAAAAACTGAAAGACAGTGAAATAAAAGAAGTGAAGGCAATTGCAGCTTTAAGATCATATAGATCCAAACCTAAGTTTACTCCCAATCTAGGAAAAATCCCCTAGGTGTTATCTGGGTAATCGAGTGGGTCATTTTATGAGGGAATGGTTCAGGGGACAATTTCCTGGCCAAGCATTCCGAATGAATCGAGGCAATAGCTTTAATAATAATAATAGCAATGGATATAGGCAGAATCAATATAATTATAAGAGCAACAGGTTCCATAATAATGTTTACCAGAGACAGGACCAGAATAGTTGCTGCAATCATGGATATTGCCATGGGTTCCAACAAGCTCCTGATTTGCAAACTATGCAGGATTTGTTAAGAATGGTGAAAGACCAAAATATTCTCAGGTGGCAGGGGACAATTGCCAGAAAGGGGATATGCAAAAGGGTACCTGTGCATTATGAAGGTGTGCACAGAACAACACAGTGATAGAACACAGGAACAAAGAGACAGATTGTGGGGAAGACTATATAAATAATGAAATCCTAACTGAGAGCAATGGAATAGATGCAGATTGTGAGAAAGGAAACATTGATATAATAACATCAAGTGTGAGCAATGGAATAGAAACAAAAAGAAGGTGTGGTAAAGCAAATAAGTCCTAGCAGAATAACAACAGTGTAAAATTCTGGCAAGACAGTGATGCAAAAGACAATGGGAGGGGGCAGCTGGGTAGCTCAGTGGATTGAGAGCCAGGCCTAGAGACGGGAGGTCCTAGGTTCAAATCTGGCCTCAGACACTTCCCAGCTGTGTGACCCTGGGCAAGTCACTTGACCCCCATTGCCTACCCTTACCACTCTTCTGCCTTGGAGCCAATACACAGTATTGACTCCAAGACGGAAGGTAAGGGTTAAAAAAAAAAAAAAAAGAAAAAAAAAAAAAAAAGAAAAAAGAAAAGACAATGGGGAGGTGGGATGTGATGGACAGGAATTAGAGATGCAATTCCCAGATCCAACCATTTTAGCACCAGTTATTCAAACTCATTCACCACCAAATAGCACAGAACCACATTTATCACTGAAAGTAGAGGAGCAGATTTATGACCTTCTTGTGGATACAGGTGCTAGCACATCTGTTTTGCAAACATCCCCTGAGGAGTGCAAATCTATAGGAATTATGGAGGTAGTGGGGGTAACTGGGAGACCACAAAGGGTAAAGAAGTTTCAACCTAAAATGGTATCATTAGGTCCTCTGTCTGTAGAACGTTCGTTCTTGTTTATGCCGAATTCCCTGGTAAATTTACTTGGCAGGGATCTTCTGTGCAAATTAAGAGTTACAATTCAGTGTACACCCTCTGGAGATATATCTTTAGAATTTCCAGAAGAATCCTTAAGCATATTTCCTGTGTTATTCTTAAACACAGGTGAGACAGAGGGGGAAAGAGGATCATTTATCAGTTATCTATTTCAATGGATAGAATGCCAGGGCTGGAGTTCAGAAGACTCATCTTCCTGAGTTCAAATCTGGCCTCAGATACCTGTTATCTGGATGGCCTTGGGCAAGTCACTTCACCCTACTTGCTTCAGTTTTCTCACCTGTAAAATGAGCTAGAGAAGGAAATAGCAAACCATTCCAGTGTCTTTGCCAAGAAAACTCCAAATGAGTCATACAGAGTTGGATCTGATTGAAAAATGACTAAACAACTGCAATAGATGGAGTTAGGATCTATCAAATTCTTCTTTGCCTTGTTTATGGTTTCCCATCTATCATGCTTTTACAGTAATATCATGGAGATTTTTCACTGTATCTTTTATTTTACTCCAAAGAAAGCAATGATTTTATTTTTACATATTCTTTACATAAGTCTTTGGAAAAAAGCAAGATCTAGAAATAAAGACAATAATGAATTTGCATCTGTCTCTTTCTACTAACAGTGAAATTAGTGATAATTGACTGTAATCTCAAACTGATTCCCTCAATCAATGTTATTGGTTATTGTATTATTCCTTGGTAACATTTGAAACCACTGAAATTTTGACTGCCCTAAATTGCTGGATGTTTCAAGGCTTATTTCATTTGAGAAACATGAGGATTTTTTTTAGTTATACTCTACCCTAATTTTTTTGTTTAGGCTGGTCTCTAATTCAACAAACATTTATTATGTTAACAAGGCTCCAGTGATAAAAGAAAAATGGACCTCACCTTTAAGGAACTTCCAATATGGAAGTGATGGTGGCAGAAGAAGTAAGTGAATACATATTTAGAAATAAATACAAAGTAACTTTTGCAGATATAGAACAGCTATTTACTCAGTAATTTCAAAAAGGAGAGAATACTAATGGAGGGTTTGGCTAAAAGGAGGAAGCAGATAGCACACAATTAAAAAAGGCCTCTTGTGCTTTAAAAAGCTGGGGGTGTTAACTGCCAGGCTAAAGATATTACATTCTAACCTGGAGGTAATAAGAAACCATTCTTGAGGTGGAGTGATAGGGGGCTTTAGGAATAATGCTTTTTTCAGCTGTATGTAGGATGGACTGGAGAAGGGGAATTCTTGGAAACAGGAAGAAAATTTAGCATGCCAAGACAGTAGAAAATGAGAGATGATAGAGCCCAAATTGGGTTAGAGTTTGTGTGGATGGCCAAAGCAGGACAAAAATAAGAGATGCTAGGAAGAGAAGATTAAAAAGCCTTGGCAACTTTTTGGGTATGAGGGTCACAGGAAAGAACCCAGGTAACTACAATGTTCCAAAATTAGATATCTGAAAAGATTGTGGTACCCTTGAAAGAAATAAGGAAATTTGAAGAAGGAAAATCTTTAGGGTTAATACAAGTTCTCTTTGGGCCTGTTTGTGAAGTCTATGAGATATCTAGGAGTAGGTGTTCCAATAGGCTGTTGGGAGTACAGGATTGAGGAGGGCAACAAATAAATGTAGATTGGAGTTAAGGTCTTCTCACCTTAGCTAGAATTTTCAAGAAGCACACATTATAATAACCGGGGGAACAAAATGTATGAATGTCTTACTGCAAGGCTGATGGAAAGGTCCAAGGTGTCCATAGGGTAAAATGGTTGGGTAGAAGTCAAATTCTAGGGGTCCTGGCTTTAAAATAAAAAAGTAAATTTTAAAATTTAATTATTGTAAAGCCTGATAAAGTTGTATTTATTCATGCAAATTAATATTTCTTAAAACATCTCAAATTTGCTAGTTATCAGGGACATAAAAAAAATAAGGAATAGTTTCATGCCTCAAGGAGTTTTGTGCTGACAGCTGACAGCCAAGTGGTACAGTGGATAGAATACCTAGCCTGGAGAGAACTCCAGGGTTCAAAGTTGGCCTAAGACATTTACTAGCTACGTGATTGGATGACCCTGGGCAAATCATTTAATCCTTTTTTGCCTCAGTTCCTCATTTGTAAAATGAACTGGAGAAGGAAAAGACAAACCTCTCCAGTGTCTTTGCCAAGAAAAACACAAATAAGATCATGAAGAGTCACATGTTATTGAAAAACAACACAAGTTTACAAATCAGGCACAAGAATAACACATAGGCATTAAGTGTCTACTATATACAATATGCTAGGTGCTGGGATTATAAAGGCAAAAATGAAATTAGTCCCCACCTATGAGGTACAAACATTCTTATATATACAAAGATATACAAAAAATATATTCAAGTAATTTGGTAAGGGGAGGAGTTTCTTTGTAGCATTAGAGGGTAGAACCATGAATTCCTCAACCTCCATTTAAGGAGGGGCATATGTACAGACATCTCACTTACTGCCCTGTTGTATTCATTTTGGATTTTTTTTTTTTTACTTTTTCATTGCCTCCCCATTGGGTACCTTTCCCATCTCCACATCTTTTTCCTTCCTTTGTGTGCTATCTTCCTTTGTTAAGACTGTAAGCTCCTTGAAAGCATATCTTTTTTTTCATATTTGTATCTCCAACACTTATCACAATGCTTAGCTCATCATAGATGTTTAATGTTTATTGACCACAGACTATGAGAAAAGGTCTGAATAGGGGGTATCACTTGAATTAAACCTTAATAAGTAGAGCTAAAGATTTCCAAAAGGAAGCAGTCTCTGCCCTCAAGGAGCTTACAACATACAAAAGGAAGCAGGAAAACCGGGGTTGAGGGAGGGGAAGAGATGGGGGCGTGTGTGTGTGTGTGTGTGTGTGTGTGGGGGGGGGGGGGGGGGGTTTCTTGTTGCTTGGAATTGAAATTAGTCAGGGCAGCACAGACAAATTGTAGTGCAACCTGATCAGGCTAAT
The DNA here is from genome assembly GCF_016433145.1 of Gracilinanus agilis. NCBI lineage: Eukaryota > Metazoa > Chordata > Mammalia > Didelphimorphia > Didelphidae > Gracilinanus > Gracilinanus agilis. The sequence continues at coordinate 225,269,371 of NC_058131.1, read as the reverse complement.
ACAATAGCGAAAAGAGATTCTAAATGCTTGAGCTAGGATTATGGTTAGGAATGAAGAACACATTTACAAGAGATGATGTGAAGGTAAAAAGATTTAGCACTGAGTTGAGGAGAATGAGTAATGATGCAGCCATTACTAAAAAGAGTGGCCATGGGGAGGCTGTGTCATTGACAGGAGCCAGGTTTCAGAAGGGCAGTGCCAGGGCTGGAGTCATGAAGACTTATCTTCCCGAGTTCAAATCTGCCCTCAGACACTTACTAGCTGGGTGACTGGACAATTCATTTAACCCTGTTTGCTTCAGTTTCCTCATCTTTAAAATGTGCTGGAGAAGGAAGTGGCAAACCACTCCAGTGTCTTTGCCAAGAAAACCCCAAATGGGGTCACAGAGTCGGACTTAACTGAAAAACGATTGAACTGAACGTTTCAGTAAGAACTAGTAGATGAAAGGAGCGAGAAAAGAAAAGATTTAGGATGAAGTTTGGAATAGGCATTCCACAGGGCACAGTGGAAAGGCTGGATAGGGTTAGAATGAAACTTTGAGGTATCAGGGTTGAGAGGGATAAATAAGGAATCAGGAGGTACACGGTTGTTGAGAGGGATTTGGATGATGGTCTAGGATTTCGGAGTTTAACTGTAACAGGTATGACCAGATGTGAGATTTCAAAAAAGGTTTCAGACAAGTCTCGTATAAGATCCTCACCTCGCCCCCTCCCCAAGCCTTCAGACAAGTCTACCATAAGACATACAGAAACGCCAAGAAAAGACTTCAGTCAAATCTACCGTCAGACACCCCCCCCCAAAAGCCTTCAGACAAGTCTACCATTATACGCCCACCCCAAGACAGACACCCCCCAAAAGCCTTCAGACAAGTCTACCATTATACGTCCACCCCAAGACAGACACCCCCCAAAAGCCTTCAGACAAGTCTATCAATAAAATACCCCCTCAAAAAAAGCTTTCAGACAAGCCTACCATAAGAAACACCTTCCTAAGTCTCCAGAAAAATCTACCATAAAAAAGCTTTCAGACAAGCCTACCATAACACACAGAGAGACATCCCCAAAATGCCTTCGGACAATTCTCCATAAATGGAATCCCGGCTTTGTCACTTATTAATCTCTTAGGGCTCAAACAATTAACCTCCCTGAGATTCACTTTCAAGTTATAAGCACGTGACACGAAGCCAATCTCTCCAGCCTCTTCGTAGCTGCTGCCGGTGGGCAAGCCTGGCCCCTCCGTCAGTTAGGGATAAAAAAAAAAAAAAAAAAAAAAAAAAAAAAAGTAGATTCATTTCTCCAGCCTAAACTAGATCAAAAAACGGAACTACTCCAAGACCCTCATTCTTGCTGCTCCCTCCCAGACCGACCCGCCTCACTTCCGGATTCCTCTACCTCGGCCAATCGCCGGACTTTGTCCCTCCTCTTCCACTCGGAGGGGGCGGGGGAGCAGCCGGCCTGCCGCAGAACGACTTCCGGCGGCGGGAGCTGCGCGGCCCCTTATCATGGTGAGTGGGCCGTGGGCCCGGGCCCGGGCCCGGGGCGTGGGGTCTCTGGCCCCGTGCTGGGAGTGACCATTTCCCGGTGCCGCTGCACAGGCGAGGTGGGGCGGGGGCGGTGCGGCTGTCTTCCGTCCTTCGTCTCTCCGGAAGCGAGGCTACTGCTGCTTCCTGGAAGGTCTCTCCCATCCCTTCCCTTGTCGCTCTCAGCTTTCTCTTCTCATCTTTTGGGGCCCCAGTCTCTTGGTCTGTCGGAGCTGCGAGCAGCTTTGGGGTTCAGCCGCTCCTGCTTTCACTGGCCTGGGGGAAGCTGCGACTATCCTCAAGATTTTAATCGATGTCCCGCGCCCTCTGGCTGCCGAGTGCCCTGAGCTGTCCACAGGTGCCAACGACTCCGCTCTGCTTTTTTCCTTAATGTGAAAAATAACTGAATTAAGAGCCATTTCCCAGGGGGTTAGCGGACATTAGGAAAGAGTTTTCAGAATAAGAATTGCTAGTAACTCGAGGAGAGAATCCACGAGCATTTATTAAGCACCTGCAACGTCCCAGGCTTTAGGTACTCCCCATCAGTAATAAGAAAAATACATGTCAAAACAACTTAAGATTTCATCACCTCATTTCCCCCGAACTGTTAAAGATGACTAGGCAGGAAAAGTCAACAAGCATTTATAAACTGCTTACTAAGTGCTAGATCTTCGTTTCAGTCGTTTCCAACTCATCGTGATCCCATTTGGAATTTTCTTGGCAAAGATACTGGAATGTTTTGCCATTTCCTTCACCTCTTTTTACAAATAAGGAACCAAGGCAAACAGTTCAGTAACTAACTTGCTCGGAGTCACCTGGCTAGGAAGTGCCTGAGACTGCTTTTGAACTCCAGTCTTCCTAAGCTCTTCGCTCTATCCACTTGTACTTAGCAGCCCCCATTAGGTTATACACGTTTATGTATTTTCTGCATTATTAGATGAGTTTGGGAGCTGGGATTGTTTGTATTTGCTGATAGACGACATTGTTAAGTTGGAGTGTAAAAGGAAGGCCTAAGAGCTTTGGGGGGAACCTGAAACTTGTTGCAGAAAGTAGGATTTTAACTGAATCTTTTTTCTTTTTTTAAACCCTTACCTTCCGTCTTGGAGTCAATACTGTGTATTGGCTCCAAGGCAGAAGAGTGGTAAGGGTAGGTGATGGGGGTCAAGTGACTTGCCCAGGGGCACACAGCTGGGAAGTATCGGAGGACAGATTTGAACCTAGGACCTCCCATCATCTAGACCTGGCTCTCAATCCATTGAGCTACCCAGCTGCCCCCTTTTAGTTGAATCTTGAAGGAATTCAGGTTCAGGGTAATAAACTTGGATTAAGAAAGATTATTAAAGAGTATTAATATCTGTAAAGTGTATTAAAATCTGGCTTTAGTCACTGGTTGTAACTGAACCATTTTCTGTGGCTCATTTTCCTCATTTGTGAAATGAAAAAACTGAAATTCAGTAACCTCTAAAGTTTCTTCCAGCCCAAACCTGTAGGACACTAGAAAGTTTTCTAGTACTCTGGGAGAACTAGAAGCTAGGATGGTGTATATTTGCTTTGGAATATGTTATATTTACTTTTTCCTCACACTTTGTTTTCTTGGAGCTTAACACAGTAACTGACAAATGTTACAGTACTCAATAAATGCTAGGTGATTGAATAAATGACTTCTATTTTTTTCGTGCTGATTTTTTAACTCAGTGAAACTTAAGTGTAGAAACTGTTTAGTTTTGTCTTCATATCTCTTGTGTATCAAGCATAATTCCTAGCACATACTAGGTGTTTTGTAAATGTTTGTGAAATTGAATTGAATTATTGAACTGAGGACAGTGATGTCTGCCTGAATTAAGAGTGTGTGTTTGTATGTGTATGTGTTTAAGAACCTATTTTCAACTTTGTTTCAAGATTTCTAATCTTGTAACATCTCCAAGTCTCTGTTCCTTGAAGGATTTTGGCAACTATTTTATTGTGGAGGATATCAATTAAATGGCCACTAATTATTTTCTGTATACTTTCCAGAAAAATTTATTTGTTTAAATAAAGACATATGTTGGAAATACTTCATATCCATCAATTGACTTATTTTTTTATAATGCTGAAAGTTTCTGGCTTTTCCTTCCCTCTAAAAATTATCAATTTTATTTTGTTATTATTTTCACACAACTAGGAAGTGTTTGAGGTCAAATTTGAATCCAGCTCCTCCCAATTCCAGGCCCAGTACTCTGTATCCACTGTGCTACCTCGCTACCCTACATACCCATCAATTTTGAACTTTTTAACTTAAAGATTCATTAGTCATAGAGTTTAGACAATAGTTCTTTGAAGTATTTGGTAATAGGAGGTCCATAGCATCAAGATGAAAGATTTTGTAAAAGTCAATTTATAAGTTCTCCCTTTCTCTCTCTCTTTCCTCCTCTCACCTAGTCAATATGGCAGTAAAGGAAATTAGTAAATGTTGGAAGGGATGTGGCAAAATTGGGAAACTAATGCATTTTTGTTGGAATTGTGAATTAATCCAATCATTCTGGAGGGCAATTTGGAACTATGCCCAAAGGGCTATAAAACTGTACATACCCTTTGATCCTGTAATGTCCATACTAGGTCTGTATCCCAAAGAGATAATACAGAAAGGTAAAGGACCTACTTGTCCAAAAATATCTACAGCACTCTTTTTGTGGTGGCAAAAAATTGGAAATTGAAAGGATGTCCATCAATTGGGGAACAACTGAACAAATTGTGGTACATGTTGGAAATGGAATGAATACTACTGTGCTATAAGAAATGATAAGCAAGATGATTTCAGAAAAAGATAGAAAGATCTGTGGGAACTGATGTAGAACAAAATAAGTAGAACTGGGAGAACATTGTACACAATAACAGCAATCTTGGATGATGATTATCTGAAAATTTGGCTACTGTCATTAATGCAATGCTCTAGGACAATTCTGAAAGGCTTATAACAGGGAATGCACTTCCAAAAAAAGAACTGTTGGAGTCGTCTTGCACATAAGTGTATTTTTTGTTTTATTTTGGGGCTTTGGTTATCTGAGTTTGCTCTTACAATAGTGATCAATATAAAAGTGGGTTTCATATGACATTTTTTTTAAATGGGGAAAAAAGTGCTGCTTTATAACATGGATGCAAAAAGAACAGACATTATTAGCATTTACCACTTTAGAGTGAAACATAGATGCCTAGTTAAAATGTTACATTTAAGTAGGAAAGAAATACTTATTTGGGCTATATTGTTTCTTTTTACAGGGGACAATACATCTCTTTCGAAAATCACAAAGATCTTTTGTTGGAAAGTTATCACAGGAATTTAAATTGGTAGCAGCAGACCGAAGGGTAAGTCAATTTTAAATATATAATCATAATTATAATTTAAGGGAAGTAAGTAGAAATCATTGGCTTAATTTCAAATTTATTTGAAGAAAAATTTGATTAATGTTTTTTTTTAAGACCCTTAACTTCTGTCCAGAATCAATACTAATTATTGGTTCCAAGGCAGAAGATGAGGACTAGGCAATTGGGGTTGAGTGACTTACCCATGGTCATACAGTTAGGAAGGTCAGATTTGAACCAGGACCTCTGGTTTCCAGGCCAGACTCTCTATCCACTAGGCTACCTCTCTGTCCTTTAGTGTTTGCCCCATCATTTTAATTTCCCTTAATTGTGCTGACACAGTCTGGGATATATCATGCCATTCATAGGTCAAGCATTAAAGTAAAATAAAAGAAATAATTGGTCCAGCTAAGACTATTTAAAAATAGTTAAAGTTATGAATAGCATATTTTTGGTGAAATACTTTAGAATTTTTTTGGCTACATTGTTTCTGTTACCATCATTAGAATCAAAATAATAAAATACGACTTCAATGAAATATGGATAATATGCAGAAACTTATAGCATTGTAACATAGAACATAAAACTAATGAATAATTTGTACTGTAGAGCACATGGAAATCTACTGTACTCAGCTAAGAGGAAAAAAACCTTAAGAACTATAACCTATTGATCCACAATTTGATTTAACAGCAGAAAGAGTGAGGAATTATTGAACTGAGCAAATTTATATTCATGGGTAGCCCATTTTAAGACAAATTAATTATCCTTTGAGTATAAAGAAGCCTGAAGGTAGTGACTATGTTCATCTTGAAAGGATAAACTATTAAGAAAACTGCTAATTGGGGGTAGCTGGGTAGCTCAGTGGATTGAGAGCCAGGCCTAGAGACGGGAGGTCCTAGGTTCAAATCCGACCTCAGACACTTCCCAGCTGTGTGACCCTGGGCAAGTCACTTGACCCCCATTGCCTATCCTTACCACTCTTCCACCTATAAGTCAATACACAGAAGTTAAGGGTTTAAAATTAAAAAAAAAAAAAAAAAGAAAACTGCTAATCTAGTCCTCTGCTCAGCCAGGACCATTTTTACAGTGTCCTTAATAACACTGTGACCCTTACCCCATTAAACTATATAAGGTATATTAATCCTGTGTCCTGGCTCATTCCCACCGACCAGTGATGGGCAAACTTTTTAAAGAGGGGGCCAAAGGAAAGGAAATGTTCATCTGTCAGTGTGCTTCTAAGGCACCTTTTTCGAAGTTTCATTGTATTCATTCATTCATTGTATCGAAGTATTCATATGTAATGACATATATATTCATGTCATTCATTCGTCAGATTAGGAATAATGTCTTGGGGCCAGATAGAACATTTCAGGGGGCCGCATCTGGCCCGCAGGCAGTAGTTTGCCTATCACTGCCACAGAATACTTTGCTCTGTTTCTGAGCTATAAGATTATTGCCAGAGAAAAATAGCTTGACCTACTATAGAGTACTGTTGAGTGACTTCAATTAGTATCTTTACTGAATGCACCTCAGTCTTTTTTTCATCTGTCTCTTGCTGATTTCCTAAGACCCACCATGTCTTCTTTCATCTCCAGGCTCCATAACTGACTCTTTGGACTTTCTCTACCAAGTCCCTTCAGGGTACCTCTATATTTTCCCCTCATTTCAACTTTCTTTTATATGTTGTCTTCTTCCATTAGGATGTAAGGAATTGGCTTTCTCTTTCTTTTTGTATTCCCAGTGCTTAGCCCAGTGCCTGGCACTGTTAAGTGCTTAATTAATGCCTGTTGGCTTATTGGCTTATTAGCTTATTTGGAAGAGTATTTGCATGAAGAGGGGGGATGCAAATGCTTTGCACAAAGTGGACTCTTAATAAATGTTTGTTAAATTCAGTAAATTTTGAAACAAAGTCCTAGGGGAAGCAGGAGGAAATATGCTCAAAGTAGAGGTAAAGTCTTAATACTAAACTTATATACTCTTTGTCTCTTCTTTGGAGAGAGGATATCCAGTGAAAAGAGTATTGGATTTGGACTCAAAAAGAACCTAGGCAAGGCCCAACCCTTCTCTCAGCTTCATTTTTATAGGCAGCTGGGCTGCGTAACAGATAAATCATTGGGCTTGAGTTCTAATTCTGCCTGAGATATTTAACTGTGTGGATCTGGGCTAGTCACTTAACTTCTTGATCTCAGTATTCTAATCAATAAACTTAGGTTGTTAGATTTCATTGACTCTAAGGTCCTTTCCAGCTTTAATCCTGTGATGGGAAGAAGAAAAGAGAGAAGGTAGAGATGTTAAGATGGTTTAAAGAATGGATCAGGGAAACTGAGGATATATGATTTTAATGGAATATTATTGCACAATAGGAAATGACAGAAAAGACAGTTTCATAAAAACCTGAGAACACTCATGAACTGATGCAGAGTAACTGATCAGAACCAGGAGAACAATTGATACAATAACAACATCATAGGAAAGGAAAACCACTTTGAAAGAATTAAAAATTTTGTTCATTGCAAGGACCAAATATGATTCCAGAGGACTGATGGTAAAGCATGTTACCCACTTCTAAACAGAGAGCTAGGGGAAGCTAGATGGGTCAGTGGATAGAGAGAGCCAGGCCTAGAGACAGGAAATCTTGAATTCAAATCTGGCTTCAGCAACTTCCTTGCTTTGTGACCCTGGGCAAGTCATTTAACTCCAGTTGCCTAGCCCTTACCGTTCTTCTGGCTTGGAACTGATATTTAGTGTTGATTCTAAGATATAAGGTAAGGGTTTAGGGTTTAAAAAAAAGAAAGAGAGAGAGAGAGAGAGAGAGAGAGAGAGAGAGAGAGAGAGAGAGCGAGAGAGAGAGAGCGCGCGAGAGCGAGCACGCGCGCGCGCTGATGGACTCAAGATGTAGAGTCAGGCATACTTTTTTTTTTTTTAACCCAGAAAATATGGACATTTGTTTTGCTTGGAGGGGTACACACACGCACACGCACACGCACATGCACATATACTTTCTGTCTGTCTGTCTCTCAGTAAGTGAATGGCATTCATTCATTTATTGCAAGAGTTTGGGGCTTTTTTTTCCCCTTTTCATTGGGAAAGAGAGGGAAGTTAAGGATAGAGTAACCAAAAGAAAAAGGTCATTGAACCATTTTTTTTTAATCACAAAAGAGAACATAAGGCCAGAAAGAATCAAAAAGACAGCTTTGAAAGTTACATGTTAAGTTTATTTTTTTCTATTTAAAAACATTTCAAATCTTTTTTAACAATTCCAGAATTTCTCCTGTTATTTTCCCAAACCTCTTTCAGAAAGCCAGTCTATATAACAAATAATATTTTTAATTTTTTTTTGAATTTATTGATTGATTTAGAATATTTTTTCCATGGTAACATGATTCATGTTCTCTCCCTCCCCTCTTCGCTTCCTGCTCCCGGAGCTGACAAGCATTTCCACTGTGTTGTATATGTATTATTGCTCAAAACCTATTTCCATGTTATTCACATTGGTAATAGAGTGATCTTTTAAAACCAAAACCTCCAATCATATACCCATTAAACCACTTGATCAATCATATGTTTTTCTTCTGCATTTCTACTTAAACAGTTCTTTCTCTGTATGTGGGTTCTTTCTCATAAATCTCTCGGGATTATAAACTCAAAGAGCCCAACTTTTGGGACATAAATCCACTATTTGACAAAAACTGCTGGGAAATTTGGAAAACAATATGGGAGAAATTAGGTTTAGATCAACATCTCACACTCTACACCAAGATAAATTCAGAATGGGTGAATGACTTGAATATAAAGAGGGAAACTATAAATAAGTTAAGTGAACACAGAATAGTATACTTGTCAGATCTCTGGGAAAGGAAAGATTTTAAAACCAAGAAGAGTTAGATAAAATTACAAAATGTAAATTAAATGGTTTTGATTATATTAAACTAAAAAGCTTTTGTACAAACAAAAACAATGCAGCCAAAATCAGAAGGGAAACAACAAATTGGGAAAAAATCTTTATAACAAAAAACTTTGACAAGGATCTAATTACTCAAATATGCAAGGAGTTAAATCAATTGTATAAAAAATCAAGCCATTCCCCAATTGATAAATGGGCAAGAAACATGAATAGACAATTTTCAGGTAAAGAAATCAAAAGTATCAATAAGCACATGAGAAAGTGTTCTAAATCTCTAATAATCAGAGAAATGCAAATCAAAACAACTCTGAGGTATCACCTCACAACTAGCAGATTGGCTAAAATGAAAGAAGGGGAGAGTAATGAATGCTGGAGGGGATGTGGCAAAATTGGGACATTAATGCACTGCTGGTGGAATTGTGAACTGATCCAACCATTCTGGATGGCAATTTGGAATCATACTCAAAGGGCTATAAAAGATTGCCTGCCCTTTGATCCAGCCATACCATTGTTGGGTTTGTACCCCAAAGAGATCATAAATAAACAGACTTGTATGAAAATATTTATAGCTGCGCTTTTTGTGGTGGCAAAAAACTGGAAAAGGAGGGTATGTCCTTCAATTGGGGAATGGCTGAACAAATTGTGGTATATGCTAGTGATGGAATACTATTTTGCTCAAAGGAATAATAAACTGGAGGAATTCCATGTGAACTGGAAAGACCTCCAGGAATTGATGCAGAGCAAAAGGAGCAGAGCCAGGAAAACATTGTACACAGAGACTGATACACTATGGTAAAATCGAATGTAATGGACTTCTGTACCAGCAGCAATGCAATGACACAGAACAGTTCTGAGGGATTTATGGTAAAGAACGCTACCCACATTCAGAAGAAGGACTGCAGGAGAGGAAACATAAAAGAAAAACAACTGCTTGAAACACATGGGCATGATTGGGGATGTAGACTCGAAACTACCACACCAATGCAACTATCAACAATTTGGAAATAGGTCTTGATCAATGACACATGATAAAACCAGTGGAAATGTGCATCGGCCATGGGTGGGGGGAGTGCGGGGGGTGAAGGAGAAAGTAGGAGCATGAATCGTAACCATGTTAAAAATGAATATTAATAAATGGTTTAAAAAAAATTCTCTTGGGATTGTCCTCGATCATTGCATTGCTGTTAGTAGCAAAGTCTATTACATTTGATTGTGCTGCAGTGTTTCAGTTCCTGTGTATAATGTTCTCCTGGTTCTGCTCATTTCATTACACATCAGTTCATGGAGGTCTTTTCAGTTGATCAACCCTTATAACACAATAGTATTCCATCACCATCATATTTTTAGAACATATTTAGAACACTTTTTCATGTGATTATTGATGTTTTTGATTTCTTTATCTGAACACTACCTATTCATGCCCCTTAACCATTTGTCAGTTGGGGAATGGCTTGATTTGTTTGTAAATTTGACTTAGTTCCTTATATATTTGGGAAATTAGACCTTTGTCAGAGAACTATGTTATAAAATTTTTTCCCAGTTTGTTGCTTCCCAACAAACAATATTTTTAAGGGAAAAAAAAAAGAGAAAAAATTCAGCAAAAGCAAGAAGTCTGAAAATGCATACAATGTTCCATACCTGTGGACTGCCAGCCCTGCAGAGGAATAGGCTAGGAGTGTCTTCTTATATTTCTTCTTTGAATCCATAGTTGTTTTTTTATTTTTATTTTTTAGAAAAGTTATCATGGTTACATGATTCATGCTCTTACTTTCCCCTTCACCCCCGACCTCCTCCCCTCCCAAAGCCGATGCACATTTCCACTGGTTTTAACATGTGTCATTGAGCAAGATCTATTTCCAAATTGTTGATAGTTGCATTGGTGTGGTAGATTCGAGTCTACATCCCCAATCATGTCTGCCTTCAACCCATGTGTTCAAGCAGTTGCTTTTCTTCTGTGTTTCTACTCCTGTAGTTCTTCCTCTGAATGTGGGTAGAGTTCTTTTCTATAAATCCCTCAGAATTGTTATGGATCATTCCATTCCTGTTAGTACAGAAGTCCATTACATTCTATTTTACCATAGTATATCAGTCTATGTGAACAGTGTTCTTCTGGCTCTGCTCCTTTCACTCTGCATCAATTCCTGGAGATCTTTCCAGTTCACATGGAATTCCTTCAGTTTATTATTTCTTTTAGGACCATAGTATTCCATCACTAGCATATACCACAATTTGTACAGCCATTCCCCAATTGAAGGGCATATCCTTGTTTTCCAGTTTTTTGCCACCACAAAAAGCGCAGCTATAAATATTTTCATACAGGTCTGTTTATCTATGATCTCTTTGGGGTACAAACCCAAGAATGGTATGGCTGGATCAAAGGGCAGGCAATCTTTTATAGCCCTTTGAGCATAGTTCCAAATTGCCATCCAGAATGGTTGGATCAATTCACAACTCCACCAGCAATGCATTAATGTCCCAATTTTGCCACATCCCCTCCAGCATTCATTACTCTCCCCTACTATCATTTTAGCCAATCTGCTAGGTGTGAGGTGATACCTCAGAGTTGTTTTGATTTGCATTTCTCTAATTATTAGAGATTTAGAACACTTTCTCATGTGCTTATTGATACTTTTGATTTCTTTATCTGAAAACTGCCTATTCATGTCCCTTGCCCATTTATCAATTGGGAATGGCTTGATTTTTTTATACAATTGATTTAACTCCTTTGAGTAATTAGACCCTTGTCAGAGTTTTTTGTTATAAAGATTTTTCCCCTAATTCATTGTTTCCCTTCTGATTTTGGCTGCATTGTTTTTGTTTGTACAAAAGCTTTTTAGTTTAATATAATCAAAACCATTTAATTTACATTTTGTAATTTCTCTAACTCTTGCTTGGTTTTAAAATCTTTCCTTTCCCAGAGATCTGACAAGTATACTATTCTGTGTTCACTTAACTTATTTATAGTTTCCCTCTATATTCAGGTCATTCACCCATTCTGAATTTATCTTGGTGTAGGGTGTGAGATGTTGATCTAAACCTAATTTCTCCCATATTGTTTTCCAAATTTCCAAATTTTGTCAAATAATGGATTTTTATCCCAAAAGTTGGGCTCTTTGGATTTATCATACACTGTCTTGCTGATGTCACTTACCCCAAGTCTATTCCACTGATCCTCCCTTCTGTCTCTTAGCCAGTACCATATCATTTTGATGACCACTGCTTTATAGTATAGTTTAATATCTGGTATTGCTAGGCCACCTTCCTTCACATTTTTTTCATTATTTCCCTTGATATTCCTGATCTTTTGTTCTTCCAAATGAACTTTGTTATACTTTTTTTCTAACTCAGTAAAGAAGTTTTTTTGGTAATTTGATAAGTATGGCACTAAGTAAATAAATTAATTTGGGTAGAATGGTCATTTTTATTATGTTAGCTCGTCCTACGCATGAGCAATCAATGTTTTTCCAATTGTTTAGATCTAGTTTTAATTGTTTGGAAAGTGTTTTGTAGTTGTGTTCATATAATTCCTGTGTTTGTTTTGGTAGACAGATTCCTAAGTATTTTATATTGTCTAGGGTAATTTTAAATGGTGTTTCTCTTTCTACCTCTTGCTGTTGTGATGTGTTGGAAATATATAGAAATGCTGATGATTTATGTGCATTTATTTCGTATTCTGCAACTTTGCTAAAGTTGTTGATTATTTCTACTAGCTTCTTAGTTGATTCTCTAGGATTTTTTAAGTATACCATCATATCATCTGCAAAGAGTGATAGCTTAGTCTCCTCATTGCCTATTTTAATGCCTTCAGTATCTTTTTCTTCTCTAATTGCAACTGCTAGTGTTTCTAGTACAATGTTAAAAATAATAGAGGCGATAATGGGCATCCTTGTTTCACTCCTGATCTTACTGGGAAGGCTTCTAATTTATCCCCATTGCATATGATGCTTGTTTATGGTTTTAGATATATACTGTTTATTATTTTTAGGAAAGGTCCTTCTATTCCTAAACTTTCCAGTGTTTTTAATAGGAATGGGTGCTATATTTTGTCAAAGTCTTTTTCAGCATCTATTGAGATAATCATGTGATTTTTGTTTGTTAGCTTGTTGATATGGTCAATTATATGGATGGTTTTCCTGATGTTGAACCATCCTTGCATTCCTGGTATAAATCCTACCTGATCATGGTGGATAATCCTCTTGATCACTTACTGAAGTCTTTTTGCTAGTATTTTATTTAAGATTTTTGCATCTATGTTCATTAGGGAGATTGGTCTGTAGTTTTCTTTCTCTGTTTTTGATCTACTTGGCTTTGGAATCAGTACCATATTTGTGTCATAAAAGGAATTTGGTAGGACTCCTTCTTTGCTTATCATATCAAATAATTTGTATAGTATTGGGATTAGTTGCTCTTTGAATGTCTGATAGAATTCACTTGTGAATCCATCAGGCCCTGGCAAATTTTTCTTAGGGAGTTCTTTGATGGCTTGTTTAATTTCTTTTTCTGATATGGGATTGTTTAGGTATTCTATTTCTTCTGCTGTTAATCTAGGCAATTTATATTTTCGTAATTGTTCATCCATGTCACCTGGATTGCTATATTTATTGCCATATAATTGGGCAAAATAGTTTTTAATGATTGCCTTAATTTCCTCTTCATTAGAGGTGAGGTCTCCCTTTTCATCTTTGATACTGTCAATTTGGTTTTCTTCTTTCCTTTCTTTTTATTAGATTGACTAGTACTTTGTCTATTTTATCTGTTTTTTCAAAATACCAGCTTCTAGTCTTATATATTAATTCAGTAGTTCTTTTACTTTGGATTTTGCTAATTTCTCCCTTGATTTTTAGTATTTCTAATTTAGTTTTCATCTGGGGATTTTTAATTTGCTCTCTTTCTAGTTTTTTCAAGTTTCATGCCCAATTCATTAATCTCTGCCCTCCCTAATTTGTTAATATATGCACTCAAGGATATAAATTTCCCCCTGAGTACTGCCTTGGCCGCATCCCACAGAATTTGGTAGGATGTCTCATCATTGTCATTTTCTTCAATGAAATTGTTGATTGTTTTTATGATTTCTTCTTTGACTGGTTTTGGAGAATCATATTATTTAATTTCCAATTAGTTTTTGATTTTCCTGTCCAGGTGCCCTTACTAATTATTATTTTTTGCTTTATGATCTGAGGTTACATTTCTTATTTCTGCTCTTTTGCATTTGTTTGCAATGTTTCTATGCCCGATAACATGGTCAATCTTTGTGAATGTACCATGTGCAGCTGAAAAGAAGGTGTATTCCTTTTTGTCCCTATTTATCTCCATATATCTATTAAATCTAATTTTTCTAGGACTTCAGTCACCTCCCTTATCTCTTTCTTATTTATTTTTTGGTTTGATTTATCTAGATCTGAAAGAGGAATATTTAGATCTCCCACTAGTATGGTTTTACTATTTCCTTCTTGAGCTCTGCCAGTTTCTCCTTTAGGAATTTGGATGCTATGCCATTTGGTGCCTACATATTGAGCAGTGTTATTTCCTCATTGTCTATACTGCCTTTTATCAGGATGTAATTACCTTCCTTGTCTTTTTTAATCATATCTATTTTTACTTTGGCTTTGTCAGAAATCATAATCGCTACTCCTGCCTTCTTTTTCTCATTCGAAGCCCAAAATATTTTGCTCCAGTCCAGTCCTTCACTTTTGATTGTTTTGTGGTTCCTTCCATTTATATTGCAGTCATATCTATTGTTTCCTTGTGTCTACTTACTTTGTTCTGAATTATTTCTGGTAAATATGTTTCTGCTTTTCTGTATTTGTCATATTCATTGTTTTTTATGACACACTAATATTCTATTACATTCATATACCACAGTTTTTTTAGCCATTCTCCATTAGATGGGCATCCACTTTTTTTTTTCAGTTCTTTGCTGCCAAAGTCCTACTATAAAGGTTTTGGTGTATGTAAGGGCCATTTTTTAAAAAATCACTGATCTCATTAGGTTATAAACCTCCTAGTGGGATGTCTAGATCAAATGTACATGGACATTTCAATCACTTTATTTGTATATCTGCATTCCAAAATGGTTGTACTGATTCTCTGCTCTACCAATCATGCACTGGTGTGCCTGTTTTCCTACATCCCTTCTAACATTGACTATTCCCACCTGTTGTCATCTTTGCTAATTTGCAGGGTATGAGGTGAAACTTTAGGATTTTTTTGATTTTCATTTCTCTTATTAATGATTTTAAGCATTCATTCAAATGGTCAGAATTTATTATTTTTTTTTAGAGAAAAGCAAGTTGTATATAATAAAGGTTGGCAGTTTCACATATAATTCTTTTTTCTGTTTCATATATAGTTCTTTTTTCTGTTCTGCTGTATAGATGGAAATTCTCATTTGATTTTTGTTAAGTTCAGAATTTTTAAAATAAATTCAAATTTTTTTCTAAAAATAACCATGAGAATAAAAATTCTATTGCATATGTATGTAGCTTAAAATAGCTAACACAAGAATCAATAATTTTAGTAAAATGGCAAACAAGAAGGATATAGCACAATGGACTTTCTGTAGTTCTAATAAAGTAATCCAGTCCTTTTGATCCAACATTTTTGTTTTGTTTTTTTGCAAATAAGTACAAATTTTTCATTCACAGTCCTGGAAGATCTTGCTTTTTGGTGCTATAAACTTATTGTGTACTGGATTCCTGCTTATGTGGTGCAGTTCTACTAACAGTATAGGTATGTTACAGTTTTTACTTTTAGAAAGTTTTATTATATATAGGCTTCTGATTGTAAATAAAATGTGCCTTATTTAATACCCTAGATGTGGTCCAAAAATGTGTATAAATTTAATTTTTGTGAATTAACATTTTAAATGTACTTTCATATTTAAAGGATAGTTGATAAACACTGCCTCCTTAAAGCTAAAATTGGTTTTTAAAAATGTGATTAACCCCCTTAATTTTATGTTTAAATTTTAGATGCATTTTCTCAAAGCAGAGAATACTTGTGACATTTGGTGTCAATGATCTATTATTCTTATAGCACTGTTTTTCTCTGACTTAATTTATAGTAATGGTTTTTACAATTATACAAGAACGTTGTGTTTACCCAGAACAAAATAAAGTAGATCTTCAGTTATTATTTAGTTAATTTAATACAGTATTTTCAGTTTAAATGTATGAATAAAACCCAATTCTCTTTTGCTGTCTACCTTAATTCAACTAATGAGAAAATTGCCAAATATAGGTGTAGACAGCTAGAGGGTGATGACCTGAATAATGAAAATTGTGATGGCTTGACAATCAAATGTTCTCAAGATAGTTAATTCTTAACAGTCAATCCAATAACACTTCTTTTTTGTTTTTTCCTTTTTTTCTCAACAGCTTTAACTGCCTATACATATTTGACAATCTTTGATCTTTTCAGGTAGGTTTTTAAAAATTGAATTATTTTTTGCTCTTGTAGAATTACTTCTTTTCATTAAAGACTAAAGGAATTTTCCTTTTCAAAAACAAAAAAATGGAGTTTGAAATATAATCTGTTGAATGAAATGAGCCAGAGATTTTGCTGCTATGTGTATATCCCCCAAAAGATTTTTTAAAAGGCCTCATTTACATCAAAATAAACATAGCAACAGTTATTGCATTAATAAAGAAGTGGGATGGGATGCTTGTTGATTGAGGAATGGCTAAACAAGATGTAGTGCATGAATGTGATAGAATATTATGTGCTATTAGAAATAAATATGATAAATACAGAGAATCATGGAAAGATTTATATAATTAAGGTAAAATGAAGCAAAAGCAAGCAGAAACAGGAAAACAGTATATCCAGTGATTATAACTATGTAAATAGAAAGAACAACAAAATAATTAAAACTGATTGCTGTGAAATTATAATGATCATATTTGGCCCTAAAGACAACTTAGGAAAAGTCACCTCCTTCTTTTCTTTGCAGAGCCAGGGGACTATAGATATAAAACACTGAAGATGTCAGACTTTTTAAGTGTGTTGATTATGTTAATTTTGCATGAAACATTTTTTCTCTTATTTTTTGATATGAGGAATGGATCTCTTGAAAGAAATTAGGTGATTTAAAAATAAATACTATCAAAAAAATACTTTTAAAAAGAAAAATAATCAGGATGTAATAATCCTTGTTGTAAAAGTTAAATAAGAAAGAAATAAGATTTTAACTTGAAAAAGAGTTTTTCAAAGTTTTTTAAAAATCTCCATCATGAGGGGCAGCTAGGTGGCTCAGTGGATTGAGAGCCAGGCCTAGAGACGAGAGGTCCTAGGATCAAATCCAGCCTCAGACACTTCCCAGCTGTGTGACCCTGGGCAAGTCACTTGACCCCTATTGCCTACCCTTACCACTCTTCCACCTAGGAGCCAATACACAGAAGTTAAGGGTTTAAAAAACAAACAAACAAAAAATCTCCACCATGATGTATTTTAAGAGACTCAGTTTTAAATTCAATAAATTCAGTAAATATTTGTCAAATACCTACCTGGTGTAAAGCAGGATACTGGGGTATGTGGGGACATGAGATATATATATGGGAGGGAATACAAAAATCAAATTTTAGAGATCTCTGCTTTTAAAGGAGGAGACATAGACACTTCCAAACCTGGACTGAAAGCTTGTTAAATTATCTGAAAGCAAAAGGGAAAATATAATTAAAATATGGCTTAAATGAAGAGTAAGAGCAATTGTAGTTTCCTAAAAATGCAGCAATATGCTTGGAAAAAAAATGGCAATGTAAGACATTTCATTAAAGACAGTATAAGTTAGCTAATACTGATGTAAAGGGTCTTCAGTAGATGAATGGTTAGCTTTAAATAGGCAATTCATAAAAGATGAATCACAAATAGTAAATAAACAATTGAAAAAATGTTTGGTTTCACTAATAATAAATAATTAAACTAATCATAGAAATGAATAATAAATAATTAAAGAAACTAAAACAGGCCTGAGATATTAATTCACATCTTTTAAATTAGTAAAAACAATAAAAATCCAAAATTGGTGAGGTTTTAGTAAAATATGGGTACATTTATACACTCATGTGCTATCTTTTTAGAATGTAATCAGGTAAAAAATGAGTCCTAAAATTGGCCTGATCCTTATTAGTCCCAATATTGAGAATATTCATCAGTGGTTTCACTGATGCTGATATTTTCTCTATTGACAAAAGATCTCAACACTTCCACACTTTAGTATATGACATTCATGAATTTTGGTGCCAGGGATTCTGGCTTTTGAGATTCAGAATATATACTAAGGAAGTACAATTTTTAAAGACAAAAATTACTGTTATTATTTTGAACTACTCATAGTTCAAATCAGTTAATCAGCAGTTGAAATTAGGCATATAAACAGTCACAACCTTGAACTTCGAACCTTTTACTTTTATCTTAATCATAGAAACATAATATGCCATACATTCAAGAAGTTATTACCTTCATTTTTTAACCTGTCTCCCTCTACTCAGCAAGCAGCCTTTTATCCATCCAAGAAAAGAAAAAATTATTGTTCAAAACCAACATATCTGCTTGACAGTATATGTAATATTGCACACCCAAAGATACTCCTTCATCCCCTTCCCAGCTTTCAACAAAGAAGAAGGTGCAATTTCTCAACAATTCTCCAAGGCCAGCCTTGGTCAGTTTCATTTAAAAAAATGTATTCTTATCATTTATTGTTTCGTTTTGTTTTTCTGGTTCTGCTTACTTCACTTGTCAGTTCATATAAATATTTCCATACTTTTCTGAATTCTTCATGTTTTTCATGGGTTGGTAATATATTTTATTGTATCTACATATCACCATTTGTTTAGTTATTTGCATATTTGACTTACTTTGTGTATTTGGCTATCAATATGTAAGAATTTAAAATTTAGGTTTTATGCTAAATATGAGAATTCTATGGTAATATTGTGGTTGCTGATTTAAAGATATTATAACTTAAGTCAAAATGACTTTTAGTAGCTTTATTTACAAAGAGGTGGAAAGAGTGAAAATGGGAAAATGTAAGAAGGAGGTAGAGAATTACCTAGCCCAGTGATTCCCAAAGTGGGCGCCACCACCCCCTGGTGGGTGCTGCAGCGATTCAGGGGGACGGTGATGGCCACAGGTGCATTTATCATTCCTATTAATTGCTATTAAAATTTAAAAAAAATTAATTTCCAGAGGGCTAAGTAATATTTTTTCTGGAAAGGGGGTGGTAGACCAAAAAAGTTTGGGAACCACTGATCTAGCCTATCACCCTAAGTGCTGCTCTGGTGTGGGGCTCAGCCCCAGCAGGCCTCAATAATCTTCAGCCAGAGGACTAGGTAGTGTCTTTAGCAAGGATTCTACCAACACAGTCTCCTCCAGGAAAGAAGACCTCTCTGGAACAAATCTCTCCAGAAGCCAGGAAAGGAAGGCCCGCTACTTACCCAGCTTACTGGCACAGGATCCAGGGAGAAGTCCAAAAAGTGAAGTACCAAGGTGAAGTCTCAGGAGCAGTCCAAAGGAGAAGATCCAAGTCGAAGGTTCAAGCCAAAGATCCAAACTGAAGAACCAAACCAAAGATCTCCTGGACAGGAAATTCAGGACTTTTTATAGTCCTTTTTCCATGTCACTTCCTGTCCCTTCATCCACTTTACAATGTAATGACTTTTGTAGGAAGCCATGTTGGCCAAGCATGAGTGCCAGTTACTTGGTTGGAACACAGAATATAGTGAGGGCATTTTGAGCTGGCATGAGACCAAAAGTCAGTTGAGATTGGACTATAAAAGCAGAAAAGATCAGTGCATCACTCTCAATCGAGGGAGACTGTTGGGAAGGAAGGCGTCATCTCAGGATTGTCTCATAGCTAGGGGTAAGTGCCTAAGCTGTTGATAGGGAATTCTGTGTATAGCAGCATCCAACACCATTATTGAATAACATCTATAAAGTCAACACCAAAATACCAGCATAAATACCAGCCAGAAGATCACTATAAAAGCTAATTCTTAGTGGACTGAGGAAACCTTCAAGTTTTAGGATTAGGCCTTTGGCTTAGACAGACAACTGGCCAAGCAGGCTTCAAGATACCAGCTGATTTATAATCAACAACATATTTAGATAAAGGTTTAGGATCTTCCTTTAATCCCTCTCTCCTTCACAATTTCCCCAATCCTTTCCTTTACCTTATTAATTAATATTAAATAGTTGTTATAAGAAAGCTATCACTGACCTGGTTATTCTAAGATTCTAGCAAGTTGTCTGTTAGAGATCCACCTGGCCATTGGTGAAGATAACTTCACAATTATTGATCTTCTGGGTGATTCCATCACAAATCACAGTCAGAGATTGAAATCAAGGGACATCTTCCTTGAAGTTATTACTCAATTGGATTACTAGTTGAGGAAACAATCAGTTACTCTCGTTAAGTGGGAACCAGTGAAATCATTGAGCTGCTCATTTATATCAGCAGATTCTATACAGTTTCAGGCAGCAGCAAAGATCACTGAAGCTGCTGTTAAGTAAACCTATCTTGGCATCCAGATAGAAGATTTCATCAAAACCTCTCATCGTTTCTCACCTCCATCTATAAGATTCCTGGGCTGTACAATAATCATTTACAAGTTCCCCCCAGGATCATTACATTGGGAACCAACTGCAGTCTTTCAATTTGCCTAGTACTGCCCAAGGGGGTTGGGCAGTGGCCTCCCGAGTGACTTGTGAACTTTCTTACTTAGTGTTAAATAGGGATGCTTAAATTTTTGATTGATTAATTTAAAAGTTGCTGATTGATAGACAAAGTTTGATTCACTCTTCATAAATGGGATCTTGGGTCAAAGGTATAGATGGGTTAATAATTTTTTTTGCATAGTTCCAAGTTATTTTCTATATAGTGATTGGACTGATTCATAACTCTGCCAATAGAGTATTAGCATTCTTGATTTCCTGCCAGTCTTTGTCCACCAACATTGCTTATTTCTATTTTTTGTCTCAAGTTGTCTTATTTACATTTTCTTATTAGTGATTTAAAGCATTCCTTCAAGTAGTTTTTGTTTGTTTGTTTTTCGTTTTTAAAACCTTATCTTCCTAGAATCAGCACTATTTATTGGTTCCAAGGTAGAAGAATAGTAAGGGCTAGGAAATGGGAGTTAAATGACTTGCCCAGGGTCACATAGCTAGGAAGTGTCTGAGTCCACATTTGAACCCCAAGACCTCCTCTCTCCAGGCATGGCTCTTGGTCCACTGAACCACTTAGATGCGCCTAGGCAATTCAAGTGGTTTTCAAAAGCTTACAGTTCCTTTTTTGAGAATTGTTGGGTCATATCCTTGAATACCTTTCGTCAGTTACTCTCGACCTTATTTATTCTCTATATATTCTATCAGATGTTAGAAAATTTGATACAATTATATTTAATAAATAAAATATAAAATATGTTTAATAAATAAAATCATTTAAAAAGTGTTTCCCTTTAGCCTCCCTCTGATTTTGTCAATAATTCGTTATTATTAATTTAATTGAAAAGAAAAAAGACTAATGTTTACAAAGACCTGGGCATTCTCTTTATGATAGTGACAAAATGAAAATATGGCTACCCCGACTTTGGTATATCAGTGCAGTAGAATATTGTGTTGCCAAGGAATATTATATTCATGCTGAATATACCTTTATAGGGAGTGCTAGATAAATTAAGCACACTGCCTCAAATGATAACAAAATGTATGTATATAGATAATAAAAATGCATTTATAAAATAATGATAACAAAATGTATGTATAAAAACATATACTTTATAACTGAATTTGCAGTTTTAGAAACCTAGAAATCCCTAACTGTCCAGAACTTAAGAAAACCATTAAAAATGCTTCAAAAACAACCAAAACATCAATGTACATTGGAGTATGGTCTATAGTGATCTGTTTGTTAAAAGTCTTTTGCTGAATAAAGCTAATTAGAATAAACAAAGTAGTTCTTAAAACTCCCCCCCCCCAAAAAAAAGGAATGTTTAGCCAAAAACAAATTTTGGCCAAAGTACAAAATAGTGTTCAATTCATTCGGCTTCATTAAAGAACTAAAATATTTTTCTCAACTTTTGAAATACTATCTTTTACCTTTGGATATATTATTCATTTCATTTACTCTAATTAATCATCATTTCCAGCTCAAATGATAGTGGACTCATACTCATTTCTAGTTAATTGAGAGAATCTGATTATTTTGATGGTGAATAAAAATTGATGCACATCCTGTTGATGAAGAAGCTGTAATATTTTCCTGGTTCCCAAACTCCTAAGTCTCTTATTTCTTTATAATGTCTCATGTCACAGAGTAATTGATGATTTCCCACCTATTCTCTAAAGGAACTTATTACCCAAATCCCCAATTTATCAGAGTGAAACATTGTTTTCCTCATTTTCCCTTCAGCTAGTGGCAAATTCTTTAGCAGGCTGCAGCCTCTTTGACAGTACCACTGCCAGTAAGTAGGTTTGCTGTCATAAAAATTCCATTTTGGTGACTACTCCTTACCTTTCTCTGCTCCCTTCTGTTTTGTTTGTTTGTTTGTTTGTTTGTTTGTTTGTTTTTTAATATCTTCTGAGATCCAGTGACTATTTTTCTAGCAAAATGCTAGACTCTGGACATTTTCACTGACTGTCCCCCAGGCCTAGAATTCTTTCTTTATCTCTACCTCTTGACTTCTTTCAAGGTCCACCTAACATCTCACCTTCTACAGGAAACCTTTCCTGATCCATCCTAATTATAGTGCCTTCCCTCTCTTGATTATCACCAGTTTACTCTGTATGTGCCTTGTTTTTGCATAATTGTTTGCATGTTGTCTTCTCCATTAGGTCGTGAGCTCCATGAGAGCAGAGACTATCTTTTACCTTTGCATCCTAACCTTGCACTTAGCACAGTGCCTGGCATACAACAGGTGCTTAATAAATTAACTTTCTGGGATACAACCTTAACCTGGACCTCCATAGAGGAGAAACTCTCCCCCTCCATTTTGTTGGGCACTCAAAGAGAATTTTCACCAAAAATTCAATTGAAGGATAAGAATTAGGCAGAGCTGGGAAGAAAGACCACAAAATGAGTACAGCCACTCAGGGCTAGATGACCTGGGGTTTGTTTAGGACAGTAATGGCGAACCTTTTTGAGATGGAGTGCCAAGCCTTGTCCCCACCCCACCCTCCCAGACCAAGTGCTATGCCCACCCCATTCCTGACCTTGTGCTGTGTCCCTCCTCCCCCATTACTCCACACAGGAGAGGGAGAAAGGACTCCCATTGGACTGCTGGGCAAAGGAGTGGGGGATGTGAAAAAATGTCATCAGGCAGGGTGGAGAGAGGGAGGGGAACAGCTCCGCCCAAGTCCTCTACCTTTCTAGTAATGAACTTTGGGGGGGGGGTGCCATAAGCCCACAGAGAGTGCTCTGTGTGCCATCTTTGGCACCCATGCCATAGTTTTGCCATCACTAGTTTAGAGAATAGTACTATTTATAAGACGGAGTAAATTACATACATTTTCCCCATGCAGAATGCTAATATAAATAAGTATGGTTGTGCTAACTTTTCAATATTTTCGTTATTGAGCATGTTAGTAAAAAATATTATTTTATGTTATTTTTCTATATCTTGATAAAATGAACATTATGATGTAAAATGTAGTTAAATTAGAAAATTGAGTTAAGAATTTAAACATCATTTCCATCTAAATGTCTGTAAAATGTTATAATCTTGTAGAAATCATCTGCTTGGTTTCTCTGTAACTTGCCCATAGTTTTTATACAATGCTTGAAAGTTATCCAACAAAGATTTAAGTGCAAATTTTAAAATAAAATAGCCTATAATCCTGTTAGAAATGTTTATTATTAATTTAATATGGACAATCACAGGTATCCTTCAGAAACTTGTTAACTGTGAAACTCTTAATAATATAGATCTTTAGCTTGAAATAGACAACATCTAATTAAATGTATTTTCATTTTCTAAATTCAGTTTAATGACATGTCTGATAAGCTACTGGGTGATGGTGAGGAAACCAAGCCCAGTCTATTCATTTGGGTAAGTGAACTTTATCTCCTACTAAGTGGTTAGTTATAAAATCAACAAATATAATAAGTAGTTTTCAGAGCTGTTATAAACATAGAGGACCGGAGGGGTGGGGGTGAAGAGAAAAATAATGAGGAAAATAGCTTTAAGTGAAAATAATAGAATGATTTTTCTAAGTAGATGAAATTCAAAAAGTAAATACATGAAAAAAAGTAGAATCTCTATCTTGACCCTGGCCATCTGGCTATTCCTTAGACAAGATGCTTCATTTCTTCCCTCCAGGGATTTTCACTGGCCCCTATAATAGGCCTGTGGTGTTCTTCTTCCTTTATCTCCACCTCCTGGCTTCTTTGGCCTCCTTCAAGGTCACACTAGAAGCCTATCTTCTACAAAAAGCCTTTCCTAGTTCCTCTTCATTCTTTTTCTTTCCCTCTGTTAATTATTTCCTGATTATCTTGCATATAGCTTGTTTGCATGTTATCTCTTCCACTAGATTGGAAATTCCTCAAGGTCAGGGACCATCTTTTGCTTTTCTTTATATCCCCTGTACTTAGTACAGTGTTAGACAGTAAATGCTTAAATAAATGCTTGTTCATGTCATTGGGTTGGTGGAAAATACAAAGGACCTTCACATGAGTTAATCATTCCATATGGTATGATCAATGTATCTTTTGGAGTTAATACAATGTAGTATGACAAGATTCTTGGGATAGCAAGTATAATAGCAGTGGATTTATACAGAAATTGAATTTAATCTATTAGCTGTACTTATAGGTTTCCATTTTAACAAAGTGAACTTGAAATAACTTAAACTTGAGCAAGAAGAGAACTTTCACTGAAATAGTAGGGTAGACCAAAAAAAAGGCTATACTTGGTTCTGAAAAAGCATCTAATGGAAGAACAATGGAATGACATTGTAAATAATGAAGATATTTGTATTGAAATCTACAAAACTGAGTAGAAACATTGTAAAGAACATTGGTGTAAAGATTTTTTTAAAAGAACAATTGAAGCAATATTGTTTTAGAAACATACTGTGGACTACTCATCTAGATGACAGATGTAGATAATAAATGTTTCCTTTGTACCAATTACAGATTTGACACAGAAGCTATGAATAGTGATGCTGAATTTCAAACAGCTGAGCATCTGTTAGAAGTTTAATTCTGCCCAAAACAAAACATTGGCAAAATTTTCCTTTTTCTAAATGACATTTTAGCCCCTCAAAGTAGAGAAGGCCATCAGAGGAACTTATGCTTAATCAGCTTTTAGATAACACTAAGTGCCAGGCACTATACTAAGTACTTTATAAATGTTAGCTCATTTGGTTTTTTAAATAACTCTGGGAAGTAGATATTATTATCCTCATTTTACAGATGAGGAAACTAAGGCAAACAGAGATTGAGTGGCTTGCTTATGGTCACATAGTTAGTAAGTATCGGAGGCCAGAAAACAAGGCTTCCTATCTCCAAGCCCAGAGCTCAATCCACTGACTCACCTACCTGTCTCTGAAGCAGCAAAGGAGAACTTACTGGTGATAGAAATGACAGAAACCTTGGGAGAAAATGTGTTTCATCTTGAAGTTTATAGTAGTATGGATTTGGAAAACCAATAGGTAGATAAGCAGACATGTCACCCCAGACATACAGGTGTTGACAGGAAAAATTAAGGATGTTTACATCAAGATTGACTTCTCAAAGAAGTGTGGTGAATGTGGACTATAGTGGTACAAATGTGTAGGGAAGGAATAAGAATTCACAAACAAAAATTCAATAGTCCATTCTATGGTAATCTCTCTCTCTCATGCTATTTCCTGAAATGATGGGAGATTCTAACAGGTTGGCTTTGGCTTTGGGATAAGCAAACTATGATGTATGTCTTTACAAAGAAAGTCTTCAATATTCCCTCATCTCATAAAGTAAGGAGAGTTATGTTGCAAATATCAAGAAAAGAGATCATCTAGACAGGATTCTAATACTTCCTAAGTTATTAGAATTCATTAGAATGGCTTTGGTTCAGTTAAAACCCAAAGGGATTGTCATATTTAATGGTTCCTAGAATGTCCCCTTTTCTTTTCCATCTTTAGGTTTGTTGCCCACGGATTATGGATTATAGATTTGGAGTTGGAAGGGGTCTTAAAAGTTATTGGTCTAGTCTGTCCCAAAGTAAATGAGACCCAGAGAGATTGTGACTTTTCCAAGGTGGAATAGGTAGTAAGTGGCATAATTGAGATTAGAAGTCTGGTCCTCTGAATCTCATTTCATTGTCCTTTTCACTGCATCATTCTGTCCCTGTCTAATCATCTCAATTATTTTTTCCTGGAATCTTCCTATAATGGTTTTCCTCCTAAACCCAATCCTTGGCCATTCAGTTGTATGGCCAGATTCCTCAGTGACTACCTTTCCCTGGTCCTTCATGGATGCTTTCTACATATTACTGGTCGATCAGGAGAATGCCCTAGACATATCTTAAAATGGACATAATATGTCTTGATTTTAGTAAAACAGTTGAAGACTCTCCTTATAGCTTTGTATGTAAGATGGTAAAACATGAAGGAAATAATAGCATATTTAAAGTGGATTCACAGTTTGTTGATCAAACTAGCCAAAATGATTTGATTATTTATTAGTAGTCTACTTGAGTGGAAATCTCTAGTGTACTGCCTCCTATTTTTACATTTTTCTAAGTAATTTGGATGAAGATTTCCAAATGACACAAAGATAAGATAGCTAATAAAATTGAAAAAATCAAGATGCAAAATTATCTCCACAGATTGGAACACTTCACTGAAACCAGCTAGAGGGACACAGTGGAATGTAAAATCTTGCATTTAGGTTGCCTCAGAAGATACTGAGCTCCTTGTTAGGGCAGGTTTTTAAGCAGATGCTGGAGGCCCATTTCAGAAGAATGTTTTAGAAGGGATTTCTATATTATGTGAGGTGAGCTAGATAACCTTTAAGGTTCCTTTACTTATAATATTATGTAATTGTAAAGTCTGAATTGACTTTACAGCATTTTAACTCAGAAATATGATACTTGTTTTTTGTTTTCTAATTTAACTTTTATTTTTATTGTTTATTTTTGTTTTTTTAATTTAACTTTTAGTTTTAGTTCCAAATTCTCTCCTTCACTCAAGTCCCCTCCCCACCCATTGAGAAGGCAAGAAATACAATACTCATTATACATATGAAATCACGCAAAACATTTTCTCATTAGCTATTTTCTGGGGTGGGGATTTGGGTAGCAAGAGAAAGGGGAAAATATAGGCTTCATTCTGCAGACTGAGTCTATCAGTTATCTATCTGGAGATAGATAGCATTTTTCATCATGAATCCTTTGGAATTGTAATGATCAGAATAGTAAAGTCTTTCATGGTTGATTATCCTTAAAATATTGCACTTATTGCACAACTATCAATAAATATCGGTATGGCCATTCCACTATGAGCAGGTACAGTGATTATAGGCTTCCGAAATAAACCCAAAATATCATTTACCCAGTTTTTACCACAAGGTACCCCTACTCCATTAATCCCTGTACTAATTATTATTGAAACAATTAGCTTATTCAACCTTTAACTTTAGCAGTTTGACAGCCAACATTACTACAGGACATCCACTTATTCACCTTATTGGTTCAGCAACATTAACTCTCGTCAATTAACATAACTATCAACCATTACATTCCCAATTCTATTTCTCCTAACCATTCTTGAACTAGCTGTAGCAATAATTCAAGCCTATGTTTTTACACTTATAGTAAGCCTTTACCTACATGATAACTCATAATGACCCACCAAACTCACGCATATCACATAGTCAACCTTAGCACATGACCCATTAACAGGAGCACTTTCAGCATTACTTTTAACCTCAGGGATAATCATATGATTTGATTTTAATTCTATCTTATTATTAAGCATCGGACTAATTTCTATACTTTTAACAATATATCAGTGATGACAGGATATTGTTCGAGAAGGAACATTTCAAGGACATCACATCCCTGTAGTACAAAAAGGATTATGATATGGAATAATTCTGTTTATCCTATCAGAAGTTTTATTTTATATTGAACTTTTCTGAGCATTTTATCACTCAATCTTAGCTCCTACTCCAAAATTAGGGGATTGTTCACTTCCAAAAGGTATTGTTGTCCTGGTTCTGCTTACTTCACTTTGTATCAGTTAGGTTTTTCGGAAACTGTCACCCTCATCATTTTTTAAAAAACCCTTACTTTCTGTCTTAGAATCGATACTGTATATTTCTTCTAAGGCAGAAGAGTAGCAAGGGCTAGGCAATGAGGATTAAGTGACTTGCCCAGGGTCATACAACTTGGAAATGTCTGAGGCCATATTTGAACCCAGGACCTCCCATCTCTAGACCTGGCTCTGAATCCACTCAACCACCTAGCTGTAGCCCCGCTCCCATTTCTTAAAGGACAATAGTATTTTACCACATTCATATATATTATACCTTGTTCTTCAATTGTTGAACATCCCCTCAGTATCCGATTCTTTGGTACCACAAAAAGCCACTATGAATATTTTTGTATATTTGAGTCTTTTTTTCTTGAATATTTTTAAGGTCTAAACCTAGTAGCAATATAGCTGCATTAAAGGGTATGCATAGTTTTATGACCATTTTGGAATAGTTCTAAATTGTTCTCCAGAATGGTAGGACTAGTTCATAGCTTAACTAGTAGTGCATTATTGTAACTATTTTCTCACATCCCCTCTAGCATTTGTCATTTTCCTTTTCTGGAGGAATGTGATTCTTCAGTCTTTTAGATTTTACAACAGCAACAAAGCATACTATTATCCTTCAAAAGAACTAGACCACCTTACAAAAACACCATCTTCCTTACACATTTGGACTTCAGAAATTTTATCTCCTGCTCAACTTAAAGCAAGATTTTAAAGACTAAAAAGAAGACATATAGCAAGGGCCACAGAGTTAGAAGGAACCAGATTATTTTTATTATTTTAAGTTGCCTATATATTGGCTCTAAAAGCTGTCTAACATTATGTTCCTCTGATCTAATCTTATTGGGCTCTAGTCTCTAGTTTCGAAAATGCCAACGTAGAGAAAGTAGCAGTTTATTTTGAAAGTGTATTCTTATATCTGGTTTGATTCTGTTTGTTTAGACTTAAATACCAACTTGCAATCAGGAGACCTGAGTTTAAATCCTACCTCTTACACTGACTAGCAGTGTTATCCTGGACAAGTAAATTTACTATTTCTTCACCTGTAAAATAAAGGCCTTGGTCCTAGATGTGTGATACTAAAAATAAAAATTTTAAAAAGAAGAGGGAAAGTAGTTTAATTTATTTAATATGCAAATTATATGCAAAATCCAGAAGTAGTAAGATAAATGTTTGCCTTATTGAAAACAGTTGCTTTTTTCTATTTTTCTTTGTTTCTCATTTCTATAGAAATGATCTGTTTTAGAGATACTTAATGTTGGATCTTATTTAATATTTAAAATTGAAGTAATCAGCCTAATTTTCTGATTATAGGTTTGAAAGATTAGAAGTCCTGGCAGTATTTGCTTCCACAGTCCTGGCACAGCTGGGAGCTCTCTTTATATTAAAAGAAAGGTAAGAGTATTTTCTATGAAAGTTTAATTCCAACTTTTATAGCCTTTTGAAGTATAGTTCTGCTTATGACACCCTTTTAGAGTAACGGCAGTGGTTACTTATTAATTATTCATATTCGCATTCATGTCACTGTTGAGTTACCAGATATAGTGGTATATTGTACACCCATTAAGAGTGTACAGTCTCCATATTCTTTAGTAGAAAAGTTGTTTTCAGTTCAGTTCATTCTAACTCATGTTGGGATTATAATCATAGGCTGCTCTCTGTTCAGCAGCTGGACAATGTTATACCTCTGGGGAGGGTCAGAAGGCAGACACTGATAGAATTCTTAACTGAAAATAGGCCAAGATCACTGTTTCCTTGATGACATATAGCTCTGTATCTTTTTGATGTTGTGTTGGTTATGTTGTTGATCTGACTGTGAATAGTACTGATGATCTTGGATTGATTAGAAATTAATTACAGGGGCAGCTGGGTAGCTCAGTGGATTGAGAGTCAGGCCTAGAGACGAGAGGTCCTAGGTTCAAATCCAGCCTTAGACACTTCCCAGCTGTGTGATCCTGGGCAAGTCACTTGACCCCCATTGCCTACCCTTACCACTCTTCCACCTAGGAGCCAATACACAGAAGTTAAGGGTTTAAAAAAAACAAACAAACAAAAAAATAATTACAGGCAGGAGTTGGTGATTAGCCTGTATAATCCTCCCCAGCCAAGGAATTAATCCTAATTGTCAGGTTTGACAGTGAGAGTCTTCTTGAAGGTGATGGATTAGGCCAGTAAGTACATCTCAACAACAGGTAACTAATTTAATTAATAGGTACAGGAATATCTTGATGGTATGGGGATTAAGGAAAAATTGGTGAGGATAGAGGGTTTAAGAGGTTAAACTAAACTAATATCTAGTTAATAAATAGTCCCAGGAAAAGCCTGGGATGGAATTCTGCCGCTCTGGCTGGCTTGGCGACCTTGGCCTAGTTCAGCTGCTAGATGTCAAAACTAAACTTGGCTGGTTATAATTGGCTGTTAATCTTCAGAGATGAATTTCTTGATGGTATTGTTGAATATTGTTGATGATGATTATAAAATTATACTGCAGGATATGACAGTTGACCTAAGTAGCTGGACCTTTGTTAAAGTCTTTGGTAAAGGTTCTGGGTTTGATTGGAGAGTTTTTCCCCTTCCACCCATTATCACCCACCTAACTCACAACTGAGTCAGTTTGTTTGGGGGTGACCTCCTATTTATAGGGGTGCTCCAATGGTCTTTCACTGTCTCATGCCTGCTCTGGGAATTCCAAAATCTGAACCCCCATCTCGCAACAGTTTGCACAAGATGGCTTCTTGCAAAGCTATTTATACTCAATAGTCATATACTAAGCACTTACTATTTATATTGTACTATAGCAGATACTTGGGTTAAAAGGATGAAACATATTGTAGTCTTTGACTTTAAGGAACTTAACTTAGTAGCAGAATCATGATTTGTATAATATAAGTTAAAATGCAATATATTTATAGGAAAGATCCTTTGGAGAGTCAATGAGGTGAGTTAGTTCTTGTTGAAAAGATAAGAGAAAACTCCATAGAATATGCAGCACCTGAGCTGGTTCTTAAAGGAAGAGAATTTCAAAAGAGTCCATGAGAGATGGTGGGGGAAAGGAGGTAAAAAATGGAGAGTGCCTTATTTAATTTATCTGAAACAGAGTATTGAAAGCCTAGGAAAACAGGTTAGAGTTAGATCATGGAAAGTCTCAAATTCCAAGATAAGTAGTTTATTTTTTACAAAGCTACTAAAGGTTTTGAGTAGGGAAGCAACTGACCAGACTTACTTAATAGAAATATTACTTTGTTACATTGTGAAGGATGAATAAGAAAAGGATCATAGCTTTGGAACTGAAAGGAATCTCAAAGACCATCTAGTTCTACCAATGAGAAAACCGAGGCTCCAGAAAATTAAGTGATATGCCCAAGGCTACCTAGGAGAAGAGACTTTTAGAGACATTAAAACCAGTTAAGAGGTCTTTGAGGGGTCAGCTGGGTAGCTCAGTGGATTGAGAGCCAAGCCTAGAAATGGTAGGTCCTAGGTTCAAATCTGACCTCAGACACTTCCCAGCCGTCACTTGACCCCCATTGCCTAGCCCTTACCACTCTTCTGCCTTGGAACCAATACACGGTATTATTGGTTCCAAGATGGAAGGTAAGAGTTTAAAAGAAAGGAAAAAAATAGAGGTCTTTGAAAAAAAATCTTTTATAATCTAGAAAAGGACAATTTAAAATTAGCTGTCGGTAAATTAAACTGCCAGCCATGTTGGATTTTTGGAGGATGTTCTAAATTTAAGACTTGGAATGTACTTTTAAATATTTGAATCAGTTATATACCTGTTCACATTTTCTTTTTAAAAATATTTAATCTCAGGGGGCAGCTGGGTGGGTCAATGGATTGAGAGTCAGACCCAGAGAAGGGAGGTCTTGGGTTCAAATTTGACCTCAGATACTTCCTAGCTGTGTGACCCTGGACAAGTCACTTAACCCCCATTGCCTAGCCCTTACCACTCTTCTGCCTTAGAATCAATATCCAGTATTGATTCTAAGACAGAAGGTAAGGGTTTAAAAAAAAATTTAATCTTAGGCTAAAATAGCAACAATGCTTCCCGGTGTCTACAAGACTAATTTCTCTTGAATTTTTTTGTCTGCCATAAGATATTGATTAATGATGTCTTTATTATAGCAGACTCATTAACAGAGGTTATGATCTGGTTCTTCGGGAGCACAAAACACATGATAATAGAAATTAAATGAACTGAGTGAGCTAATAGAAAATTAGGGCTTCATTGTTATCTTTCTTGTTATTACTTGCAGGTATCTATATAGCTTGGTTCTCCAATGTAAGATTTAAATTAATATCAATAACTCCAAGTATTATATTTATAAAATTTATTAATAATCACTTGAAATAGAAAAAAAATAAACTAAAAGAAATAGAAGTTCAAACCTAATTATCTAACAAAAAGTAAACCCCACATGAGTAAGTTCTCTTGCCTCTCCAAAAAGCCCTCTTCAGCAGCCATGATTATAGGAAGAGAAAGCGAGGGGTGGGGCTACACAAAACTTATATCCTCCCTGCATCAGCACTTAACTGTGAGAAGGAAAGTAGGATGCTGGGAATTAAAGTCCTGGGAAGCAAATTCTAATTACACACCTACATGTCATACTACTCCTCAGTTTTCTTCACTGGTTCATCATTTTCCTCTTGCTACTTAACTATAAATGTCCCTTAGGGATTTTTCTTTGACACTCTTCTCTTTCTTTTCTCTTTGTCACTGGTGATAGCTTTCTTTTCTATGATTTAAATAATTGTCTCTCTTCATCTAATTACCAAATCTTTGTATTCAATATCAGTTTCTTTCTTGAGCTATGATTATACATCTTTAATTCCTTACTGGATGCTAAGATGTCTTTGCTGGACATCTTAGCCAAAATGTGCTCCTACCACACCAAATTTAATCTATCCAAAACTTAATTTGTCATCTTCCCAAAACTTCCTCTCTTTTCAACTTCGCTGTTTTTGTTAATGGTATTATTATCCTCCCATTCATCCAGATTGAAAACTTCATAGTCATCAACTGACTTTTCTATTTCCCTTTCTCTCTCTCTCTCTCTCTCTCTCTCTCTCTCTCTCTCTCTCTCTCTCTCTCACCATTATCTTCTGTTTTAGAACCTATACTGTGTATTGGTTCTGAGGCAGAAGAGTGGTAAGGGCTAGCAATGGGAGTTAAGTGACTTGCCCAGGGTCACACAGCTAGGAAGTGTCTGAGGCCAGATTAGAATCTAGGATCTTCTGTTTCTAGGCCTGGATGTCTATCCACTGAGCCACCTCACTGCCCCCCCTCCCCAAAACATCTTAAACATAGATTTTCCTATCCTTTTACATTACTAATAGTCCAGTTCAAGTTCTCCTCACCTGTAACCTAGACTGTTGTAATATTTGCTTACCTGATTTCTTTGTTTCTACCTTTTTGCCCTATTTCCAGTCTGTCTTTTGAACAGCCTCCAAATTAATTTTGGTGTCCAGATCTAGCTTGATTATATCACTTGCTTATATACAAAAACCTTCAGTGGGTCTTAATTTCCTTTAAGAAAAAGTTAATACTCCTTAGTTAGTTGCTCTCTAGTCTGTCACTGTTCTTAAACTGTGGTAGTCAGAACTCAATACAGTATCCTAGACATAGTCACCACAGGATAGAGCACAGCAAGACTATCAAGCCCATTGCTTCTTTATTCCTAGAAACTACTACTCTCTCTCTCTTTTTTTTTACTACTACTCTCTTAACACAGCCTAAGGTCAAATGAGCTTTTTTGACTGTCACATTACACTAGTGACTAATGTTGGGCTCACTGGTCACTAAAGTACCCAAGTATTTTTTTCAGAACAGTAGCAGTCTGATCATCTTCTATAGATAGGATAAATTGGTGATTTCAGAGGGAAGGCATTAGCATTAATGGGGAATGTTTAAAGTCTCTTGCAGCAGTTGAGATCCTAGGGGGTAGCTAGGTGGCTCAGTGGATTGAAAGCCAGGCCTAGGAATGGATTCAAATCTGGCCTCAGTTACTTCCTAGCTATGTGACACTGGGCAAGTCACTTAACCCCTATTGCCTAACCCTTACCACTCTTTTGCCTTGGAACCAATCAATACACAGTAATGATTCTAAGACAGAAGGTATGGGTTTAAAAAAAATGGTCAAGAATCTAGCCGAAATTTTAAGGCCTCCAGGAAAGCTAGGAGGCAGAAGCAAAAAAGGATGCTTTTCAGCCTTTGGGGAGAGTCGTTGAAACTTAGAATCAAGAGCTGGAGTGTTTTGTAGAAGGAACAGCAAGGAGGACCCTGGATTATAATAAGGTGTGCATAGGAATGAGGTGTAAGAAGACCATAAAGGAAGGAAGAGAACTAGGTTATGGAAAGTTTTGAATGCCAAATAGAGGTCCTGGAGGTAGTTAGAGTGTGGCTGGAGTTTATTGAGTAAAGGGATGTGTCAGAGTCAGATCTGTGCTTTAGAAAAACCACTTTGACAGCTGAGCAGAGAATGAGCTGGAATGGAGAGTCTTGAGGCAGGGAGACTGGCTAGCAAGTTATTGTAATAGTCTAGGTGTGAGGTGATGGCAGTATCGAAAGAGGGACAAAAAAAAGTATATACAAGCAATGTTGCAAAGCTATTTCTTATTGACTCATGTGCAAATACTGTTACTGGGGGTACAAATACAAAAACAGAACAACTCCTGCCCTCAAGGAGTGTATGTGCTGTTGAGGGAAGAGATAACTATATGCAGATAAATAAATACAAAATAATCTGGGGATAGAGATGGAGGACTCACAACTAGGAAAATCAAGAAGGTTCTTTTGTAAAAGGTGGCCTTGAGCAGTGCTGTGAAGAAAAGTAGGGTTCTTTGAGTCAGAAGTGAGCAAGGAGAGCATTCTGGGAATAGTAGGCAGCCTGGGCAAAGGTATGTAGACAGGAGAAGGAATGTTATCTTCAGGGAGAAGTAGGCAAGTTGGGTGGATGATAGTGAGGGAGAATAATATGGATTTTAAATGCCATGTAGAGATTGATTAATTCTTAGTGTGGTTTCTCAAACTTTCTAAATAGAAACTTCACTTTAAGTAGAAAGTCAGCATAGAATATCTCTTAGCTCCATAGTCTTTTTTTTGAGATTCTTGATTTGTTTTTTTATTTTTTAAGTTTACATGCTCTTCCTCTAAAGCCCTACATTGCTATCTCATTGAACATTAGACATGACCGTGGTCTCTCAAAGGTTAAACTAATTAATGGATTATACACTTTCAAAATTCTTAATGAGCAGGGAAATCTTTGAGTTTGAGCCCAAAGATGGATTGTATGCCTAAGTTTGGAGAGGTTCAACTCCAGACTGACCATAGCAATTCTCAAAGAACTTCCACTTAGAGCAGTTGTGATCTGCATTAGTTGGGGAAAAGAACCCACAGTGATGAAATCAAAAGTTATTGGTATATTTTCAAGGCAAATTTTATGGTATAAAAGTCAGCTATCAAGTTTAGACCAAATCCATTTCTTGGTTATTTAGAACTCTTTTGGAGAGGCTTTTAGAAGCAAATGAATCTTCATTCTTAGTCATGGAAACTCAGCATACCTCTACAGTTAGCAGAGGGCAAATCCTCTGAAGGTTGTGATGACTGGACCTAGAATCTCAAGTCTATGCTAATGAATGTCATTGGATACAGAATTATGCTCTTAGTGCCAGTGCTTTTACAAATGCATTGGATGCCCATACTTTCCCTTGGAAATATATAGTCAATTTTGATGGGTAGTTGATCCGTGGTTGCAGGCCAGCTCTCTTGCCTTTCTGAATATTGTATTCCAAGCCTTACGGTCTTTTAGCGTGGAGGCTGCCAGATCCTGTGTGATCCTGATTGGTGCTCCTTGATATTTGAATTGTCTCTTTCTGGCTTCTTGTAAGATTTTTTCTTTTGCTTGAAAGCTTTTGAATTTGGCAATAATATTTCTAACCGATTTCTTCTCTGGGTCGAATCTAGTGGGTGTTCTATGAATCCTTTCGATGTCTATATTGCCCTCTTGTTGTAGGACTTCAGGGCAATTTTGCTGAATAATTTCTTTTATTACGGAGTCCAGGTTTCTATTAATTTCTGGTTTTTCTGGAAGACCAATTATTCTCAAATTGTCTCTTCTAGACATTTCATATTTCCTTCTATTTTTTCAGTCTTTTGACTTTGTTTTATTTGTTCTTGTTGTCTTGAGAGATCATTAGCTTCTAATTGCTCGATTCTAGCCTTTAGGGACTGGTTATCGGCTATAATCTTTTGGTTTTCCTTTTCAATCTTGTCATTTCTGGTGTTCAATTTGCTTATCAGTTCATTTGATTTCTGAGCCTCACTTTCCAATTGCAAGATTCTACCTTTTAAACTGTTATTTTCTTGCCAGATCTCTTCCATTTTCCTCAGAATCTCAGTTTTGAACTCTTCCATAGCTTGTGAGGAGTTTTCCTTATTTGAGGAGGGTCTGGATGCTTGTTTGTTCTCCTCCTCTGTTTGCTCGGTTGTCTGGATTTTCTCTGTGTAAAAGCTGTCGAGTGTTAAAGACTTCTTCTTCTTGTTATTATTCTTTCTCTTCTGAACTTCCTGATGCTGAGTAGCCATCATTAGCCCAGCAGCTTCTCAGCTTTATCCTCGGGCTCAGTGTCTGTTCCAAATCTATTGGCTCCTGAGGTCTGAGTTCTGGTTTTTTCCAAGGTCAAGCCCCCTGGTGGGCCCTCTTGCTTGATCCTCTGCCAGAGGTTTCTTTACAAGTCTCAGGGCACTGCTTCCATAGTCGTATACCCGTCTGCACTGGTTCCCCACTTAGGTTTTAGTTCCTGGTTGTGTCTGCCTCCACCCACACCTCTGCTCAGCCCGCGATTTAGTGAGAGCTCTTTATAGCCTGGAAATGTCTCGATTCCACGTACCTTCCACGCTGTGCCCTGTTGTGGGGTTCCTCCGTTCGTCTGGACTTGTTTTTATGTCCCCTTGAGGAGTTTTGTGTGTTTTGGTCAGGAGAGGTTAAGAGCTGCTTCTTACTCTGCCGCCATCTTAACCCGGAAGCCTCTACAAATGCATTGGAGAAAGAAGTCTGACAAGCATTGCAGTGTTCAGGCTTTTTAGGTGAAAGTATCTGATAAAAGAATTTGTATTATACCATAATCACCTTTATTAGTGATTATAGAATCTGTCTCCTGGACTAGTGTCAGCATTTATGAGAGAGAAAAATAGAAAAGGAATTGAGAAGGCAAAGTAGCAAAAAGGTAAAAGGAGAGTATGCATACTGATTGAGTCACTACATATCCTATTTCATCTTTGGAAGAGTATGTAAGCTAAATATTTATCATCATTAGTTCTATAAAGTGACTCAAAGAGATACAAAATTGATTAATTTGGTTTTGGGATAATATAGGCCATTTTTCTTCTCCTTTTCTCTCATTTTTTGATGCTTCAAAATTCATAAGAAAATGTATAAATGGAAGGAAAGGAGACAAAACTCAATTCAGTGAGATTCTTCTGCTTCTAATAAAGAAATTAAAATTATTGAGTAAAATAAGGTTTTGAATTAATCTGTGAATTGATTAGTTGACATTCCCATTCAAAAGTTAACATTTATTATGAGAATTGGGGTAATTTTGTTTTGTTAGGTTTGCATAGGTCAAACAAATTTTTCCCTTGTAATAATTTATAGAATTTACTTAACAAAATCTATGTCATTTCTTTCTTTAGTGTGGAACGGTTTTTGGAGCAGCCTGAGATACATACGTAAGATTTTATTTTTTCATGTCATTTTTATTTGACTTTTAATTCAAATGTTTAACTATTAATAGTAGGTTTTTTTTCTGCTAAAGTTTAGCATTTAATAGTAAGAATTTGCTTCAAGGGCTTCAAGGACAATATTCCAAAAGTAATTTTATTCACTAGGTTACCTCACTATTTTCTTTCTCAGTCTCATTTAATTTTCCAGGCATGGCCCAGAGAAATTATGCAGTGAGTCCTAGATTATAATTCCCATGATAAGCAGCACTCCTCCATCTTTTCATTATGCTGAATTGGGGGCGGAGGGAGGGGGAGGCATACACAAATATATATACATATAAAACATTTTAAATTGTTATTATAAACTACAAAAAAATTGCCAGGAAGATAGTCCATGTATACCCTCATGTATGACCCCAAACTATATATTTTCAAGGGAAATATTCATTCAGTTTGAGTTTTTAAACAAATATTTATAAAATAACATGAATGCTAAATACTCTTTTTCTATACTACTTGAGAAGCAGTGTGCAGTAGTAGATGAAGTACTTGAATTTGTCTCCAGATTTTCCTTCCAACAATTATTAATTTGTAGCCAAGGGCAAATCTCTTAACTTCTGAGCATCAGTTTATTCATCTATAAATTAAGGATGATAATAACACCCATAGTTCCTATCTTACAGGGTTGTTGTGAGGCTCAAATGAGATGTGTGTAAAACACTTTGCAAACCTTTAACTGCTTTATAAATGTCAGTTATTATTTCTTTTAGTACTTAGGGTGAACAGAAGTATATGGTCCAATATTGGGGACACTTGAGAGGATTCTTTAAATTAAATTCAGATTCTGGTTTTGAGTCTTGAATCACTGAAAAGCATCAAGCAAATAAATAGCTTTATCTCTCCATTTTTCTATTTGTCCGTCTTATGGGTATAGATAGTGATACATATCATGTGAGACTACACATTTACTGCCAAAGGAAAATAAAGGTGAATTTTTTTTCTTTTAGGGGACGATTATTAGTTGGTACTTTCGTGGCACTCACGTTCAACTTGTTTACAATGCTTTCTATTAGGAATAAACCTTTCGCTTATGTCTCTGAAGGTATGTTTTTTCATTTGCCATAATAATAATAAGTAAGAAAATCCAGTAAAAAGATGAGTTCTTTTTACCTTGATTGTTTTCTCAGTCTCTCTTGTAAAATAGTATTTCTTTTTCTAACAGAGAGCATGGAATAGTGGAAAGAGAGTTGTCCTCTGAGTTAAGAAGACAGAGTTTTGATACATATTACCTGTATAACCCTCAGCAAGTCCTTTAACTTCTCAGAATCAGAGAGATTCACTCTCCAGCAATTTTCTAAGGCTAAAAGTTGAGGAATAGGTGCCAAAATGCATTGGTAAAGGAAGTTTCCTCACTGTGACTCCTTCAGAGGAGAAATGCAGATCCAAGCCAACAATTTTTTTTCTTAATTTCTGAAAGCTTCATTATACATAAAGTGTTAGTCACATACATCAAATATAAAATTGTGTTCTGAAAAGAAAAAATGCAAAGAGTGATGTTTCTTAACATGTTTTGGTACCAGTTTTAAAGCTCAAAATACAGTAGAACTTTGTTAATTCTGACCTTACTAATTCAGTTTTGGACTAGGCTGAAATATATTAATACTATCAGTAAAGCAGTGGTTCCCAAACTTTTTTGGTCTACTGCCCCCTTTCCAGAAAAAATATTACTTAGCGCCCCCTGGAAATTATGAAACTATTTACTGAACTCAGAACAGAATGTAATACAAAAAAAAAGTGTGGCCATCTCCGCTCCCCTGGATTGCTGCAGCACCCACTGAGGGCTGTAGTGCCCACTTTGGGAATCACTGCTCTAAAGGAAAAAAGGTTTTGTTAAGCAAATAGCCTTTTAAAGGGAATTTTTAACCTTAAAAGAGCCATATTTGGGGATAATAAAATTAAATAAATATTTAAATAAAACAATTGTGTTAATTACAAATAATTTTAATCCAGTTAAAACAAGTCCAAGAGATTGTTTATTAGGAAACATTTTTTAAGTACATATACTTGAAAATAACAAAACTGTTTTTCTTTCAAAAATATTTTGCAAGTCAGAAGTTTTATTGATTCAGACTGGCTATCACTTTAGTGTTCCAGTTAATAAGGTTTAGTTAGGGACCCTTAACTCTTTGGGATCCATTAAATCAAGAAAGATGGATGGAAATGGTAGGAGCTGAAGTGGGTGATTAGGCAGAACCATTGGTGACATATCAGAGAAGCTGGGACATTCAAGGAGAGACTTGTAATAGGACAAGCATTCTTCATCTGAGGTCTGTCAACTTAAAAAAAAACTTGGTTGCTGAATTGCAATCTATCTGTTCTTTTGTAATCTTATGTATTTCATTTTATACATTTAAAAACTTGAATTCTAAGAAGTAGTTCATAGTTTTTAGCAGACTATCATAAGAGATTTATGACAAAAAAAAAGTTAAGTGCCCATATAGTAGGGGAGGATGTCTTAAAACTGCATACTAGGGTAACCTGGAGAAAACAGCTGCTGACATTCTTATTTAAAATAAAACACCGTCATAAGTCATATTTCTTATGATCCAGAATTTTGGGGCCTAGTGGCCCAAAAAAATAAAGGGATAAAATTTGAAGTGAACAGATTAATCACATTTATGTCAATCTGAATGAAATCATCTAGAAGGTTTTGCCGAAATGGGTTTGTACAGTACTCTATAAATTAATTCATTTTTTTTTCAGGCCAACCAGTTAGAAGATATTGGAGCAAGAGACTTTTGCTTCAGTCTTTTGTCTTAATGGTCTACAATTCTGTTCAATTCAATAAGCATTTATTGAGCCTCTGCTGTGTGAAAGGCTTTGTATGCTAGGTGTTAGAGGATACAAAGATAAACATAAAAAAATATTCCCTGCCTTCCAGGAGCTGATAGTCTACTTGGGTATATATCATCAAAACAGATAAAAATAGATAATTTGAGGAAAGAAGAAAGCATTAACAATTAGACCAGGAAAGGCTTCCTCTAAGTGACACATGCAGAAAGAAAGCTATCTAAGGAATATTATCAGAAGTACCTTTGCATATAACTTTGCCTAGTATTCATTAAACTTATTGAAAAGTTTAGGAAATGAGGAATGTTGGATTGTTCTCCCTAGATGTCATTTTAATAATCTCTTATTTTATATAGCTGCTACTACTAGTTGGCTTCAAGAACATGTTGCTGATCTTAGTAGAAGGTAAGCTTTAATGAAGTTTGGTCAAAATTTAATTATACAATAATACATAATTTTTAAAAGTTCAAGAAATTAATCTCTACAGAATCCGTAACATTCTGCAAGTACATGAATGACACAAAAGGGAGTTTCTTGTTCTAACTTTACTTTTCTTATAAACTGTTTGTTGAATTTGTTGAATTAACATATGTTCCACAGATAAAATAAAATTTAAGAATCCAGTAGACTGTTGTCAATTATTAAAATTATTAAGAGCTTTGCTTTTCAAAATTTTATTATGTATTACTGAAATACAATTCATTTTTTTACTAAATTCTTAGCAGAGTAGTACTAATGCATACTACTTTGGTTTGTTTTTCCTTATAGCTTGTGTGGAATCATTCCAGGACTTAGCAGTATATTCCTTCCCCGAATGAATCCTTTTGTCCTGATTGATCTTGCTGGAGCTTTTGCTCTTTGTATTACATATATGTTAATTGAAATAAAGTAAGTATTTTTCTTATTACTATTAGTACTACCAGCTTCTCTATAGAGCTGATTTATAA
Organism: Gracilinanus agilis; assembly: GCF_016433145.1. Classification (NCBI taxonomy): domain Eukaryota; kingdom Metazoa; phylum Chordata; class Mammalia; order Didelphimorphia; family Didelphidae; genus Gracilinanus; species Gracilinanus agilis. The sequence continues at coordinate 225,227,858 of NC_058131.1, read as the reverse complement.
GGGAGTTTATATGATGTTATATGAGTACCCCTGGATTAGAAATCAAGAAACTGGGTTTTAGATCAACTGATTCACTGATGAGTTGTTTTGCCTCAGTCAAGTTTTTTAACTTCTCTAGTCCTTAGCTGCCCCAGGATTAATATGAGAGTGGGAACTGATAACCACTAAAATTCCTTCCGCTTTAATGATTCAAGGTTTTTATAATTAATAAAAATACTGAGAGTTTAATGTTTTGTGAACTATCACCAGAAAAAGAAAACAAATTGATTTGTCTGGGAATGACTTATATAATTCATTTTATCTGAGCTCTGGAAGGAAATTTGGTCGGCTAATTATGAAGAAAACAAAACACCAACTATCCGCTTTAAATGACTAATACCCACATTGCTTCTGCACTCATCAGGCAGCTATTGCTATTAGAATAATGCCTTTGTTGCTAATAAAGCCTTCCTTATTTTAGAGAATAGGGGCATCAGTTACCAGAGAAATACTGCATATATTGAAAAGCACTTGGGAAAGGAGTATGTATGAGGAGCCTATGACCTTGGAGCATTGGACCATCTCATAAAGGAACTTCTGAACAAATCAAGCCATTGGTGGGATTTTGTACTCTAGCAGAAAAGCCTCCATCTTAAAAGGCTAGAAAACCCACCCCAGGGAGTTCTAAGCTTTCAAATGTCTATCAGGAAGTTAGTATCTCTGTAGCAAATTGAATGAACCCTTAAATTCCTTTTTTTTAAAATACACACTATAAGCTGATTTTGCTTCAGAGAAATAATTAGTGGTCTATTCTGTTTGTTTTAAGCATTTGAATAGAATTGAAACAGATGTTTGATAAAGAAGTTAATAAATATTATTAATATCACAGGGTATAACATTATTTTCCACATCATCTCTTGCTTGATGTAGTAATTTCCTTGCAATGCAGATATTCTGCATGTAGGTTTATTTTTTGTTACTTAATGTAAAAATTATTTTGTTCATATTTATATATACACAGGCACACCTTATTTGTCTACGTATTTATTTATATGCAATTATGTTAATAGCTTTTTTTTTTTAACATTTTAAAGACTGAACGGTAGGGGGAAATTTAATCCTGAAAAACTAAGAATTCTTTGTCTTTTCCATTCCTGGTATTGGCCAGTTTTAATAATAGCACACACTTTGAGAATTGGTTACAAGTAGCTTGAATTAGAGTGACTAAGGGAACTTTCATTTACTCTTAGCATTATTTTCTCATTTCAGTAATTATTTTGCAGTAGACACTGCTTCAGCCATAGCCATTGCTCTGATGACATTTGGTACTATGTATCCAATGAGTGTATATAGTGGGAAGGTGTTACTCCAGGTAAGAAAAGTTTTCTTAGGTTGCTTCTCCTCTAAACATGCTTGCTTGGTATAATTTTTTCTTGAACTTTTTTCACATAAATGGGCAAGATATCTTATAACTTACTGACTAGATTCAGATACACTAAAATCAAATTATTTCTCCTAAAACATAACTAGATACAGTAAAAACTCATAGCTGACTGAGATGATGGGTATTCATCCTATAATGCGATGTGTAATGTAAGGCAAAAACAGATTAGTAAGACTTTCCCTATACTGAATATGTTAAATGAAAAAGCAATGCAGCATCTCATTTATATTTATGTGCATATACAGTTTAGATTTCATAAACTAGTTACTGGTAGTTAGTATTTTAGACCTATTGAGCCCCAAATCTATGATTTCTTTTGCTATACAGACTTCACATTTCACATTTCTATTCACAAATTACCATGACCTTGATGCAACCAGTTGGTCAACCAGGATTATCCCTGGAGCTAAGACAAACACTTCACTCCTTCTTTCCAGTTTCTCCAATATGACCTACTTTCAGAAGCAGGGAAAGTGACACTTTTGTAATCACTTTCACAAAGTTTCTAGATGTACATTTAAGTTGCTGAGCAGACGGCCTCAACAAATGAGCTAATTTACGCATGGGCTGATAGCCCCAGGAATCTGTATGATAAAATTGTGGATTCTTTTAGCCCAATTTCCCTATCCTGTCCCCAGATTTGGTTGTTGTTGTTGTTATAGCACTATATTCTTATAGTTTCTGAGTCATTGAGTCAACTAATCTTCTGTCATGTATTGATCATAATTTATTGTTTCCTTCTAGACTACACCACCTCATGTTATTGGACAATTGGATAAACTTATCAGAGAGGTAATACTAGGTGATATTTAGATGGGCTACTTAATAAAATCACCAGTATTGTGAAAGTATGCCTAAGGAGTAGGTATGAATAACATTCTGTTGGACTCCAAAGTATATATTTCATTATAATCATTTTAGCAATGTAGCCTAGCTAAGAGTAATAGAAGGTAGATAAGTCAGAGGGATAGATCATCAACACCAGCCCGTGAGTTTACTAAAGACTAGTATTGGAAGAGATAAAGTGACATACCTTGTTTCAGATGACTTTTCACTTGTCTCTGTTGCAGTTGTCCTCTCAACCATTACCTAGGCTTCAGTGGTCCCTGTATCCATTGTATAGAGTCTACAGCTCTTTCTCCAAACCTGGCATTGTGGGAAGGGTTTCACTACTTCAGAGCCTTGAGTTCCGGATTTTTACCTGGTTGCTATTTAATTTTGTAAATTTACTAGGGATAGAGAACATATTTATGACTTGATTGGTATAAGGAAGTTCTTTTGTCAGTACAAGGTAGTGCCCAATCTGCTATTTGCATTCTTAGAGAACTTCTTAGAGCATTGAGATGTTAACAGATTTGCCTGGTGTCACAGAGACTCAAATCTACATCTTTTTGGTTAAGGCTAGCTCTCATTACTGTCTCCTATAAAAATTCACTAATGCCAATTAGTAGAGACATAAGAAATAATTAGATTTTGGATATTAGGAAACAGTAGTTGGTAGAAGATAGAGTGTGTCAAACATAAAAAGTTGGACTTTATAAATTTTTTTTAATCTTTAGGTTTCTACCTTGGATGGAGTCTTAGAAGTCCGAAATGAGCATTTTTGGACACTGGGATTTGGTTCATTGGTAGGTTTTCTATTGTGTTATATTTGTAATAAGTTAAAATATAAAATTAAAAAGAAAAATTTTAAACATTTCTTTGATACCTATTTCATACAGTCAAATCTTAATTATTGAAGGGTTTGAATTTCATTGTAACTCTTAGAAAGCAGTCATTTAGTAAACTTAAGTGTTGAGTGATTTTTCTCTTTTCCTTCTCACTTTCTTGTTCCCCACTCTCACTAGATGAATCATTGCAGTTGTTTCTTTTTTCCATTTTAATATAATTTATTTGCTAAATATTTCCCAATTATATGTAAAAATTTTTTTGTCTTCCAAATTCTCTCCCTCCCACTCCTACCCCTTCCTTGAGAAGACAAGCAATTTGATATCTATTTTTACATGTGAAATCATATAAGATACATTTGTATTATTAGCCATGTTGCAAAAGAAAACACAGACCAAAAAGCAAGAAAAAAAAGTTTAAAAGTGTAATTCTTTCTCTGGAGGTGGATAGCATTTTTCATCATGTATCTTTTAAAATTGTCTTGGATCATTGTTGTTATCAGAGTAGTTAAGTCATTCATAGTTGTTCATCATACAGAAATTGCTTTTACTGGGTGTACAGTGTTCTCCTGGTTTTACTCACTTCACTTTGAGTTCATATAAGTTTCTTCCCAAGTCTTTCTGAAACCATCCTGCTCATCATTTCTTATACCACTATATTCCATCACAGTCATATACCACAGTTTCTTTAGTCCTTGCCCAATTGATGGGCATCTCCTGAGTTTCTAACTCTGTTACAACAACAAGAACTGAAATAAATATTTTTTGTACAAAGAGGTCCTTTTCCCTTTTTTATATATCTCTTTGGGATGCAGACCTAGTCATAGTATTGCTTGGTCAAAGGGTATGCTTTTGGGCATAGTTCCAAATTGTTCTCCAGAGTGGTTGTATTCTCAATTCCACCAATAATGCAGTAGTATCCAAATTTTTCCACATCCCCTCCAGCATCTGTTATTTTCCTTTTCTGTCATGTTAGTAAATGTGATATATAAGAAATGGTACTCAAAAGGAGATCTAGGCATTACAGTTGCCAAACATTGTCTGGTTCTAAGTCTAGTGGCTAGCACAGGGGACCCCTGTAATTTCTTTCTGACCAGTTTCCAGGTCCCCTTGAGAGTTCCTGATGCCACCACCTAGTTCCACCTCTGATGTTTCATTAATATAGGCCCTAGGCTAGCTTCCACCCTCCCATGTAACAGATCCTTCCAACAAAATTTGTCTTGGACTGGAAGAATGTTTCATTCTGACCTTTTGTTAGCTTTGCCACTCCAGAATTTGATTTGAGCCATTATTTTAAAACTTTTTGGAGGGGAATGTTGGGAAAGTTCAGCTTCTTCTTGTCTTTATCCCTTGAAGTCCTGAGTTGGAGTGAGAAGAGACTTAAGACAGGGAGACCACTGAGAAGGCTGTTGTGATTATCAAGCATAAGGTGATGGCAGGGTGCCACACAGACCAGCAGCTGTGTGAGTAGAGAGGAAGGGACATATATGGCAAATGTTGTGAAGATAAAAACAAAAAAACTTGGCAACTGATTAGATATTTAGGGTGAATGAAAAAATGGATGACCTGTTTGCAAGTCTGAGAGACTAGAAGAGTCATTGACAGGTTTGAGGCCTGTCAATTACTTTTACCATGGTTTAACCCATCTGCTGAGATGGTATTACTGGGCCACTGGAACCATAGGTAAGAGTTGAGTGTGAGGTGGACACAAAGATAAATGAGTAACCTTGAAAAAGGCTTGGCAAGCCCTTACACCAGAGGTGCTTGTCCTCCCTGAATACTCAGTAAACCCAAGCTATTGAATAGAATTGTAAAGAATATCGGCTATTGGGTGACACGTTATAAATCAATATCCTTTTGAAATAGTTTTTAGAATTTTAATGTTTGAAAGGAAACCCTTGGTTGAAAAACTTGGATTTCTAAAATGATTCATTCAAAAGTTTTGAGTTTTTAATACTATAAAATGTGCCCCTCACACACAGAGAGCCTTGCCTTAAAATGATTACTTGGGAAAAAAGAGGGGATGAATTGCAGCTGGGTGGCTCAGTGGATTGAGAGCCAAGCCTAAAGACGGGAGGTCCTGGGTTCAAACTTGGCCTCAGACACTTCCTAGCTAGGTGACCCTGGGCAAGTCACTTAATCTCCATTGTCTAGTCTTTACCACTCTTCTGCCTTGGAACCTTGGTTCCAAGACAGAAGGTAAGGGTTTTAAAAAAACAATAAAATAAAATAAAATGATTGCTTGAAGGAACTAAGGATAATAAACTAAATTATTAGACATACTCACTGTCTTTAACATTTTTAAATATTAATTAATACTTAAGTAATACTAAGAAGTATTCAATTTAGTACATTTGGCAGAGGGCAGAAAGAGGATCAATAGGGAGATTTAATGAGATTTCAGTTCAATAAAAGGACTAATGAAACTTGTCTAAAAATGTAATGGGCTATCTTGGGAAGTAGTGAATTAAAAGTAGAAAATAATCACTTTTTTGAGGATGCTTCTGTTAGAGGTTGGACTATATAAGTGACCTAGTTGGAATGTCACTTTGAACTCTAAAGATTATATGATTATATGAGTTTAAAATATGGAAATAAGACACATGAAATAGTAAAGAAAATATTATATTTAACACCATTGTGTTCTATCATAATATTCTAAAATATTCAGCACAAAAAACAAATCAGTATATAAAATGTTAGTAGTATAGTCAGTAAATGCAAAGATAAGAGAGCTCACTATTGACTTTTCTGTACCTTAGCTCTAAGGAGTAAGTGGACTTTGAGGAATGAGTAAGATACAAACAGAGAATAAGGTTTTCTGAGGAAGAGAATAGCATTTTGAACCAAATTGAGGAAACTATGAACATAAATTGAAAACAAAATGTAGCTTGTACTGACCAGAACAAACTGTTCCTCTTTGAGAATAAAAGAGGTGGTAGAGCTTAGTCAGGTTATGAAGAGCCTCAAAAAATCTGGGGGGAAGTGTTTTGACTTGGCAATAGGAATCATCATAGGTTCTTAAACAGAAATAACACTCAATGTTTTTAGCAGTGTTAGTCTATTAGTCATGTGCAAGATGAAGTGAAGTGGGAGAAAGATGATCAAAGAAGGGGCAGCTGTAAAAGCCCATACGCCACTTTCTGATGAAGAACTAGATTGTGGTGGGAGTGAGAGAAAAGAGGATTCTGGAAGCAAACATTTATTAAATGCCTTGTGTTTGAAAGTGCAAAATATAAAGATGAATTCTTGCCCTCAAGGAACTTAACAATCAATTTTGGTAAGTATGATGCTTGAAAATAAGTGCAGTACAAATTAGACCATGATTGGCTGAGTGAATTAGAAAAAAATTTCTATAGGTGTTTTAGAAAGGACAAATTTAGAACACTGTATAGAACAATGGACAAGATCTGATGACTAATTGGGTGTGGGAGGTGAAGGAGAATTCACAGGTTACTATGATGTAAACTAAACAAAGAGTCAAATAAAATTTAAGCAATCTAGCCAGACATCATGTCTCAAATACTGACTACAAGATTGACTAAAGAATTTTTGATATGATTCTGTTCTGTAGAATTCTTCAGTCAATATTGAAAAGGCATCCTAAACCCTTTTTTGTTTTGTTCTCATCTGGAGTGTATTCAAAAACCTACATGTTCTCTCTTAGTTACTGTCTGTACTTTTATTTACCATGCAAAAATGGTTTTATGAATTTTTTCCCCATGTAGTCTTTGTTTATGAAATGTTAAGGAATTATGCCTTCCCTTTTGTTTAAGAAAACATCACAACCAAATCATAATGAAGTTTTTCTTCCTTACCAACATCTTAATTTGCCTTAGTCAGACTCTCATGTATTTACTCTCTTGTAGGCTGGATCAGTGCATGTTCGAATTCGAAGAGATGCAAATGAGCAAATGGTTCTTGCTCATGTAACCAACCGACTCTACACATTGGTGTCAACTTTGACTGTTCAGATTTTCAAAGATGATTGGATGAGGCCTGCTTTAATATCTGGACCTGTTGCAACCAATATGCTAAGCCTGTCAGATCATCATATAATTCCAATGCCACCTTTAAAGGGTGATGAATTGAACCCTCTGACATCTACTCCATCTAAACCTAGTACCGCACCTCCAGAATTTTCTTTTAATACACCAGGGAAAAATATGACCCCAGTTATTCTTCTGAATACACAAACCAGGCCTTATGGTTTAGGCATTAATCATGGATCCATACCATTTAACAATATGTTCAGCCAAGGATTTGGAACACCAGGAATGGGAACAACTCAAGGATTCAGGACTGGTTTTACAAATATAGCAAGCAAATATGGAACTAACAGTAGAGGGCAACCCAGACCATGAAACACTGCTATTCGATCTTATTTATTCTTATTAGGGGTATCAACTTTTTGACCTCTGAGATCTCTTTAGCTGTCTGAACATGTCAGTATCTGATCATTCATTCTAAATGTTGAGAATTGATGGTCTAATCCCCATTTCATGAAGCCTGTGAAACTTTATTTTCATAAAATGCATTTAAGCTAATGAAATTCTCCTGAATTTGCAGAGCTTAAATGGATTTTCTATATAGAAAGTGTGTTCCTCTAAATTCAGATTTTGCTTTTGTTTCATTTTCTGAATTTGATTGCAGTATGATATTATGTTAGCTTTAAGAGGAATCACTTCCCAGAGTGGCAACATTTCATTTTCTTGCTTTAAAAAAAAGATGTTTTCTTCACTTGAGATTATGAATCTGTTTCCTGAATAATGGTAAGAATTTCAAGAATAAGAAGAAATTACCATTATAAAAGTAAATGTCTCTTCTACAGCTTTTCCAAAGTCAGTTATATTTTCTTCGGGGCCACACTAGCTTTTGGAAGTTATTGTGTTTCAAAGTAAAATCAAATTTTCCTTTTACTTGAAGTTTTCTATACATATTTTACTGACCAACAAGACTTTAAAATGTCACAACTAGATTTTTACCATGGTTTTTAATGTTGTTTAAATTTAGCTATCAATAAGGATTTTTCACTAATTTTTCTGCAGTTTTAAATGAACCACACTTCCCTTCATTACGTTTTTGTTTAACTTTTTAACAAATTGTCAATGTACTATGAACAATACCAGGTTTCTATTCTATGATTACTCCAGTAAAGAATTAATGGTGGAAACAGCCATAATTATACAACTTGTATAATTTATGACCCTTTTACTAGTTCACTCTTCTGTATTCCATGAACACAGCTGTATTGGCTATATCATACTAGCAAATTTGCTTAAGTGTTTTGTTTTTACACTATATGATGTCACAAAAACAAAACAGACTTTAGATTGTTATACAATATTACATCTCCTGAGGGCAGAATTGTACTTTATTGCCCTGCTTTATCAGGAGTAGTGAAATAGTAATGGTGGCAATATTTTGAAAATGGCATAGAATATTTTATTTATTTTGAATGTGTTCCATGTATGTATTATGTGGACTTTCCAGGATAGCTAGTGATGCTTTGTATAAAGCACAGTAATACCCAAATGTTCTCTTAAATGGAGTCAGTTTTATATGACCTCTATGACCACTGTTTTAAAAAAAGAGATTAATGGGTAAATGAAGTTAAAATTCCCCATTCCCCATTCTTCTAGTAGTTATATTCTTGATGTTCCACTTGGTGCTGCTTTTAAGGACGCATGACCTCAATACTTTTAACATCCATTCACAGAAGATTTTCGTTGAATTCAAAATATTCATGAAGACTATGAAGCCTTCAACAAAATATCAAAACTCTCCCTGTCACAGAGGGATCATGAGATGGAGGCTTGGAGCAAATGGGACTGAAGAAGTCATTTTGAAATCCTTTGAAAGACTCTCAAAAGCTTCAGGATGAGGTCTAGTCTACTGATATCCAGAGGATGACAGCTCTGGAGCAGAGTTGTATCATCCATTGGAAATATGTAGCCATATCCTAATAACTTTCTTGGTGAGAAGTCATTTATCTTTCACATTATAGTATCATGTACAAAGTTGGGGACATAGGAGAATCTATTCAAAATTGCATTTGACCCCTAAAGATAATGAGACTTACTAAAATTGGGTAGGGCAGCTTTCCCTCTCTCCTGTCTTATGCTATACCACACCTATGGCAGTGCCTGTTAAAAGGCTACTGCTAGAAGAAGGGCTTACCGCCAATGACCGAACACAAATGCCTGGGAATGTCTTCACACAGACCAGAAGAACTTCCATATCTTGAGAGGTGGTAAAAGGTATGTTCTCCATATGATTTCCTCTTTCATCCCCTACACACAACCTCTACTTCTATGAGAGTAATGGTTTTTGGGTGCTGATGTTGGGTCTGTGGGAAGTCTACTTCCTCCACAGCCATTCAGAGGTGGCCATCTATACAAGTGCCCCACCAAAGGTGCTTTAATTATGTTTACAGTAGTTGAGAGTAATTATTCAAAGTTGTCTATGGGATGAGAAAGTACAACTGGCTCTACCAGCTGATGTTCCAATGCTGCAATCTGCTTTGGGTGATGCTAGCCTATTATGCATTTTATTTCAAAAAGTATATTTTCTAGACTATTCAACAGAAAAAAAAGTTTTGCTAGCAAATGGCCTGTAAGAGCCTTGATGTTGTTTAATACTGACTATAGATATCTAGGCTTGAAATTTGAAAGGATAAATACCATCTAGTTTGAGTTTGAGTTCGATGAAAATTTCTCTGAAGATATGATCAGCAGGCATTGAGCTGAGCAGGATCACGTGTGTATCAATGCCTTCTTGCTGAATAAAGAATGTTGAGCCCAGAATTTTTTTTTTTATTGCAGTGACTACCTCAACACAATGGCCAGCTTTAAACCTATACTGACACCAAAGCCATTAATTTGAGCTGCCATGGGAATGGGAGGTGGACAATTTGGTGATAAATGAATAGTTAGTTTTTTCCCAGACTTAACATGAAGGTAAGGCTAGATTTCTGAACTAGCATCATATTTTCTTTTAGGTTCATTATATTATTTTTGTAGAGTGGGAATTAGGGTGAGGGGTGCTAAAATTATTTGGATGACATGCTTTTGATTCCTTTGGAATGCAAAGAAACATGGATCTCTCTTTTTTCTTTTTCAAATGACTGAAACCTGTGATTGATGATTAAAAGGCATGGCAGCTCCTTGATAGAAAACCTAGATTTCCTGCATCTGATTCACATTATTCTGGCTGAGTTATGAGCAACTGCAGATTTTCTACTAGGGTAAAGGATACTGATCCATCTCTAATAAGAGGTGTGTTTTTTTTTTTAAATTTTAAACCCTTAACTTATGTGTATTGACTTATAGGTGGAAGATTGGTAAGGGTAGGCAATGGGGGTCAAGTGACTTGCCCAGGGTCACACAGCTGGGAAGTGTCTGAGGCCGGATTTGAACCTAGGACCTCCTGTCTCTAGGCCTGGCTCTCAATCCACTGAGCTACCCAGCTGCCCCTAAGAGGTGTGTTTTTTAAAAATATATTCTGTTTTATTTGAATTAAGCTATTTGAGCCCAAGAATGTTTAGGAACCTTTAAATCTGATTTTATGCAATTATTGCACTCATTTTGGTACATTTCATCATGTCATTTATGTAACTGATTGTTTTAGAATATAGCTTATACAAAGCATCATGCTAGATATTGAAGCTAATACAAAAATGAGTCAGATGTCAATTCAGTTTAATTCAACTAATATCATTAAGTACTTACTACATATGAGATACTGCTGGTTGCTGGCATTACAAAGACATAAAGAAAACCAATTCTGCCCTCATGGGGCTTTTCATTCTGATAAAAGAGATGATAGATATAAATAGCTGCAGTTCTTCTATTTTAGTGACTCTACCTAGTCCCTTTTAACTGATTTCATATTTGTTTCTGCTTCAGCTAGTAAATATGGGACTGCTAAGTGGGGAGTGAGCATTCTGAGGTTCAAAGTGGAAAGAAAGAGAACAGATTTTTCATTTTATATAATCTTGGAGATAACTGTAGAGACTATTACATATTTAATAGTTATTCAGTATTTCAGGATGCAGAGCAGTATTTTCAAATATTTGTATGTTTAGACTTTTTAATAGTTTCTAGTTTAAATTCACAAGATTGGGTCAGCTAAGTGACTCAGTGGATTGAAAGCTAGGCCTGGAGTTGAGAGGTCTTCAGTTCAAATATGGCCTCAGACACTTCCTTGCTGTGTGACCCAGGAAAGTTAAGTGACTTTCCAGGGCAAGTCATTTAACCCCAATTGTCTAGCCCTTACTTTACTTCTGCCTTGGAACAAATACTTTGGTAATTGATTGCAAGGCAGAAATTAAGGGTTTTAAAAAGTAATAAATACATTTACTAGATTTAATAACATTGAAATCATCATTAAACATAGCCATCTAATCAGTCTGATTTCTTGCAAATAATTTAGCTTTGGTTATAGATGATCACATTTCCTGGCCAACTGCGGATCAGGAAGCAATTCTTTGGTACTTAAGTAAAAAAAAAAAAAATCAGTTCCTTGAGATTCAGTAATGTGCCCATAAAGGTAAACCATCCATTACTGCTCTCACAATTTCTTGCCAAATCCAACCACTGAAAGTTTTCCAGAAGTTTCTTCTCAAAAAATGACCCCAAGAATAGAAATAATAATAGTGTTAGTTTGAAGCAAACATTAGTTCCTTGAAAGCCATGTTTTTGCTTTTTGTTTTATTAATTTTATTAATTTTATTAATTTTCTTTCCTTTGTACATTGAAAGAATCATTTGACCTGGTTATTTGTAAATACCATGTTTGGACTAGTATTGAGTGCCAGAAAGCAATGTAGATATTTTATCTTTGAGGTAACAGGGTGCTACATGATTTTATTGAATAGAAGGTGACATAATCAATCTTGTTTAGGAAGATTATTTTGATAGTTAAATGGAGAATGGGCTTGTTTCAGGAGATACTTGAAATAGGAGACCAACTATGAGTCTGTTGCAATAATCCAGATATGAAATAATATGAATCTTCACCAGATTGGTAGCAATGTCAGAGGAGAGAAAGGAGAGTATACAGAAAATGTTACAGTGGCAAAAACAATGAGACTCAGCAAGTGATTGAATATGATGGGGATAGAAGAGGTATAGAGAATGAACGGTCAAAACTTGGAAGACTGGGAGCCATAATGGTACCATCAATCATAATAGAGAATTTAGAAAGAAATGAGAGTGTGTAGGAGTAAGGGAGATAAATGAATTTAGTTTTAGACATGTTGAGTTTAAGATGCCTATGAGGTATCGAATTTGAGATGGCCAATAGACAATTTGAAATACAAGATTATAGGAAAGAAGTTAGGGGTAGATAAACAGATCTGAAAATCATTTGCATAGAAATAATTAAATCCAGGAGAGCTGATGAGATTACCAAGTGAAGAAGTATATAGAGAGAAGAGAGTAGGGCCTAGGAAAAAACCTCAGGGACTTTCCACTATTAGTGGGCATGGTCTAGATCAGTGGTTCCCAAACTTTTTTGGCCTACCACCCCCTTTCCAGAAAAAATATTACTTAGCGCCCCCTGTCACATACTATCACCACCTCCTTACAGTTATTCACCACCCCCAAATGCACCTGTGGCCATCACTGCCTACTGGATCACTGTAGCACCCACTAGGGGGTGGTGGTGCCCACTTTGGGAATCACTGGTCTAGAGCAAGATTCAGAAGATGAGACTGAGAAGGAATTGTCAGATAGGTAGGAGGACAATCAGAAGAGAGCACTGACATAAAAAGAAGAGACTATCAAGAAGGTAATCAACAGTGTCAAAAGCAGATGGGACTGCCAATAACATTAAAATGCCAAAATAATTAAAATGATACCTAAATTAATGTACAGATCTAGTGCCGTGATCCACCATGATACTGATAGGGAAACCACTAAACTAGTACTTTACAGAGCTAGACAAAATAATGTAGTATGAATGAAGGAGAATATTATGTAATATTGCTGAAAAGATTGTGAAAACCTTTAACTGCCCCCAAAGAGGACCTTATATCTGATCCTAGAGGCTATAGAATTGCACCCTGGATTTATCTAGTCTACCCTCACACCAGGCACCTTTGTCTCCACCTACATCCTGTGCCTCCTTTCATCTTTTTATGTGTTGCCTCCCCAGTTAGAATGTAAGCTCCTTGAGAGCAGGTCTGTCTTCCTTCTTGTATTTGTATTCCCAGCTCTTAGCGTAGTACCTGGCACGTAGTAAGTGCTTAATAAATGCTTATTGATTTAGAGAGGAACACCTGGAATTTGTTATAATCTGGATATATACCAGCCAACTTTGCTTTTGATACACTTCATTAGGAGGGAAAAGCCTTCCATCACATCAAATTCTGGCAAACCAAAGGGTTCTCATCCTATTTGACAGCTCAGGAGCTGTGTGAACAAAAATGGAGTCACCTCTCCTATTCTCCTTGCAGAGAAGCCATTTGAGATCTAGTCATAAGCAGTGAGCTGTGGTTCTGGATCAAAGCCACCCAACAGGAATAGACAAAAGTAATTCAGTTGCCAAGATGCCATTCTCTAAAATGGCACAGGAATCAGATGACAGGGAACAGAATAACAATTCTCTACAAACAAGGTAGGCTGAAAATAGGCCTCTGCTTCTAAAGCAAATAGGCCACCCTGTTCCTATTTGGCAAGTTACTGAAGAAGATCAAGTATAACCAGACTGAAGTGGTTTCTGGGACCTCTTGGCCTCCTTGTTGTGATTGTATCTGCATGAAACTATGAGAAGCAAAACTAGTTTTTATCAGTTGCCACATCTTCATGATCATACAGTAGTGATCATCACTAACATTTACATAGTTCCTACAGTGTGTCAGGCACTGTATGTTAAAGTATATAAAGTACCACTTTACCTATATTATCATCTGTTCCTCACTACAGCCCTGGGATCTTGGGACTATTACTCACCCCACATGCTCAGTGGCACTGCTAGTGTTTGAGGCCATCCTAACTCGTCTTTCTAATGCCAGACCCAGCACTTAATCCACTGTACCACAAAATGTGTAGATAAAATAGTAAGATCCTATTGTTTACTGTTAGTTGATTATTTAAAATATATCATTAATTCAAGGCAATAAGCACTATTTTGCATACATTGGGCAAAGTTCTAAAGTTCAAATTTATGATACCTGCCCCCCAAGCAGCTCACATTCTAGTGGTGAAAACAACATGCAAAAAATTACACATATGTTATATATATATATACACACACATACACACAATGTGAATTTAAAGTGATATCAAAGGGAAGGCACTAGCAGTGGGGGAAATAGGCAAACTTTTGACTCAGTAGAGCAAAACAGAAGTGTAAAAGTTCTCCAATAAATTGCATCCTTTTTTTTTAATGGCACAAAATATTCTTTGCACTATGAGCCATCAAGATGACTGATCACTCTCAAGTGAGGAACAAAACAGGGAAATCTATGCTAGACAAAATAGTGGGTGACCATATGTCCTGTTTCCTTTTATGATGGGGAGGAATTTTGGGTAGCTCTAGAAGTAGTTCTTTTTTGGGGGTGTGCAGGGCAGGATATGATAGTGAATGGCTAACTATTTACCCAGAGGAGATTGTTACCTATTTTATTCTGAAGTTTGCCAACTTGTGGCTGCAGGATCTAGGAAAGGGCCATTCTAGAGGAAGGACAGCCATAGCCAGGCCTTGAACAACCACTAGGAAAGCTATTAAGGTCTGATGAGTAGAGAGAGAGACATCAAGAAGGAACTTAAAACAATAAAAATCACTTGCCTGCAAATAGTTCACTGAGCATTCATCATAAAAGAACAGTAGGAGAACAGTGTCCCATGACTATCTTTCTGAATTCCATTGAATATAAGAAAAATAACAAAACAAACACAAGGGAAAAACAGTGACTGGAAAACAAAAAGAGCAATCCAAAAAATGACCTGAGATATAAAAAGAAACCCATTACTGAGTTAGTCATTATTGAACAAGTCAGCCAGAAAGTGTCATTACATTTATACTACCTTATTGATTACCGATAATGTTTTATTGCTTTTTATGCTTGTGAAGCTCATGTATTGCAAGTATATAAAAAGGATCCAAATATTAATGAAAATGCTAGAAATTCTCCAATAAGTTGCTACAGTAATCAGTCTGCAAGGAAAACATCCACTATTTAACATGCCACCAATACAATAAAATAACAACAGAGAATCTAGTATTTCTTAGGGAGATTACCCAAGGCTGTTATGTGTCTATTTAGCCCTAAATCCATCATCATCTCTTCTAACTAAAATCAATAAGCATTTACTTAGTACCTACTTAGTGCCAAGCACTGTGCTAGGTGCTGCAAAGAATGGCATAAATCCCTCTTCTCCAACAGCTTAGAATCTACTGCTCTCCAGAATCATTCTCAGAAATGGCTTTCTTTTAATGAGTTTTCTCCCTTTTCATTGGTTGTAGTCATTTTGCATATTGTTATCTTGGACCTGTTTCATTCTACATTAATAAGTTGATCGACAAGCTTACAATGTTCTAGACACGGTGCTGTGCTAAGGCTGGGGAAACAGAAAGACAAACTAGAGCTCCCTGCCCTCAAGGAGTTTATATTCTATTGGGAAAAACAGAGCAAGTATATGGAGAAGGTTTTTGGAGGGGAGTGGCTAAGGAGGGAGGAGAGGAAGACAATGAAAGATGTCCACAAAAGGTACTCTGAGCTGAGTTCTAAAGGCAGATGTGGGGAGATAGCATATTCCTGGCACCGGGGACAGCTAGTGCAAATGCAGAAGTGTTGTATATATACCAGGAACCAGAAGGTGGCCAATGCTGCTGGATCATAGACTATAGAGAGGAATAAGGTATAAGAAGCCTGGAAAAGAAGGGGCCGAGTTGGAAAGTGCTTTATGTTCCAAGCAAAGGGTCATAATATTTTGAGTGTGGGGGTCACAGGGTCAGACTGTGCTCTAAGAAAACCACCCAACACCTGGGTTGAGATAAGGAGAATAATTATAAGCTATTTCAGTGGTCCAATTCATACCATTCTCCTCATGTTTCTCTTAGTTACTCGGATTTCTTGCTATACCATCACATCCCATTACATTTACATAGTGCAGATTTCCCTCACCTCTTTAAAAGGATTCTTTCTTATTACCAAGCACGGTCATGATGAACTTCATTCACCATCTGATGTTCTCTTTCTCTTGACACCAGGCACTGGTCCTCCCAATTATGTCAGTGCTTCAGCAGTCTCCCAGTTTCCCCTTCCAATCTCGTGAATCATGAATGAAGTTATCCAAATTATCTAGAGTTGCTGCTCCCACCATTTAGGATAGGAGATTTGATGGACTGAACACAAACTAAAGACTAAGAGAAAATTCAAAACTTCCTACCACAGAGTGCTCTCAGATTTTCAAAGCTCACTGTATTACATTATTTCATCAGATCTTCACAAGGACCTTGTAAAATAGTTCAGTCACAGGAAGGGTTCTTAATCTTTTGGGTTACCAACCTTTTTGGCAATCTAGGTCCTTTTCTCACAATACTGTTTGTAAATGTATAAAATAAAATTAACTGTATTAAAATACAGTTATCAGTTTTTAAGTTCACAGACTCCAGGTTAAAAAGCCCTATGCTATTTTATAGGTGAGGAAACTAAGGGTCAGGGAAGTTAAATGACTTCCCACAGAGCTCAATAAAAGTCAGCAGTGAAATTTGAACCCAATCCTCTCCTCACTTGAAGCCTAGTGCTCTTTCCACCACTAGAAGGATAATGAAAACTTCATAATTTTGTCTAGAGCTGGCCTCATTCTTTCATGTTCATTCCATACATTTTTCTCTCTAGCACTCACCCAAGATTTGTATCTCAGCATCTGTAAGAATCCATTCCTTTAAGCCAACTGCAATGAACTGCGGCAGTGATTGCAAGCACTCTAGAAGTCTTGTCAGGCACAGATGCACGTCGCAGCCCCAGGAGAGCAGCAGTGTTGTCAGCTATTTCAGGACAATTTAACCTGTCCCCTGAACCAGCAGGAAGTAGTTCAGTGCAAGTAGGCTCCAACATCAAGATGATTCATTCTGAAATCAGAAAGACGCAAATCCTATGTGTAATGCTACTTGGTTCATCCCCAGGAGATAGGTCAGGAAGAAGGCAGGAAGCCTTGGAGGTTGCAGATACTCTCTTTCATCCTGCCCTCCCTGAAGAGGCAAAATGTTCATGGTGTAATGAAAAGGGATTTGCTGGTACAAGAGACACCTGTTCTCCATCCTAGACTCAATGATGCTTAGAAATGGGTTAAACTGGTTCATTTCTGTGCAAGTGGAAAGCTATGAGATGAACAAAAGAGACCACAGATATCTCCTATAATTGGGTTGTCCCTCCAGGGCCAAGATCAAATCTACTTTCACTACCCTAGTCTACACATGCAGATGTTCATTTTCAGCTGTTGTCTTTCATAACCAGTTTACATGCTCTTTGGCATCCATTTCCAGCTGAGTTTTGGATATGTCAAATTTGCTTAGCTTTGGCAAATTGTGATGATTCTAAGCTAGAAAAAGAAAGTAATTCCCATTAACAGTTGTTAATAAAATGCTTTCATAATGGAACAAAGATGATCTGGGAAATGCCTGATTTGCTAGAACTAGGGCACATTCTGTGGAGCTGGACATGTGCCCTCGCCCTTTGCAGAGGGACTTGGGCATGCTTGGATTACCCAGTAGTTGTTCCTGACTGACCCCCAGTTTCTGTGGGCTGGCCCCAAGATGACTGGAGATTGAGAGTTAGCAGGAAAGTCTTGAGAAACCTCATTCCTGAGCATTCTATAAGAACCATTATAGAAATGTGTCTGACTTTTCTGTTTTGGAGCCCTTTCCTTTGCAGAGCAATTCTCAACCTTGGACTTCCAACAGAGAGCCAGAGCACATATTGAACTCAAAAAGTGCCTTAGTCCAGCAAATCAGGTCCTGATCACCCTTTTCTCAATGATAACTCCCATTTATAGAAGATGTAGTACTTTATCTTTTTTTGTTTGAGGACTCTCTTTGGCAATCTAGTGAAGCCAATGGATCCCTTCTTGGAATGTTTTTAAATATTCAAAATACATAAGATTGCAAAGAAAATTAGTTATATTGAAATATAGGTCTCAAAATGTTTTCAAAAATAAGTTCACATTTAGAACTCATACTACAAGATTTTCAAAGCCTTTTTTCCTCATGACAACAAATTAAAATTTTCCTCATAACAACACTAGTGGAGGAAGAAAGTGAGAAAAACACTGCTTGAGGACTCAGAGGCTCTGGGTTCTAATTCTGCCTATGATTATCCTGGGATTGGTGTTCATGTAATTTCCCCCACTTCCTAACATCTCTCACCCCATTTAGAGATTATTAATGGTACTTTCCCTGAGTGTTCCAAGTTGGACTGCATTTAAAAAACCCTTCCTAAGATGGTATATACATTCCTTGGTACTTGATTACCTGAAAGAACAATGGGTCATATTAAAGCTGCTTTAACAAAATTAAAAAATAATTATCTATTTATCAGCAATGTCAAGGATCCTTCTCTACTGAACAAGCTGTCCTCTTTTCTCCTTTTATTCCTTGGTCCTGCTCTTTTTTTCTGGCCTTCAAGGCAGGTTGCCATGTGGTAAACTTAAGGCCTTTTCCAGTTCTGACTTTATGATCCTAGCACTATAAGCCTATAAAGTTCAGAGAAAATGAGATGCTTTGCCATTGTGTTATCTGCTTAAACCCTAATTCTTAGGGAAAAGCCATGGAAAAAAATACACAAAGTAAGTTGTTTTTTTTCAAAGCTAACTGAAAAATACAGAACACTTCATGAATTTGTGACATCCTTGTGCAGAGTCCATGTTAATCTCTGTATCATTCCAAGTTTTTAGTATATGTGCTACCAAAGCAAGCACAGAGTAAGTATTTTTAAAGGATTCATTTATAACCTTTTCTAATTTCTCTTCTACCTTTATTTTGGAACAAAGACCAACCTAAGCGTTTATTGGTATGTATATGGTCACAACTTGTTAATCTACACATATTTTTACTGTAATAATTAAAATTAAATTATGAGGCTGCAAGTAGCTTTAGTAGTTTTATTACATCAAAATAGTGATAGTAAAGAGAGGGAAATGTAGGAAAGAGGTAAAGAGTTGCTTAGCTAAATATCCTAGTTGCCGTTTGATAGATTGAAGCTCACCACCAACAGGGGTTCCTCCAGGTTCCAATCTTCCACCAGAAGAGCCCCAGAGAGAGGGAGAGCAGAATATTGGTCTCGCCTTATAAGCAATTTTCTCCACCCATTAGCTCTCCCACGTCATGCCCCAGGAACCAATCATAGTTCCTTAATTTGCCTGGTACCACCTGGGGGAGGCGGGGAGTGCCTATGGGATCAGTTTCCCAGCTTGTTGGTTTTAACTTCCTTTCTCCGAGGGCCTCTCTATCCCTGTACATCTCAATGGTAAAGGATCTTCAGGTTGTTGATTGATGACATCAAAACAAAGCAACATAATGGGGAGGAGAATTTCCTTCCCACGTTACCCAAGGAAGCAGAAGGTAACAGTTACCTAGAGTTTTCATACCACTAGCTATTAAACAGGAAATGAATTGGATTTCTTTAAGATCATAACCTCGAATCACAACATAAACACAACTCCATTTCCAGCACCAGACAAATGGGTCAAAGAAATGCAAATTCTTCAGGATCATCAGGCCTTCAGCTGTCAGTGGATTAAAAAAGAAACAAGAACATAAAACTTCTAGAGTAAATTATACTTCAGCATGAATTTATAGAGGAGTTACTGGTAAGCTAAGAAACAGTTATCTCTGGAGACCCTTAATATCTTCAAAAGATGCTGAAGAATTTCAATAAGAGAAACCGAGGACTTGGATGTGGGTTGGTTCTATTATGAGAATTTGAAAAGAGGGAGGTGGGTGAAAAAAGCAAACTGAGCTAGTAGAAAGGAGGATAAAGCTGACTATCTTCTATAATCAATGTATATAAAATGCAGAATACATAAACATATTGCTTGGCTTGGTTCAAAAGGTTGCACTTGGGTTCATTCCTATTTTCTGACGTCCTATCTTGCCTCTTTTAAACTGGTCACAAGAGTGAAGTCTTTTGTTTTTTGTTTTTCTTTTCCGAAACTGAACTAAAGAGAAAATTTCCTCTGTCTTTGGGGAATTTTTTAAATCTCATAAAGTAATACTAAAAAAGATTACCATCCCTCTAGTCTGTTATCATTGGTGTTATTTAATTTCCTAATATTTGGATACAGTGTTTCTACATGGGTAAAATGAAGGGAACTACACACATAAAACTCCTGAAAATGGAGAGTTCTACTTAGAAGGGATATTTGCAAAAATACCTGTATTCTCTCCTATGAACAATAAGCTTTTCATTTGGAAGGAACTGTGTGTGTGTGAATTATTTACATGGTAAGTGGTGGATTTAAAAAATGTCTTCTCAAAACCCTATCTTCAATGATCATAGAGAATGATAAACAATACAAGGAGAACCCCTAGGACTGGTATTGTTTTATTTTGTCTTGTGATCTTGGGAAAAGTTAGAAATGGAGGGGATAAGGTGCAGTAATAAAGAAGGAGATGCAAGGGGAGGAAAACCATCATCATCATAATATAGGTGCATAAGGTGGAACCAGCCATAAGCATTTATTGTCTACTATGTGCCAGACATTGAGTTAAAAACTGGAGATAGAAAGAAAGGAAGCATTTTACAGATGAGGAAACTGTGGCAGAAAGCAATTAAGTGACTTGTCCAGGGACACACAGTAAGGGGCAACTAGGTGGTGCAGTAGATAGAGTACCAGAGTACTAGCTCTGGAGTCAGGAGCATCCAAGTTCAAATCTGGCCTCAGACTTTTACTATGTGTGTGACTCTGGGCAAGGCACTTAACTATCTTTGCCTCTGTTTGTCATCTGCAAAATGAGCTAGAGAGAGAAATGGCAAACCATTCCAGTATCTTTGCCAAGAAACCCCTCCCAAAGGGATCACAACGGAGTTGGACACAACTAATCAACAAAACAGTATTACACAGCCAGTGTCTGAGTCAGAATTCAAGCTCAGGGTTTCCCGACTGCAAGCCAAACACTCTTTCCATTGTACTACGTATCCATTTAAGATGAATAAAAACAAACTTCTAATAAAAGCCAAATACAATAGCTTTTTCTTGAAACTACTATTTCTGGCTTGAAACTTCACCCCAAATATTTAGAAAATGATACAGTTGAATCTTTGCCATTTGAATGCCAGCTTTCTAGAAGACCCAGACTTCTGGAGCATCCTTCTGAACTGGTGACCAAGCACAGAGAGAATATACCTGCAGAGGAGAAAAGTGGAATGCCAAGATGTATATATAGTAAGTAAACCAGTTTGACTGTTCAGTATTCAGTGAGTGTGTGACAGACAGGGAATACAGTGAAGTAAGCCCCAAAAGGTAGCTTTGGGCCACATTGTGGCAGTCTGAAAAGTTTGGATTTTCTTCTAGAATCAATAGAGAAGCATCACAGGTTTTTAAGCAACAAGTGACATGGATCTTCATGATAATCTCCTTGATTCAGGAAGACAGGACTAAATTATTTTCCATTAAGAAAGCAGGGAAGTATATAATACATTTCAGATGATTGAAAATCACTTATGTTTATGGGGGGAAAGTTCACGAGGAAATAAGGGAGAAAGAAGATCAAAGAAGATAAAATATGTAACTTTTATCAAATAAAATTTTAAATGTTTTGCACAAATAAATCATAAAGCTAAGTTCAAAAGGGAAACAGCAAACTGCAAGAATAGTTTAATAATGAATTTCTCTGATAAAGGTCTCTCTTTTTTCCCAAGATAAAAGGAATCAAATCAAATTTATATGACTAAAAGCTATTACATTCCCATTAGACTCTGAGTTCCTTGAGTGCAGAGACAGTTTCTTGCCTCTCTAAATCCCCAGCACTTGGCCCTGTATTTGGTACATAGTAAAAAGACTTAATAAATGTAAGTGAATAATTGATCAATTCCCAATTGATAGGTAGCCTAAGGATATAAATGAGTAGGTTTTTTTTTTACTTTTTTTTTTTTTTTTAATTTTAAACCCTTAACTTCTGTGTTTTGACTTACAGGTGGAAGAGTGGTAAGGGTAGGCAATGGGGGTCAAGTGACTTGCCCAGGGTCACACAGCTGGGAAGTGTCTGAGGCCGGATTTGAACCTAGGACCTCCCGTCTCTAGGCTTGGCTCTCAATCCACTGAGCTACCCAGCTGCCCCTAAATGAGTAGTTTTAAGGCAAGAATCTGAGGCCATCCCTAGATATGAAAAATACTTCAAATCACTAATAATTTGAGAAATGAAAATTAAAACAATTCTAAGATTCTACTTCATGTCCATCAGATTGGCAAAGATAACCAAAAAAAGGAAGTGAAAAATTGGAGAGGCTGTGGAAAAAAACAGGCTTATTTATGTGCTGTTGGCGGACCTGTGAATGAATATTTTCGGGAAGTAATATGAAATTATAAACAAAAAATTACTAAACACTGCATGCCTTTTGATCCACCTAGACTACACCCAGAGGAGATAAAAGAAGAAAAGGTCCAACAAAAATGGCAATAGCTCTTTTTATGATAGCAAAAAAAAAGCCAGCTGGATACTAAAGGGATGCTACCAATTGAAAAATGGCTGAATAAATTGTGGCATATGATTTTGATGGAATACTATTGTGCTATAAGAAATGGGAAAATAGATTATTTCAGAGGGATGTAGAAAGATTTGTGCATGTGCATAATGAAGTGAGTAGAGCCAGAAGAAGAATTTACAATATTATCTCAATATAATAAAAATGAACAATTTTGAGGACTTTCATAAACAGATAAAGAGCAAAAATAGCAGAACCAAGGGAATGATTCATACATCAAAAAAATTACTGAAGTCTGAATTCATATCAAAGCATACCATTTTTCACTTTTTTTTCTTCATGAGTTTTTTCTTGTAAGTGTGATATCTCTTCTTTCACACCTTAAAAATATTGACATATGTATTGCACAAAAGCACTAGTATAACCTGTATTAGATTATTAGCCATCTTGGGGGGAGGGGGAGGGAGAGTAAAATTGTTTCTATGTGTAATTGAAAAAAAATGTTAAAAGAAAATTACCATAAAGATGAAAAACTTTGAAAGCTGTAAGAACTATGACCAGTAAAAAGATCATCCATGATTCTGGAGGATCAATGATGAAATATGCTATATACCTCTTGTAGAGAAGTGATGAATTTAGGGTACAGAATGAAATAGACAGATATAGAGATAAAAATGTATATATTTTGTATCTTGCCAATGATAATTTGTTTTGCTTGACTATGAATATTTATTAAGAGGTATTTGGTTTTTTTTCCTCTATTTTTCCCCATGGTGAAATGGGGAGGAGAGAAAATAGATTTCTGTTAAAAAAACAAACAAACAAAATACTTTAAGTAGAGAGGTGTGGGGCAGGAGGACTATAGATATGGAATACTGCATTCCCTTTCCTATGAGGTCAATGTATTGATTTGTTGTTGTTCAGTCACTTTCAATCATGTCGGACTCTTTGAACCTCATTTGGAGTTTTCTTGGCAAAGATACTGGAATGATTTGCCATTTCCTTCTCCTGCTCAATTTATAATGAGAAAACCTGAGGCAACAGGCTTAAGTGATTTGTCCAAAGTCACACAGTTAAAAAGTTCCTGAGGCCAGATTTGAACTCAGGAAGATGAGTCTTTATGATTCTAGGCTCAGTGCTTTATCCACTTTGCCACCTAGCTTCTTCTATATTGATAGTTTGCTTAATTGTTTTACTTTGTCATGTGAGATATCTCAAGGGGTAAAAGTGATTTAGAAATTTTTGTAATGTAAAAGCAAAACATCAGCAAAAGAAAAAATAAATTTAAAAACATTTCGGACAGATTTTCAGCACTTAATGTAACTAATGCTCTATTATCTGAGTAAGCGGAAGTAGACTTTATTCTTTCTCATGAGAAAGGGACAAATGTCCCACTGGCAGATGCCCATGTATGCGTATAGATACAAACATTATATAGGTTCCTGATGCAAGACCCCCTCCCATCCTCTGTATTACATCCCCTTGTCTAGGGGCCAGGACTTACAATATAGGCAGAAAGTCTACCCCAATCAGAAAACAGCAAGATACATAATGTGAGCTAATCATGAGCTCCCATCAGGGAGGGGTAAGGTTATGGGGAGGTAGGGCCCCTGGTTCATTCAAATATATTCAATGTATTATGGATCTTTTACAAGTGGGCCCTGTAACTTGGGGGCCCTATCAGTCATGTCCTCAGGAGTGACTCTTCTCAATCCTGAAGGTATGAGGAGATAGTGAGGTAGGTTTGCCTAATGGCTTTCATCCTTGAAATGAGATAAAAAGTCTCCCCGTTCACTGGGCCTGTGACAATAATGAAATGTCCTTAAGGTCTTATTCTATAAGTCTAAACAGATTTTAATTCCTGATGTGGGGGGAGGATGGAGAGAGAAGGGCAGGGTAGGATGGATGTCCACCCTGAGAAGAACACATTGATTCTTTTTATTCCCCATAAGAAGAAAGCTCATCTATTCAGAATGACTTATTCTCTAATTGTTCTCTTTGATTTGTGATCTACACTAGAAAATTCAGGTGCAAGATGATTCCTGTTATAAATAAAAAGTAATCTAGAGGCTTATTACTAGACTTATAAACATTTATTAGTAAAGAGAGCTAGAAAGAGGGTTTTTAGCTTTTCTAACTTTAGGGAAAGATCTAATCCTCCATTTCAGCTGGATGGCTGAGGCTGTGGCTTACCAGAGATGGCCTGATAAGATAATGGAGAGCTTTGCCACTTAGTTCCAGAGCAGAAGTAAAAATGCCTCCCTTTCCTTCCAGTCTTTGCTTTTTAGATACTCATCTCCTCCCTCTAGAAACTCATGCTGACGCTGGCTGCATTAGTCGGGGCATCAGGTGCGTGACTCTGGGATACCTGTCTTGCCACTAGGGTGCACAGGATCCAAATCCCCTAAATAATTGACTTAACACATTCCTCATGGTCCCAATGTATTTGGCTGATAGAGTCAATGGGCAGCTGAAAGTTCACTCACATTAAAGTTAACAAACATATATGTATGGCAGTAACAGAAAGGTTCTTAACTAAGAGTCCATAAATCTATTTTTAAAAATAGTTTGATGAATGTATTTCAATATTATTGCTTTCCTTGGCAATCCTATGCACTTTATTTTATGCTTTCAAAAACTAGACTTCCAAAGAGGTCCACGAAACAAAAAAGGTTAAAAACCTCTGATTTGTATTATGCAAATCACTGAGAATCTGCTGTTCCACTTTGGCATATTCTTAGGATCCTCCTGCTTGAACAATGGTTGTTAACCGGATGGTTTCTTCTTCCTCAATGAAAACAACTCCTGGATTAGATATATATTTCCTTTATCAACAATCCTGTCTGTGATTGTGTGTGAAATGGAGTTTTTTATCTTAACTTATTCAATAAAGTACTTGGAGAGCTCCACCCTTTTAACTTAGTCAGGAACTCAGAGGATCCTTTTGATAAAAGTTCACATCCTCAGAGGACTGGGAGGTAGATCCCATAGACACTGCCCTGCTAGGCAGTGCCAGGCAAATTAAGAAACTATGATGGATTCTTGAGATGTGACGGGGAAAGCTGGTAGGTGGAGAAAACTGCATATAAGTGGGAGCCTCTGGGACCCTCAGTCTCTCTTTTGGTGGCTCAGTCTTGTGGCAGCTCAGTCTTTTGATTAGGCATTCAATTCTGCCTTGGATTCAGCGTTGGTGGATGGAGGAGTTCGGCTTTGGTGACTACCTTGGGTTGAGGAGACTCTGGCTGGAGACACTGGCTTTTCAGCTCTTCTCCTGTCTTTGGTGGGATGCTCTCTTTGGTGAGGCACTCGGATACATTTTCCCCCTTTACTATCTCTACCTTACTGTAATAAAGCTACTGAAAGAAACTAACAGTCTCGTGACTTAAGAGTTAATTTTTATAAATGGTGACCATAACAATTTTTAAAATTCTTATTCTTGTCAAATCCATTTTAATTATTACACATGGAAAAGATAAGATTAGCTTCAATGCTTGTATTGTGTTTGATAGAGTTGATTTATTAATATTGTTATCAGTGTTACTCCATTAAGATCCTTTAGATTTCAGACCATGTATAACAGAAACTCTGTCTAGTCCTATTACACTAAAAAGATATCATGTGGAACCAATGCGTCTATTGTCTAAGACCAGTTTAAAACACAGAGAACTAAACTTTGCATCAGATGTCTGGCTGCCAGGATTCGATGTTTTCCAACTGCTGCAGTTTACAAAACTACCAAGACAAGGAGTTATCATCTACATTGATGGAGGTGGGATAAAGGCCCCCCACATTGATAAAATAATGGGTTCTTGAAATATTCCCTTTTTTCCAACAGAATCTGAAGCATTTGATGAGCACTGTCTTATAAATTCCATGCAATTGTCCACACCTTCAATTAAGGCCTATTTAAGATCAATGAGGAAATAGTATGTCTGGATCTTTACAATAAGGGGCATGCCAAGGATGTGGTCAGTGTGGTGCAACAGGAGGCTATTCCTCAAGCTGAATCCTAGTGCATGGCTTTTCTGGCGAAAAGGCCCAGGTCAGAAGCAGTGATGCCACCTGGTGGTTTAAAAAACCCATTTACAATGTTTCTTGGGGATTAGAAGGGAAACAACAAAAGGAGGAAACTTTTTATAATACATTTCTCTGATAAAGGTCTCATTTCTCAAATATATACAGAACTAAGTCAAATTTATAAGAACACAAAGCATTCCCCAATTAATAAATGGTCAAAGGATCTGAACAAGCAGTTCTCAGATGAAGAAATCAAAGCTATCAATAATCATATGAAAAAATGTTCTAAATCCCTCTTTATTTGATTAGAGAAATGCAAGTTAAAACAACTCTGAGGTACGACATCACACCTATCAGATTAGCCAGTAGGATAGTAAAGAAAAGGGATAAATATTGGAAGGGATGTGGCAAAATTGGTACACTAATACATTGCTGGTGGAGTTGTGAACTGATCCAACCATTCTGGAGGGCAATTTGGAATCATGCCCGAAAAGTTTTATAACTGTGCGGACCTTTTGATCCAATAATACCACTACTAGGTCTGTATCCCAAGGAGATTTTTTAAACGGGTGTGGAGAAAAGGACCTGCTTCTACAAAAATATTTGCAGCAGCACTATTTGTGGTGGCAAAGAATTGGAAATTGAGGGGATGTCCATCAGTTAGGGAATGGTTGAACAAATTATGGTATATGATAGTGATAAAAAACTATTGTGTTATATGAAACTATGAACAAAATTATTTCAGAAAGAGCCGGAAAGATCTACATGACCTGATGCAGAATGAAATAAGCAGAACCAGGAAAATATTGTCCACAATAACAGCATATGGGATGATCAACTGTGAAAGACTTAACTGCTCTCAACAATACAATGATCCAGGACAGTTCTGAGGGATTTACAACAAAGAACACTATCCACCTCCAGAGAAAGAACTATTGGAGTCAGAATGTAGATCAAAACATACTATTTCACTGTAGTTTATTTGGATCTTTATTTTGGAGTTTTGATTTTATATGAATATTCTCTTACAAAAAATGAACAATATAGAAATATGTTTTGCATGATAATATGCATATAAACCAGATCAAATTGTTTACCATATCCAGGAAGGGGGAGGGAAAGAAGGGGCAGAGACAATTTGAATCTTATCATTTCAGAAAACGTATATGGAAAATTGTTATGTATAATTGATAAAATTAAGCATTGTTCAAAAGAAGATACATAGCCTAAAAAATAATAAAATAAAATGTTTCTTGGGGCAGGAGTTAAAGAATTAAAGTGGCAAGATAAGTAATATATCATTAAATACAACTCTACATAAAGTATTCACATGCATCCTTCCCTTCATATTCTTCTTGTAAAAAAGGAAATATTTCAAAAAAGAACACACTGATTTACAGGAATAGATTTTGTATGATCAACAGTAAAACCAGAAAAGTGTTTTCTAAATTATTTCAACTAATCCTTTTGAATATTTTTCTGATAGTAAAGGCAAAGTTGTCTTACATGCTCAATTATGAACAGTGGCTACTGGCTAATAGATTAAGAGAAAAAAGAAAAGAAATGAGACATGACAAGAGTTTTGCAGTCTTTCAAAATGGTTCATTTTTATAATTATAAATTATTTTCCAGTTTCTTTTCACTTCATTTTCAGCATTTCATGTAAGTCTTCCCTGGTTTCTCTATCTCTGTCTCCTTTATCATTTCTTTCAGCATTATCACATTTTATTACATTTATATAACACAATTTGTTTAGCCTTTCTGTAACTGATGAGTCGCCTGTGTTTCCAGTTCTTTGTCACCATAGAAAAAGTTGATGTAATTGTTGCAGACATTCTGGAATAAATATATCTTTTCTGATTTCTTTGAGGCATAGCAGTAGTAGTGGTATCACTTGGACAAGTATGCACAGTTTAATAACTTTGGAGATATAATTCTGAAGTAGTCTGAATAAATGAAATAGGTTAGAGAATAAAGTAGAATTGAAGTTGATTAATCCATTCCTGCATTATTTAGGAAACTGACCTCATCCTTCCAGGAGGCCAAGCAACCTATGTAGGTGGTGGGTCAGAGTCCAAATTTCCCTATGGACAACAAAGGGACATTAGGTACAAACAAATATGTCAGGATAGAATGCAAGGTAAACATATAGCTAACTTTGGATGAATGTTTAGGTACATGTGAAAAGTAAATATCCCCTGAGCGATCTGAATGTTATCCGCTTATCACTACCTGTGTTTGTGATGAGTGTTTTCTTGACAAATAAGAACCTGGATGTGAAAGAAAATAGCCTTGTATCTTGTAACCTATATAAGCTGTCTTGTAATGTCAGTCTGATACAGCTTCCATTAGGGAAGTCTGTCCCAGCTGGTAGATTTTTCTTTCTTTTTTTTTTTATCAATAAATAACAATTCCAATTATTGAATTTCTGGGTGTCTGGATTCGTGTTATTAAGTACCCCACTTCAATTCCAAATTGTTTTCCAGAATAACTGGACCAATTCACAGCTCCACTACAAGTATATCAATGTGTGTGTTTCATGTTAACCCATCCAACATTTATCATTTTTCTTGTCAGTTTTTCCAATATCCTATGTAATGTCTGAAATACTTGAGAGGCAGTATGTCTTAATTTTAAGTTGTTTTTAATTGATTACTCAATAATCTAAAATGTTCACTTCATATCTAAACAGGTGCCCAAGAACACAAGCAGCACAAAAGAAAGAGCCAAAAAAAGGAGAGCATGGTCAAAGACTGAGGCAAAAGAGAGAATGCCTCTTTTATAGTCCAATATATACCCCCTGCAACCTCATGACTCATTCTCTCCCCTGGGCATCAAAAGGCATCCCAGATTGGTAAATAGCCACTGAAGAGTTGAACTTGAAGACTTCGCCTCCTCCCTCATTATTCATCACATCAAGAATCAGGTCTCAGGGATGCCAACATGCCCTTTCCTCCCTAAAAGTTTGGCTGGCTCACCATACTTCCCAGGTTGGAGGCTAGAGCCTGCTGACTTTTCTTATCTAAGAGAGTTCTTGTTTACAGTTAAATAAGGATCACATCTCTCTCCCTCTATCAAAAGACAGCCCAATGAGATGCCTTGAGGCTTGGGAGTAAGTTACTTTATCTTGAAAGTTGGCTGGCCTTCAAAACCTGAGGTTTAAGAAAAGTTTAATATAAAAACAATTATAATTCAATATTAACTTTCCACATTTGGTATAAGGAAGTATCTGAGTTTGCTTTAACTTTCATTTCTATAATTATTATACATTTTGAGTATTTTTTTCATATAGCTATAGATAGCTTGGACTTCTTTTTGACTATCAATTTAGAGATGGTTCTTATTCTTATATATTTGAATCAATTTGAATTCAATTTCTGGCAAATAATGAGTCCTTACCCCAATAGATGGACCTACTTCTTGCTTCAAAACTTTCCTCTGCAGAGCTTTAAATAGAACGGGCTGCCTAGATCTTTGTATGCACAAAGATTGGGATCTCAGCCTCATGCCTCATGGTCCTCCAATGGAGAGATTGAGAGGAGAAAGACAGGAAATGGAATACCCCAGGCCTTCAGAAGGAGGAGGAGAAAATAGGCACTTCATTTTTTGGCACAACCACACCTGGAAAACCAGGGCAGCTCCTGGTCATCTGAAGTCCCTTTTCTTTCTCCAAACAACCCTGACTATTATCCTAAGAATAAATGGGGAGGATATTGAAGTGCTTTTTTCTGGTATGACTTCCTAGTGGAGACAATTCCCTTTCTTTGGAGAAGACCTGTCATAGAAAACTCGGTCCTTCAGAGAATTAGCCTCCCCTCCATAAATAAAGTCTAGAGAAGCAGTCCAGCTTTTTTCCAAGGGGCCAAGACCTCGAAGTGACCTCATTCTGTGAGTAGATCCTGGGCTATAGAGATCACTTCAGTCTCCCCAGGGCTCAAGTCTGAGGTAGAGACTTGAGGTTCAAGTAGGGAGGATTTCAAGAACTCTGAAGACCAACTCCCTTCCTCCCCCAACACACATACATACTTCAACTTATGGCTGTGAGAAACTTAGACATGCTGCCTGTTAGCCCTGAGTTCTCTGGTGCCTGCCTGTTTGGAGCTCCCAAGCTTTGAAGGAAAAGTCGAATGTGATTTCTTTCCCCTTAAAGTTCCTTGTCTGGCTGGATTTTCATATGAAGTGCTCCCGTTTTACATAGTCCCAATGTTTGCGGATCCGTCACAGATGTGATTTGCTGCTCATCTTCTATGGTGAGAGGTGTGGCTTCTACAAGGAAAGCCTGATTTTAAGAACTCTTCAGATTTCCAATTCTGTTAACATACCGCCTGAAACTAGAGGCAGAGGTGCAGAACTTTCTCAGCTACATCATATCTCAATTATTTAGTTTATTAAAAATCCTTCAGTACAGCCTCTAAAGTCTTGAACTCCTGTTACCTGTTAAAGAACAAAGAAACCATCCTATTAGGGATGCAAGGTGGTCAGGGTCCTTTCACACCTTTCATGGTCCCATCCTGGGAAGTAGTAGCCATCCTCAGTGAACCAATTTTATTCAATCAATAACACTTAAGTACAGGAAGCTAATAGGCACAGTGGATAGAGTGCTAGGTCTGAAGTCAGGAAGACTCATCTTCCTGATTTCCAATTGGCCTCAGACACTTGCTACCTGTGTGACCTTGGGCAAGTCACTTAACCCTGTTTGGAGGAGCTGGAGAAGGAAATGGATAACCATTCAACACCTTGGCCAAGAAAACTCCAAATGGGGTCATAAAGAGTCAGACATGATTGAAACAACTGAACAACAACACAAAAACCACTCAGGCAATTGTAGTATCAATGGCACTCTGTCTCCAGGGGTAACTTGGCGCCCAAGGAGACTTCCGTGCTGACAGATAGTTGCAAGATGTTCCGTGATAATTCTAGTGGCCTCAATCAAAGGCTCACATTTGTAGATAGTCATGTTGCTGTAGGTTGTTGTGATGTTGGAGGTGGTTTGACATTTTTTGCAGGTAAGCTTTCCCTCTGGTCACCTCCTCTGACTCCTCTTAAACCATCATCCAGCTACGTACTCCCGAAATGACATATGAAAGAGCTCATACTGTCGCCTGAGTCTTTGAGCTGTTTATCTTCAAAGGAGCCCAATACTCAACAGAACATCCTCATTTGCACCGGAAAGATCCTCTAGTTCAAAATCAAACCTACGGCCAAATACCCCCATTGAGGGCCAGGTCTCCAAAGTGGTCTGTGCTCTGGGCCAACTCACTCTCTGCTATACCTTTTATCTTGTTTGTTTTTTCGCACTAGCAGATTATAGAAGGTGTAGA
Source organism: Gracilinanus agilis (assembly GCF_016433145.1). NCBI lineage: Eukaryota > Metazoa > Chordata > Mammalia > Didelphimorphia > Didelphidae > Gracilinanus > Gracilinanus agilis. The sequence goes on along the minus strand of NC_058131.1, from coordinate 225,195,780 downwards.
GCAGGGAAGTCTGAGTATTTGGGTGGAATTCATTTTCCATCATCACAAAGAAATGTATCTACATTAGTTTCTTCAGGAACTTGGACCTCTTGACCTAGAGGAGCAAACCATGTGCCAGATCCTTCATGAAGACTTTCTGAATGAGAGCCTGGGCACCATCTTCAGCCAAATGCCCTTCTTCAGCAACTAGCGCTCCAGATTGCCTCACCGGGCTCATGTAGTGTTGTCATGGTGATGATGACTGTGTTCTTGAAGTTGTAATTTTCCTTAATCAGGGTTTCTATGTCTAGGCAGCTTTGGGATTTGAATTCATTATAACCACCCAACAGGAAAAGAAATCTATCCCTTAGTTTCATCAGAGCAGGCAGAAAGTTTTTCTTTGTTTAATATATCTGGTCACATAGAATTTCAAAAAGCCCTCCATGGCCTTTGCTTAGCCTTAAGAAGAAAACAAGCTTGAACTTGGCCAAAGCCAGGCACTCTCCTTAGGTCCACAGCATGGCAATTCTTTAAAGCAATGTAGATTTCTTTTTCCCAGAGTCTCCTTCCATGATACAATGATTTTTAAAAGTTTATAGAAGGATGTGCTAAAGTAGGCTGTTCCTTTCAGTGACGGTGACAATCCTTTCCTCCAAAGGATGGATTCTGCAAAAGTGCTTTTCCAATTAAAGATGATATCAATGCCATTACCCAAGAGATGGAAGTTTAGGAAGGATGGTGACATTATCAGTCCTTAAATCTTGGACCAACTGATGGAACCCTTTTTCTGACACCACTTGGAGGAGACCTAGAATTTAAAGAGGATCAACTTCTGTATCTCCCCTCAGCCTCAACCAGTACTAGACATGGTGGGGAAGGAAAGATGAGTTGAGAGGCAGTTATGATGTACTTTTTATGGATTTCTGTTCACCAGTAAGTGTAACAACTCCTTTCCAACCTTCTTTCTCTCTTCGCTTTCTAACTCTTCTTGTCTCTTTCTTTCCCCTTTAAAACCTAGAGCAATGGATGGGTAGGATGCAGTTTGAAGAACTATTCTAATTCTCCATACTATCTCCTAAAGTATGCCCTTGACTTAAATCATACTTTTGTGAGCATTTTCTTACAATACAATACAATGAAGAAAAAGAATAACAGTACCTAGTTTGTATATAGTGTTTTAAGGTTTACAAAGTACTTTACAAATTTTATCTCATTTTATCCTTACAATTATCTAGAGAAATAGGTGTTATCATTATATCCATTTTAGAGATGGGAAAACTGAGATTGAAGGAGGTTAAGTAGTTGACCCAATGTCACAGAGCTAGAAAGTGAGTAAGGCAGAATGTGAAATCAGGGCTTCCTGACTCAGTCCAGAACTCCTAACAAACTGTATTGTCAAGAATTTATCATTTTGGACTTTCACTAGTGATTATCTAAATGCAAACTAAGAGAATTCTCTGCAGGTTGAGGGCAGAAGCACAAACAGTAAGTTGTGCTTGAGATAAGACAAATGTTATCTGGAGTTCATGGAATTAAGGAAAACACCTTTAGATCTACTTTTTAAGCTAGGATGTTCCCCAAAAAGGTGCTGGAGCCAGCTTGAATTGACTCAAAAAGCCAATTGTTAAAATCTCATTATGAGCATTTATACTTCAGGAATCAGTAAACCTTCAGATCAGAGTTTGATTTACTATTCATTTATTTATCTATTTTCTGTCCATCACCATTTAGTTTTCTGCTAACCCAATAAAGTTATTTTTGGATCCAGTCGCAGTGAATGCAATAAGTAGTTAAGTCGGTCATTTACCCTGTGAAAGAATCCCTAGAGATAAAAGTTTTGAAGACCAAGGGCTGGTTCAGGTATTTGGCTCCTAATTCACTCAAAGTCTTTCAAATTCCATGTTTGGCTCTGGTGCCCATAGCTATATCAAATAGAGCTCATTAGCACCAGAAAAGGCCAAAGATGGGGCTGCAGGGATAATGAAAACAGGTTATGTTCTGAGTCATGGCTCATCTGAACCAATTAACCACAGATTAGAGAAAAAAACAAATCAGAGCTTACTTTGCCCACACAAATGCTGAGACAGAAAACAGTTCCATTTCTCCAGAGATTTAAGGAAAAGATTACAGGCTTCCAGGCCATTCTTCTAAATCATTATGAATGATTTCTCTTGAAGCAACAAATATTTCTGATTCCGTGTTTGCAATATTTAATAAAAAAAGGTCCTGAATTGGCTTGACAATTATTCCCACTGAGGCAGCTTAGTGGATGAATAGAGAGCTAGGCCTGGAGATGGGAGGTCTTGGGTTCAAATTTGGCCTTACATACTTCCTAGCTATGTGACCCTGGGCAAGTCACTTGACCCCCATTGCCTAGCCCTTACCTCTGTTCTTCCTTGGAACCAATATTTAGTATCAGTTCCAAGGCAGGAAGCAAGGATTTCAAAAAACCCCAACTATTCCCATCCTTTGGATCAAAGTTTTGACTTTTCTTTAGGAAATTCCCTGAGGAGAGAAAAAAAAATTTTTTTGGAGAGAAAAAGAAAGCACTTTGGGAGTCTATTGCCAGAATCTAAAGATTCCTTTGGACTCATCTCATGTTACTATTTCAATATCAGATGTTTTCATTTCTTAATCCCTCCTCCCACCTCTATGGGCTTGAACAAATGACATATCCTTGTTTTCCCTTGCTCTGGATCTCCATCTTTGCCTTCCTGTTCTAACTATGCATGTTTTCCCAGGGTTTTCATTCACTTGTTCAGTCCTATTCAACTCTTTATGATCCCATTTTGGATTTTCTTGGGGAAAACTGGAGTGGTTTGCCATTTCCTTCTCCAGCTCATTTTACAAATGAGGAAATCAAGGCCAAAAGGGGTAGGTGACTTGTCCAGAGTCCCGCATCTAGTAAGAGTCTGAGACCGGAATTGAACTCAGGTCTTTCTGACTACAGATCCACTCTTGCATTTCTCTTATAATGCATATCTATGCATTACCTAGCTTTCATTCACTTACCTATATGCCAGGAATACCTAGATCCCTTTCTCTCTCCACTTGATCACTCCTCTGTTCTCAAAAAACCAGTGTAGCCAAAATAGATGAAAAACAGGAAATTGGGGGTGGGATGGGGTTTGGAAATCTTTATTGCACGTTTCTCTTATATAAAGGTCTCATTTCTCAAACACATAAGGAACTAAGCCGAATTTATAAAAAGAAGAACCATTCTGCAGTTTATAAATGGTCAGGTTTTTTTTTATTTTTCCTTTCTTTTTTTTTTTTTAATTTTTATTTTGAATATTTTCCCCTAGTTACATGTTTCATGTTCTTTCCCTCTTCCCCAAGCCCCCCAACCCCACCTTAGGAATAGGCAGTTTTTAGAAGAGCATATCAAAGTTTTCAATAGTCATATAAAAAGATGGTCCAAATCACTAATAATTAGGAAGATGCCATTCAAAACAACTCTGAGGTACTACCTCACAACTATCAGATTGGCTAACATAACAGAAAAGGAAAAGGATAAATGCTGGAGGGGATGCGGAAAAATAGGTACATGAAAGTTCTGTTGGTGGACTTATGAACTGGTCCAACCATTCTGCAAAACAAATTTGGAACTTTGTCCCAATGCTTTAAAACTGAGCATACCCTTTGACTCGACAATACCTCTAGTAGGTCTGTATCCCAAAGAGATCAAAGGAAAACGAAAAGGACCTCTAGGTATGAAAATATTTAGAGCGTTTCTTTTTGTGCTGGGAAAAAACTGGAAATTGAGTGGATGTCCAGCAGCTGGGGAATGGTTGAACAAGTTTTGGCATATGAATGGGATGGATTACTATTGTGCTCTAAGAAATGGTGAATGGGATGGTTTCAGAAAAACCTCAGAAGACTTATGAACTGATGCAAAGTAAAGTGAACAGAATCAGGGTAACAGCAATGTTGTCATGATAATTAACTGTGAAAGACTTAGCTGCTCTGATCAATGCAGTGCTCCACAACAATTCCGAAGGACTCATCATGAGAAATGCTCTCCACCTCCCACAAGAGAACTGATGTAGATTGAAGGTTCTCACTTTATCTGCCTTGCTTTTTGGAGGGGGGTAGTGCATAAATGGAAATTTTGAACCTTGGACTTCATCCCCTATAAGTCCCTTAGTTTTCCCAAAATTCCCTTTAATCTCTCCTGCTCCTCCACATTTGTGTGGTCATGTTATTGTTTTATAGTTTGCTGGAACTCCTCCCTCCCTCTCTTTGGTTCCTGGGAGTGAGCTGGTTAGTACCTTTTAGTTAGTGTCTTTTGTTTGTTTATTATTAATAAAATATTTAGTATTTTGCATATTAATTTTAACCTCCACAGTAGGACATGGCTAATATTGAAATATCTTTTGTATAACCTCATATGTCTAATGGGTATAATGGGTAGCTAGGTGGCAAAGTGGCTAGAATGCTAGGAAGGGTGTTAAGGAGACCTGAGTTTTAATCTGGTCTCAGATACTTACTAGCTATGTAACCCTGGGCAAGTCACTTAACCCTGTTTGCCTCAGTTTCCTCATCTATAAAACAAACTAGAAAAGGAAATGACAAATGACTCTAGTATACTTGCCAAGAAAACCCCAAATGGGGTCATGAAGAATTAGATATGACTGAAAAAATAGCCAAACAATAACAATATATCGCTTGCCTTTGTAGGGGAAGAGAGGAAAGGAAAGAATTTGGAACTGAAAATCAAAAAAATGGATGTTAAAAAGTAAACTTTTAAAAAGCTAAGTGTAAATTGAAGCTTTAAAAACTGGTTTAGGGGGCAGCTGGGTGTCTCGGTGGATTGAGAGCCAGGACTAGAGATGGGAGGTGCTAGGTTCAAATCTGGTCTCAGACATTTCCTAGCTGTGTGACCCTGGGCAAGTCACTTGACCCCCATTGCCTAGCCCTTACCTCTGTTCTGCCTTGGAACCAGTACACAGTATTGATTCTAAGATAGAAGGTAAGGTTTAAAAAAATAAACAAACTGATTTTTATATACCACAGGAACTCATAGGTTCATAAATTTAGACTTGGGGAAGATCCAACAGGTCATCATAGATGAGGACATTGAGCCCAAAGCAGGTAAATGGTTTGCTCAAATTCATCTAAAAAATGACAGAACTGGAATTTTAACTTACATCCTCTGATTTCAGATTCATACTGTATCAGGCTAGGGAATTCTTTTATAAAGTGAAATATTTTTTGAAAACAAATAATCACAATAAATTGATTTACTTTGTAAATGTGGATTTTCATTTGCTATCAAAACTGATTTATTTTGTCTAAGAAATTTCTCTTAATGAATCCTCCTACATACCACAATAATGTAATCTGCCCTATGATCTTTTGTACTCCCTTGCTCTGACATAGAACAAAAGTAGCCCGAGGACATGCATGCTGTCTGCATGAGGCAGTAAGCAGTAAACTTTCAACACTTCCCAGGTTAAGTTGGGCCTCCTGCTAACTCAGGTTAACTTCAGGTCTTATACCAGAATGAGAGTGAAGAGAATGTGGAAGACTAGTGGAAAAATCAAGAAAGGTTCTCCACTAACCAGTCTCCCCCTCTACCCCTTAGCCTGGAGTTGGCAGATTTTTTAAAATGAGGAAATCTGGAAATTTTACATTATTTCCTTTAGAAGGATTAAAAAACATCTAAAATACTAAGTTAAAATGCGAGAGAGGAAGATTAAAAATGCATAAGATAAAACTGTAAAATTTGATCCTAGTATTGAATCCTACAATCAGATTAGCTGACCAGAAGATTTAAAGCTCACAATCGAGGAGAACAGCCTGGGAAGGTTGAGCAGCTTCCCCAAAGTTACAAAATAAGCATCTTGGAAATAAGAGCAAAGATGGGTCATGCAGAAGGCAACACAGATATAAGAAATACCATGGAAGAAATGTATAGTGACTCTCAGGAAAGATTCCAAAACAGTATTATGAAGGTGTCTATATGTTAATGCACACAATTTGAATAATAAACAAAATGAACTGGAAATTTAACACAAGAAGATGAATACATTCTTTCAAATATCCCTAAAATAGTAGGATGGGATTTATGTCTAAAATATGGCAGGAGAAAGATATATATTCTGTTCAAAAGAAACAAATAAGGAAGCAGCTAGAAGGTTCAATGGATTTGAAACCCAGACCTAGAGACCAAAGGTCTTAGGTTTGAATTTGACCTCAGACACTTCCTGGCTGTGTGACCCTGGGCAAGTCACTTGACTCCCATTGCCTAGCTCTTACCACTCTTCTGCCTTGGATCCAATATACAGCATTGATTCTAAGATGGAAGGTAAGGGTTAAAAAATAATAATAGATAAGTAAACAAATGTACTTTATAAAGACAAACTACTTCGAAAGATTTAAGAACTCTGATGAACACAATAGCCAATCACAATTCCGGAGCACCAGTGACAAAACATGTTACCTTTCCTTTGACAGAGAGGAGATGGACTCAGTGAGCAGAACGAGAATATATATTTTGTCCATAGCCAATGTGGAAATCTATTTTGCTTAACCATATATATTTATTATAAGGGTTTTGCTTTTTTTTTTCCTTTCAATATGGGGTAATGGAGGTGAAAGAGAGAAAACAGATTTTTGTTCTTTGAAAATAAAAAATGTATAATAAGGGAGATGAGAAATTAGGATTTTATATTAGGAAAGCATTTGTTTACATAGAAATACCCAAACCTGTGGGTAGAAATTCACTGATCATTTGCATGAGGACAAAAGGAGATGGAAATCAAACATTGATGTGAAAGTACACCTAACCTAGCCAGGAGGATGATATAACACCATTTTCATAATATCATATCATAAAATTTACACAAAAATAATAAAGTAGGAATAGAATAACCATGTAAATAGTAACCTACTGGAAATTAATTCTGATTCTTGGCCAACGTGTTTAATTGTTTTGGTTGACTGTACTGATTTGTCATGAGAAAGCTTCTCTTGGAGAGGGTTGTGTGTGGGATGAGTTAGTGGGAAGTGATAGAGATTAAAAAAAAAACATGAATGAAGCAAAAAAAAAAATAGAAGAATGTAAAAAAGTTCAGAAGGGGCCACAAATAAATGACAGTTTCGTTAGTGCAATGCTAAGTTTAATGTGCACTTTTATAAGACAAACTTTATACAAAACTTTATAAGACAAACTATATTACATAGTAATATAGTAATAGAAGTTTATGGTTTTATGTACATCCTTTTGCATATCAGAAAATTTCCCTATTATTGTTTTCATAGTAAAAAATAAAAACAAGATTTCCCAAAAAAGGAAAGAAATTAATTCTGATAAAAACAGAACATATACAAAATTCTTGACCTTCTCAAAATTTTGTCACTCAGCAAGTTCAGGAAACATCCAAGAATCTCTACTTGAATCTGTTCAAAAAAGAACTGCTGAATGCTGTGAAAGTGGTTGGAGTTTGAATGACCAGGACATTTGGTGTGTTTCAGGAAGGCAATTCTGTTTCCTTCACTTTCCATAGGCAGCACATTAAAGCAAGGAGGGTCCCAGGCTCTCGTCCCCATTATGCTGTGGGTTGACAGAAGGAAGAGCAAGAGAGCTTTGAGAGAGCTTTTTCTGACCTAGCACTGCAATTCCAAAGATCTGCTTTTATTTGGGGGATTTTCTGTGTATCCCTGTTAGTGTTTCCCTAGAACAGGTCTTCTACATTGGATTGGTGCTATAAGTTGCCTGCCATTTTGGACAATAATAATGGTAAGTAACAGGATCAGCCTTCTAGGCTTTCATCTCTGTTACACCACATTATCCCATACCTTGTCACATCATCTGGGAAGTTGAGGGACCTTAGCACCTTGAGGTAAGGTGAACACATCATCTTGGAGTTCTTTATGATGAAAGCAAATCCTAGACTAATTAAATGTGTACCCAAGATCAACATTCTCCAAACATTTTGATTGTTCACTCCTATCATTAAAAAATTTTGCACATGTATCTTTAACTTACATATAAATTAAATACTGCATAGTACCATTTAACAATGACATGCATTATAAAAATTAAACAAGGAGGGGAAGCTGGGTGGCTCAGTAGATTGAGACAGGAGGTCCTGGGTTCAAATCTGACCTCAGACACTTCCTAGCTATGTGACCCTGGGCAAGTCACTTAACCCCCATTGCCTAGCCCTTGCTACTCTTCTGCCTTAGAACCAATAGACAGTATTGGTTCCAAGACAGAAGGTAAGGGTTTTAAAAGATTAAAATTAAAATTAAACAAAAAAAATTGACATTAAAAAAGAATGATCCTATTTGACCCTAGAATCAATAGGTTGGTGCTGGAGTTTAAGTAAGGAAGAAGCATGGTCGAAATGGTGTTTTAGGAAAAGTACTTTGTTGGCTGTCGGAAATTGGAGAGAGGAGAGACAAGGCAGGTAGACTAATTAGGAGGCTAGCAAGATTTATGGTTACTGACAAGAAATAAAGGGAAATGGGGTTCCAGAGCAGGATTGTCGGGATACGGCGTGTTCTGGGGTATCTTTAAGACTTAATAAGCATGTATGGTAAGAAGTGGGTGAGGGATGGATGCCTTGGCAAGGGCTTTGGGGGTTAGCGAAGGATGACGGACTGAATGAAATGAGGCCTTTCCTTGTGTACCATGTAGGGGAAGGGCTTAGAGAGTAATTAGGAACTTGTTCTTTGCCTTTATGAAGTAACTCAGGACTGGATGCTTCTACGGACTTGGCTAGGTTAGTGAGGTCCAATAAAGCCCCGGACACATCACTAATTCTGGTCAGTCTTATCTGCCTCATTGGCTGTGGAGAATTCTGATATATTGACTGTATTTGAGCCCCTTAATAGTCTCATGAGATTCTGTATGCACAATGTGGGCTGGATGATGGGGCTAGACCTGGGATTCAAATGAGTTCAGATCCTACCTCAGACAATAATTAGCTTTAACATTTCACCTCTCTCCTAGACTTGGTTTTCCTATCTGTAAAATGGGTATGATAATAGCAAAAATAATTGTTCTACCTAAATTACAGGGCTGTTATGAAAACATTCTTCAATTCTCCTGACTCTATGCCTTTGCCCCTGTAGAAAAGGCAGGCACTTCAGAACAGGAGTTTGAGAAAAGCAAATTGAGAGAAGTAATTACATATAGGAGATGGGAGGAATTCTTCCTGCCACTTCCTTTGGATTCCAGCTCGGCAATCCTAGAGACTGCTAAAAGTAGATTCTCCCTCCGCCTCTCCCCTTGCATCATCCCCTGTGAATATTCCAGTTCCTAAAGATTTCATTTCATTTGGGGCATTTTTCTTTTGCTCTTATCTACATAATTCCCCTCATTTCTGTTTGCTACTTACTTTGATAAAGGGATATCCTAGTTATTCATGATGGTCTTTGAAGTAACCAGAAGTTAGTGGGAAGGAGCTAAACTGTCAATAATTAGATAAGTATTACCCTCTCTATGAGAAGATGCCTTTTTTGCTGACCCCCTTAGTATGCTCTTAGACCACAGATATTTGATACACATTTAATATAATTCTAGCTAACATCCCTCTTAGTGATAGCAAAGTAAAGGAGAGAATTACCTTGCCCCAGCAGTCCTGGATCCTTTCTGCTGCTTCCCCATGAGGCTACTGGCTGTGTCTGTATAGCCCTTTGTCTGCCTTCTGCAAAGTTGTAGATTGCAGTTGCCCTTGATGATGGGCTAAACTACATCTCAGATCACTTATCCATGTTATATGCAAGTTATCTACCAACCACTTATATCTTACCAAAGTAATGGCTCTTTTTTTTTTAAATCCTTACCTTCCATCTTAGAATCAACACTATGTATTGGCTCCAAGGCAGAAAAGCAGTAAGGGCTAGACAAGGTGGTTAAGTGACTTGCCCAGGGTCACACAGCTGGGAAGTATCTAAGGCCAGATTTGAACCTAGGACCTCTCATCTCTAGGCCTGGCTCTCCATCCACTGAGCTACCCAGCTAACTCCTCCCCCATAGTAATGGTTCTTACAGGTTATTCAGAGCCCAGGCCAAGTCCTTCAAAAGTCCAAGCATCACAAAAACCAGCATTCAAATATCTCTATAGATAAAGCTTGTCCAAAATTGTAATGTTTAAATTTAGTTTGGTTCCCACCCATCGACCTCATAGTACCAGCTCTCTGTAATCTAGCTAGCTGGTGGCTTCTCCTTCCTGCAGGATAAAGTGATCTTTTTTTTTTCCCTTTCATCATATCACTAGTTTTATTATCATGTACTTTTGAGGTCTTCCATGAAAGAGGAAAGGGATGACCAAACTTTCCTACAGCTGTTACACAATTAACTTCCTTCCCTGCAGACTACAAATGATAGTGCAAGAAAAGGAATTTCTCAAATTCTCCCAAGACTGGTGAACCAACCAATCTACAAGCATTTATGAAACACTTACAGTGTGGATACTGGGCTAGACTCTGGAGGTACAAAGACAAAAATAAACCAGGCTCAGACCTAAAGGAATTAACTTCCTGTCGAGGGAAAACAGCATCTACACAAGAGAACAAATTGAAAACACACAGAGGAGCAAACAGCAGCAAAATGTATGGAGTGATGAGGCACTAGGAGCCGGAAGAATTCAAGAAAGATCCTACTTAGGAGGGAGGCACTTGAACTTAACTTTGAAAGAAGCTAGAGGCTACTAGAAGAGGTAGGGAATGAGTTCAAAGTGAAGCCATCAATTAATCCACAATTAAAAAAAAAATTAAACCTCTTAAGAAACCTAACAGTGACTATGGATGCAGTCAACTCAAACTTTAAACTCTCAGTCACTCAATCAACAAACATTTAATAAATGCCTACTCTGTTCTAGGTGCCTTGGTAGGAGCTGGAAATACAAAGATAAAACTGAAATAGTTCTTGCCCTAATCAAGTCTCAACGCATCAATCAATCCATATGTTTTAGGCGCCTATTATGTGCCAGGTACAGTGCAAAGAAGCAAAAGACAGCCCAGGCACTCAAGGGGTTTACAATCTAATGGGGGGAGATAACATGCAAAAACACCTCTATACTGTAACAAGGATATTGATTAAGTATTGATAAGAAAAGGAACTTTAAGAAAGGTGTTTCTGCGACTGCAAGCCAGGCAGAGTTCTGGGCATGAGCTGAGAACTTGGAAGAAGGAAGAGCAGGCAAAGTTCTGACAGCTGGTCTCTAGCTTCTGATGAAGACAGACTCAATTGAGACCTTGCTCTCTGCTGGTGATAGAGAAGAGAGAACTTTGTAACCCAATTAGGAGGTTTTCTTCTTTCCTGACTGTGAGAATTCACTGGGAAGAGAAAGCTGTCAAGTCTGCTGTGTTGGAGAACAGTTGTGGGAGGAGAAGGACCAAAGTTGCCTGTTTTGCCTGAGCTCTGAGAGACATCTCAGAGATACACTCTGGTCAGTTAGCCTGGGAGACATTGGGCTAACCGACTCTAGTTACTTGGAGACATTTTTAACAAATTAAGTTACTTTTGATAAGGAGTATAGATTAGTATAGTCAGATAGCATGTTTTAGTGTTTTGTTTTGTTTTTTTAAACCTTTACCTTCCGTTTTGGAGTCAATACCGTGTATTGGCGCCAAGGCAGAAGAGTGGCAAGGGTAGGCAATGGGGGTCAAGTGACTTGCCCAGGGTCACACAGCTGGGAAGTGTCTGAATGTTTTAGGTTTTTAGTAAGTGTTAAGCAGTCCAGAGTAGCTTGAAGAAACAGAAGACTTTGCTTTGAGGCAAACATGGAAGAGTAGGTGGAGATTTAGTTCCCTTAGATCTAGAACATCCTGTTTACTAATCCTTACTTTAGTTGTTGTTATATATTATAAACAAATAGTTTTTTCTATAAATATTCAGTCTTCAAGTAGTCATATACTGGCCTAGAGAAGGGAAGTTCTTCCTGGCTTTCCTTCAGAGAGAAGAGCTGAAAGATACTTTGTGAACATCAAGCAAAGTATTTTACCACAGCATCCTCCTCAGTAACATCATTTACAATCCTAATACTTCAATACAAAGCAAGCTATATCCAGGATGAACAGAAAAGAACTAACAGCAGAAAGGCACTACAATTAAAACTGGTTAGGGATGGTTTCTGATAAAAGGTAGCATTTTATTTGGTACATAAAGGAAACCAAGGAAGGACAGATAGATAGTCCAATGGTTAGAGAACTGGGCATGGAGATGGAAGGACCTGGATTCAAATGTGATCTCAGATACTTTCTAGCTATGTGACCCTGGACAAGTCACTTAACCCCTACTGCCTAGCCCTTTCCTCTCTTCTGATTTGGAACCAATGTACAATATTTATTCTAAGATGGAAGGCAATAGTTTTTATAAATTAAAAAAATAATAATAATAAAGGGAACCAGGGAGGTCATTAAAGCAGAGGAGGAAAAGCATTCCAGGCCTGGGAGGCAACAAGAGAGAATGCTGAGAGCTGAGTGTCTTGAAGTATCTTGCTCATGGAACACCTAGGAAGCCAGTGTCACCAGAATGAAGAGTAAATGTCAGGGAATAAGGTGTAAGACTACCAGAAACACAGGAGGCACCTAGGTTTTGGTTTTGGTTTTTTTAATTTTTTTTTTTAAACCCTTAACTTCTGTGTATTGACTTATAGGTGGAAGAGGGGTAAGGGTAGGCAATGGGGGTCAAGTGACTTGCCCAGGGTCATACAGCTGGGAAGTGTCTGAGGCTGGATTTGAACCTAGGACCTCCCATCTCTAGACCTGGCTCTCAATCCACTGAGCTACCCAGCTGCCCCCAGGCACCTAGGTTTTGAAGGGCTTTGAATACCAAGTTGAGCAATTAATTTATCATAACTTTTCTAGTCATTCCCCATAAATTCCTTTTTAGATCCTTTCAATTCTCATTCGCTCTTCCTCTAATACAGTCGCTCTGTATACATACTCCATTTGGTGGGTTTCCCTTTACAGTTTCTCATAAAGGGCTTGTCAAATACTCCTAGTCACCCAGGCTTGCAGTCTAGGTGTCATCCTAGACTCTTCACTCTCTTTCACCTCCCAGATCCAATCTGTTGCCAAGGCCTATCAATATCACCTTTGCAATGTTTCTCACATACAGCCTCTTTTCTCCTCTGACACTGTCACCCCCATACTGCAGGTCTCATCGTCTCACACCTATATACTATTGCAATCGCCTGAAAATTGATCTCCAAGCTTCAAACCTCCCTTTATTCCAGGCCATCCTTCGTTCAGCTGTCAAACTAATCTTTTTTTTTTTTTCCTTTTTTAATCCTTACTTTCTGTCTTAGAATTTAAACTAAATATTGATTACAAGACAAAAGAGTGGTAATGTCTAGGCAATTTGGGTTAAGTGACTAGAAGTATCTGAGGCCAGATTTGAACCCAAGACCTCCTGTCTCCAGACTTGACTCTCTATCTACTGAGTCAACTAGCTGCCTAATTGGTTGATTGGCCTTTGGGTAGTAATCACAATTCCTTTTTCTAATATATACTGCCACTTATCAACTCTTACCTAGACCATGGCAGTGACCTTTTTATTAGTCTCCCAGCTTCAAGTCTCTCCTTACTCGAATCCATCCCCCACAGAGGTGCCAAAGTAAATTTTCTCAAGTACAGATCTAACCATGTCACTCCCCCACTCAAACTCCAGTGGCTTCCCTTTGTATTTTAGATAAATCATAAACTATTCTGTTTAGTTTTTAAAGTCCTCCTCAATCTGGTCTCAAACTATCTATCCAGAATCAGTATTCATAATCACTTCCATACCCATTCCAAATGAATTGACTTCTCTATTCCTCAACAATACATTCCATCTTCTATCTCCATTTGCAGAACATAAGATGCAATAAAAATAATAATCCATTCAGAGACCACAAACCAAAGGCACAGACCCAAATGGAGACTTAGCAATGAAATCTTTAAAACATACATGAATCAAATAAATCATAGAAATAATAATTTTTGGAAAGAAAATTATTCTGTTGTAAAAATATACCAAAATTTATGGGATGTGGCTAAAATAGCTTTCAGGGGAAAAATCACATTCCATACATTAATAAAACAGAAAAAGAAAGGTTTAATAAGCTAGATATTCATTTAAAAATATAAATCCATTTAAAAATTATAAATCCAATAAATGAACAGAACTAAAATAAGCATAAAAAGGAGATATTTAAAAGTAGCAGATAAACTAGAAACCCAAAACTACATAAATAAAACTCAAGCAAGTTATTTGAAAAAACTAACAAAATTGATAAATGTTTAGTCCATTTGATTAAAAAGGAGGGGGTAGAAAATAAAAGCAATCAAGTAGCAAATGAACAAGTTGAAATTGCAACAAAACCAGAAAAAAATACAGTGTTAGAAGCTATTAAACCCACAACTATGTGCTAAAACAAATAAACTGAGAACATAAAAGAAATAAATGCCTTAACAAATATAAAATAATGTATAGAAAATGGTCAGCCTTTTTTGTAGGTGCAAAAGAGCAGTTTGCCCCTTTAGAACCCAAAACCTGGCAAGGCAGCCCTGGGCATGTGCCAATCTGGTAGTAGGGAAAGGAGTATAAATTGGGGAGCACAAACCCCTTGAGGACCACTTCTTCTTTGGGTTGGGAGGTAGAAGGTTGTCTACTGTCCAGGCTGCAGAAGGAGGGAAGATTGGTACAGGCGGGCAGGCAGAGTTTAGACTTCATTGCTAGCTATATCAATCACCTTAATATTGATAAGGGCACTGAGCCATAATTATCAAACAAGATTACTTTCATCAAAATATCTAGAATCAACAACAGCTTCTGAGCTAGGGGAGACTCTCAAAGTCTCCTGGACTCAGCACCTAGGCCAACTTTCTGTTTAGATATTATCATTATTTTTTATACTTTTTATTAGGTTAAAACCTAATAGGGTTCACCTACTTCCCTTTCTCCCATCTCCCAGTTTACCTTTCCTTCAAGCAATCCAATAAACACAGTTAATCTACAAGCCTCTAACAGCCTTTACTTATAAGTTGATAGTCTACCTTACTGAGGACAAAGATATCTTCATCTTCATTTAATATCATAGTCAGATCTTGGAAACTAGCCTAGCTGATCTAATTACATCAAGATCAAGCTTGGGATAGGATTATAAATATTGTTAAGGTCCCAGGAAGTCAAGACCAACTTCCTAGTTACATCTAAGCCAACTGATTCCCTGGGAACTATTACTAGGGCATCAAGCCTGTTATAGAATTCCATCACTCTTCAGTGAAGCTTTTATCAGGAATTTGTAGGAAGTAAATTTCTGTCTTTCACAACTTGGCTAAACTTCAGTGCTTCACTGAATTAATAGATATAGGACCTTAACTCCCTTTCATAACAAGTGTTAGAAGCTATTAAACCCACAACTATGTGCCAAAACAAATAAACTGAGAACATAAAAGAAATAAATACCTTAACAAATATAAAATATTCAAACGAACAAAACTAAATAAATATCTTAATTCAATATCAAATAAGGAAATAGAACCAAAGGGGGTGTAGGGGAGAAACTCTTTGTCCTAATGGATTTGTGGGAAAACTCTAACAAGCATTTTAAGAATAATTAGTACGAAAAAAACCCTTACCAGATTCCTTTTATGAGACAAATATAAACCTTATACCAAAACCAGGCAAAGACGAAAGCACAAAGAGAACTATACACTGTCATTAATGAATACACAATTTTAAAATCTTAAACAAAATATTGTCTGATTACAGCAGCTCAACCAAGAAATCATTCATTATGACCAAGTTGGCTTTATGTCAGCAATGCAAGGATGCCTTAGAGGTATGGACAGGGGAAAAGACTCAATCATATTAAAAACAAAAACATCAAAAACAACATGGATATCTCATAGATGTGAAAAAAAGCTTTCAACAGTGTAAAATACCCAATTATTCTAAAAGCCCTATAAAGTTTAGGCATAGAGGGGCCTTTTTTAATATATTAAAAAGAATTTATCTAAAAGCAAAAGTAAGCATAATCTGCATTGGGGATACACTAGAAACTTTTCCAGTAAATACAGGAATAAGATAAGTATGCTCATTCTTCCCATTATTATTCAACAGTTCTGGAAATTATAGCAATAACAATAATGTAAGAGAAAGAAATTAAAGTTGCAAAGAAAGATGAAAGTATCCCTATTTGCTAATGTCTTTTAATCAGATCCGTTTTTACTATAGCTTTGTCTGATATCATGATTGTTAATCCTGTTTTTTTTTTAATTTTAGATGATGCATAATGAATTCTGCTCCAGCCTTTTACCTTTAATCTGTGTGTGTCATCCAGCCTCAAATGTGTTTCTTGTAAACAACATATAGTAGGATTCTGATTTTAAATCTACTCTATCTTCTTTCATTTTTTGGGTGAGTTCATCCTATTCATATTCATACTCATGATTACTGTATATTGCCCTCCATCTTATTTTCCCCTTTTGATCCTGCTTTACTCCCTTTTACTCCATTCCTCCTCACCAGTGTTTTGTTTTTTATCACCACACTTCCCCCTTCCTCCAATTCCCTACCCCTTTCCTTGTCTTATTTCCCTTCTACTTCTCTGTAGGGTAAGATACAATTCTATACCCCAATGAGTGTATTTGTTTTCCCCTCTCTGAGCCAGTTACGATTAGAGTAAAGATTAAGCATTACCCATCACCACCCTCATCTTCCCCTCCCCATAATAATTTTTCATGCCTCTTTATATTATATAGTTTACCCTATTCCATCTCTCCCTTCCCTTTTTCTCTCAGTGCAATCCTATTTTTTCACTCCCATTTTTTATGTATCATATCATCATAATTGGCTTACTTCCCTACCCTCTTTCTAAGATTATTCCTTCTATCTTCTCTACTACAAAGAAAAATGTTTAAGAATTATGGATATCCTCTTTCCAGTAGAAATACAAACATCTGACCTTAATGAATCCCTTAAATTTTCTCTTTCTTATTTACCTTTTTAGGCTACTCTTGGATCTCATGTTTGGACTTCAAATGTTTTTATTTAGGTCTAGTTTATTTCTCAGGGATGCTTGGAAATCTTCTATCTTATTGAATATCCATTTTTTCCCCCTGAAAGAATATACTCAGTTTTGCTGGATAAGAAGCTGATAAGTTCTGTGTGATCCTGATTGTAGCTCCATGGTATTTGAATTGTTTCTTTCTGACTGCTTACAATATTTTCTCCTTGACTTGGACACTCTTGAATTTAGCCATGACATTCCAGGAAGTTATCATTTGAGGATTTCTTTCTGGAGATGATCTGTGGATTCTTTCCATTTCTATTTTGTTTTCTTGTTCAAGAATATTTGGGAGGGGGCAGCTGGGTAGCTCAGTGGTTTGAGAGCCAGGCCTAGAGACGGGAAGTCCTAGGTTCAAATCTGGCCTCAGGCATTTCCCAGCTGTGTGACCCTGGGCAAGTCACTTGACCCCCATTGCCTACCCTTACCATTCTTCTGCCTTGGAGCCAATACACAGTATTAACTCCAAGATGGAAGATAAGGGTTTAAAAAAAAAGAATATTTGGAGGTGGGGCAGCTGGGTAACTCAGTGGATTGAGAGCTAGGGCTAGAGATGGGAAGTCCTAGGTTCAAATCTGGCCTAAGACACTTCTTGTGTGACCCTGAGCAAGTCACTTAACCCCCATTGCTTAGCCCTTACAGTTCTCCTGCTTTGGAATCAATATTTAGTAGTGATTCCAAGACAGAAGGTAAGTTTTTTGTTCTGTTTTTTTTTTAAATAAAAAAATAATAAAAATTAGTGTTTGGGTAGTTTCTTTGATAATTTCTTATATTATGATGTCCAAGGTTTTTGTTTTTTGTCTTTTGCTTTTTGGATCATGGCTTTCAGGTAGTCCATTAATTCTTAAATTGTCTCTTCTAGATCTATTTTCCATGTCAGTTGTTTTTTCAATGAGATAGTTCATGTTTTCTTCTGTTTTTTCATTCTTTTGATTTTGTTTTATTGTTTCTTTATGTCTCATTAAATCATTAGTTTCTAGTTGCTCAATTCTAATTTTTAAGGCCTGATTTTCCTCCATCAACTTTTGGGTCTTCTTTTTTGTTTCTTCTTGCATTGCTTTCATTTCTCTTCCCCACTTTTCCTCTGCTTTTCTTAACTGTTTTTTGAAGTTCTTTTTGAGCTCTTTCAGAATCTGAGTCCAATCCATATTTTTCTTTTGGACTTTGCGTGTGTTTGCTTTACTTTCAATGTTCCCTTCTGTGTCCATACCTTGCTCTTTGTCTCCAATAAAATTCTTTATAGTTAGGTATTTTTTGTTGTTGTTATCTGATCATTTTCCTTACATTTTTATAGTTAGGCTCTGTTCTCTGGGAGATTAGGGTACCCTCTTAAACTTCAGTTCTTCCTTGATGCTATCCTTAGATTTATTTCTGTGTTTCTGCCAGTTTCAGTTCTTCCAAGATGGTATGATGGACTGAGGGCTGGGATCTCTGAGAGCTACCTCCCACTGCTGATTCAATTAATCCTTGAGATGCTGATAGCTGAAATTCTCACTTCAGACTTTGGCGCAAGCTTTTGGTCTCACTGTGGGCTTGATCTTGTCAGGCACACAGTAGATTACCCTGTCCTGGGGCTCCAACTTGAGTTTTTGACAAGAGGATCAGAAGACTCACTTCCCTCCCCTCTTTGGGTCTGCCAACTACCCAAACTGGGATCTATTTCCTCACGAGATCTCAGGATCTGGATGTTGGCTTGAGCTTAGGTTTTGAACCTGGAACAGCAAATGTGGAGTGGAGGTATACTGCTTCTTCTTGGCTTGCTCTTCACTGCTTGCTATAGCCTCTTGCTGTCTGTGCTCCCCTCTTACCCCAGTGTCCAGATGTTCTCTGCCTACCTTTTAGGTTTTTCTCTTCTTGAAAGTTGTTCCACTCTGTCTCCTTGTTAATTTTTTCACTCCTGTATTCATTTTGTGGCATTATTTTAAGATTGGTTGGAGAAGATTCTCAAGGTGACTTTGAGCTCCTCTACTTCTACTCTGCCATATTAATTATGCCTCCAGATATATCCCTATTTCCTAATGAAATGGTTTTTTACTTGGAAAATCCTAAGGAATTCCTTTGAGCACAATAGTATTTCATCACCAACAGTTACCACAATTTGTTCAGCCATTCCCCAACTGAAGGGCATACTCTCATTTTCCAATTTTTTGCCACCACAAAGAGCAAGGCTATAAATATTTCTGTACAAGTCTTTTTCCCTATGATCTCTTTGGGGTACAAACCCAGCAGTGGTATGGCTGGGTCAAAAAGTAGATAGTTTTTTAAAGCTCTTTGGGCATAGTTCCAAATTGCCATCCAGAATGGTTGGATCAATTCACAACTCCACCAGCAATGCATTAAAGTCCCAATATTGCCACATCCCCTCCAACATTTATTACTTTCCTTTGCTGTCATTTTAGCCACTCTGCTAGGTGTGAAGTGGTACCTCAGCGTTGTTTTGATTTGCATTTCTCTAATTACAAGAGATTTAGAACACTTTTTCATGTGCTTATTGATATTTTGATTTCTTTATCTGAAAACTGCCTATTTATGTCCCTTGCCCATTTATCAATCGGGGAATTGCTTGATTATTTTGTACGATTGGTTTAGCTCCTTAATTTGAGTAATTAGACCTTTGTCAGAGTTTTTTGTTATAAAGATTTTTTCCCAATTTGTTGCTTCCCTTCTACTTTTGGTTGCATTGGTTTATTTGTACAAAAACTTTTTAATTTAATGTAATCAAAATTCTTTATTTTACATTTTGTAATTTTTTCTAACTCTGGTTTTAAAATCATTCCTTTCCCAAAGATCTGACAAGTATACTATTCTATGTTCACCTAATTTATTTATAGTTTCCTTCTTTATATTCAAGTCCTTTGCCCATTCTGAATTTATCTTGGTGTAGGAGATATATTCTTAACCAAGCAAGGGACAGAAGAAATTGTAAAAGATTAAATAGATAACTTTGGTTGAATGAAGCTGGAAAGTTTCAGCACAAGTATAAGAAAAGAAATAGTTAAATAAAAAAACATTGTATTAAATTTTGGTGATAAGAGTTTGATATTTACAGTATATGAAAACAAATAGATCTATATTCTATATTTATGTGTGTTTTACCTCACATCCTACAAACTGACAAAGATGACAAAAGGTGAGAATAGTCAATGTTAAAGGGGTTGTTGGAAGATAGGCACATAAGTGTATTGTTGATAGAACTGTGAATAAGTATAACCATTTTGGAAAGCAATTTGAAATTATACAATAGAATAACTAAAATATCCCCTTTATTGACCAAGAAATTCCATTCCTGGGTTTATAACCCAAGCCACTGAAAAGAAGAAAGTCCTCACATATCCCAAAATATTTATTGCACCCCTTTTTGTGACCATAAAGAATAACCCCTATCATACATTTGAATTAGTTCCCTAAATATTTTGGAAACCTCTCTTTGTCAGAGAAATATACCACAAATAACTTTTTCCTAGTTAATTGCTCCTAAGCTGTTTTGGATTTGTTTGTACAAAAGCTTTCTAATTTTATGTAATCTAAATGTCCCTGTTAACTTTTATTCATTCAATTCTTTGTTTGATCATGTATTGTATGGGATGTTCTGGAAAGACTAGCACCTATGGTATGAGAGCTTCCCTAGCCCTTTTCAGCTGTGTGGGACATACCTTTTGCCTAACTCTCATTTGTGACTTCAATAAGCTGTAGCATGGGCAGTGGCCATGTTCCCTGTAAAACAGTCTTGGCAGATGTGCTAAACCAAATTGAGGATAACTGACAGACCTCAAACCCATTGATGAGTTGGGGGGGGGGGGGGATATCTATCCCGTGTGTGAAGACCTCACCTGGCAGAACGAGTATATGAGAACAATTTGTTCCAATAGCCATGAAGGCAGCTGAAGCAGATACTGGAGTGCTTAGAACGTGGGTCAGGCATTGGTGGCCCTGGTCACCCGGGCCATCACCAATCATCCTGATTTTTGTCTTGTCACCGAACTCTGGAATAGAGAGTGAGGCTGAAGACTTTGTGTAATTCTATCTAACTTAAATTTATGAGTAAGTCAAGACATTGGTCTCATTCAAAAACAAAGGATGTGTAACTCTTACACATTCCATAGATATAAAAGGTAATTTCTTTCTTATTCTTCTAATTGCTTGTTATCTGACCTTTTCTATCTAGATCATATATCCACTGGAATACATGAATACATGATATAAGGCACAAGGTGTTGGTCTGAATCTAATTTCTCCCCGTCTGCTGTTCAGTTTTCCCAATAGTTTTTTAGAGGTCTTTAAATTTATTCAACACCAGTTTTATTTGTTTTTAGTCTAGTTTGAGATACAGGATCCTTTCTTACCATTCTTTTTCACTATTTTCCTTGAGATTCTTGATTTTTGTTGTTGTTGTTGTTTCCTTGTTAGAATGCAAACTCCTCAAGGGAAGGGGCTATTTCGCTTTTGTCTTTGTATCTCTAGTGCATGGAAAATACAAGGCACTTAATAAATATTTGTTCACTGACTCATCTATTCATTCATTTAAACAGCATTTATTTAAGCATTTACAATAGGCAAGATGTTTAAGGAGTTGAGGAAGAGAGAGAAAGGGGGGAAGAAAAGGGAGTAGGTATTTCTTAAGTGCCTACTATGTGATAGGCACCACACTAAGTGCTTTATAGATATTACCTCATATAATCATCACAACAATCCTATGAAGTAGGTGGTAATATTACTCCTTTTTTAAAATGAAGAAAATGAAGTAGATAATAGGTCAAATACCTACTTACCCAGAGTCAAATAGCTAGTGAGTAACTGAAGTCATATTTGAGTTCAGGTCAAACTGACTCCAGACCCAAAACTCTATCCATAACACTATTCAGCTGTCTCTACAGGGAGTTGAGAAATAAAAATAAGACAGGAGCTTTTGGGGTGCTAAGTCTATTAGGGAAGTTAAAATTCATAACCAGATGAATATAATACATTGAGTGTAATAAGGACCTGTAAAGCTATAAACAAACTACTTTGAGTCATCAAAGGAATGAGATGGATTACTTCTGACCAGTCAATAGGAGGATGGAATCTGGGAAGATTTATGGATTACATAGTTGACATTTGAGCTGGGCCTTGAAATAAGGTAGTGATAAAGGACTAAGCTTTCTGACTGTAGGAAATGGTATAATCCAATGGTGTCAAATTCAGATAAAAACAGATCCCTGTGTCATATTAATTTAGAAAACCACAAATTAAGATTATATTGTATTCTATTTTTATTTATTTTGTTAAGCACTTCCCAATTGCATTTTAATCTGTTTGGGACCCCATGCCAGAGTTTTCTGGCCAGGTGCTGCTATCAAGTCTTGATTTTGACACCTCTGGTGTAAGCACAGGCAGGGAGGCAGGAAGATTCGGATTTATTTTGAGAAGGTCAACCATTCCAGTTTAGCTGGAACCTAAGGTTCATGAGAGAAGAAGTAGCTTAAATATTTACAGCATCTTAAGATTTTTAAAGTGTTTTCTTCACAGATAAGAGAACTAGTACAAATATTACTATCTTTTTATAGATGAGGAAACTAGGTAACCCAGGACTCTTTTCACTAGACAATGCTGCCAGAGTTTCTAGATAAAGCTGGTCTTGGTAGGTTGGAGTCAGTTTTGGGAGCAGCTTTACTGCCAAACTAAGGTGTCTCTGAGGTATCTTCAACATCTACAAATCTTCTGTCTATATCCAAGTTTAGATTGTATTTAGCAGAGAGTAAAGAATTATTGGAGGTTTCTAAGCGGGGAAGTGGCATGATCAGAATTCTATGTTAGGAAGTTAGTCTGGCAGCTATGTGAAAGATAATTTGAGAGTAATGGAGGCAGGATTGGAAAGGTTGATTAAAAGGCCATTGAAATATAACAGGTAATAAAGGTCAGACCTAGGGAAGTAGGAATGGAAAGGAACAAGAGATAGAAAAATAAATTAATTTAAAAACTGGCAAAGGAAAGAGAAGGCTATCCCAGGAGACCATCTGTTCATTCATGGTGCAGCTGAAAGAACATTGGCTTGAAAATTGGATCTCTGTTCTATGTCTCTGCCAAAATGACTTGAGCAGACCACTTAATCTCTCTTGGCTTCCTTTTCCTATCTATAAAACAAGGGATTAAACTGAATGGTATTTAGAGGGTTTTTTTTCTGGCTGTAATTTTGTGATCTTATGAAATCAGATAGTGATGTGGAGAATGAGCCTCAGAAATAGAATGCTAGACCTAGAGTCAGAAAGTTCTGAGGTCAAATCCAACCCAACACACCCTCCACTTGTATGATCCTGTGTAAATCACTTAACCTACATTTGCCTCAGATTTCTCATCTACTAAATAGAGGTAATAATGGCACCTTCTCCTAGGTTTGTCATGAGGGTAAAATAAGTTAATATTTGTAAATCATTTGGCGTGCCTTAAAAAGCTATATGAATGGTATAAATGTCTGATCTGGGATGGTATTAATGTCTGATCTGGGCAGTGGAAACCAAAAGAATGTTTTTAATCATCATAATAAGAATTGATATCTGATCCTCAGTGAAAATGGCCCAAAATGACCATAATATTTGTTCCATATGTAAGAGGCACTGTGACATAGTGGCTAGAGTGCTGGGCTTGGAGTCAGGAAGAAGAGGGTATGTGTGAATCCTGACTGCGTGACCATGAGGAAAACACTTGTCCTCTCTAAACCTCAATTTTCTAATCTGTAAAAGGGTGATAATAATAGTACATGCTTCACAGGAATGTTGAAAGAATAAAATGAAATAAAATGGTTGATGTATTATGCGGACCTTAAACTGCTATATAAAATTCTGACTGTCATTGTTAGTGATATGCTTGCAACAATGATATAGTTGAATTATGTGAAAAAGATTCGTATTTATAATAATACTTAGAATTTATAGAATGCTTTAAGATTTACAAATATTTTACATCTATTATTTCTTTTGATTTTCCTTAGAACTCTGTTGGTAAATATCTTAGTTATCATTATCCTCATTTTATAATGCCTATGACCACAAAGCTTGCTTGTGGTTTCAAGAATCAAACCTGGTCTCAACTGACTACATTACCACACTGTCTATTAGACTATGTTGCCTTCCCATATATTTCTTTGTAAATTTTTTCTAGTAAAAATCTAGAAAATGTGAAACAAGTAGTATTCTACTACCACATTCTGGCTCTGAGAGATTGTTTGCATCCTTTATTAAAAATAATATATTTCATCTCTTGGGGTTACTGGAATGTATTACTCTTTCAGATAGCTCAAATAATACTTCTCTTGGGTCATCCTCCTTATCATACACTATAAAGAGTTCTTTATATGTCCTCAAAGTGTCTAAAGAATTAAATAAAATCTTTTCAATAGTCACTGGTTAAGGGCAGCTAGGTCAGTGGATAGAAAGCCAGACCTGGAGACAGAAGGTCTTGGGTCTAAATCTGACCTCGGACATTTCCTAATGTAATAAGATATTTGTGAATTAAGAGTTAATTTAGTAAGAATTCAGTAGGAAATAGAGTTAAGTAACATAAGTTATTTTATAGATGCATAAGAAGGCTAAGTTGGGTTTCTTTAAATGGAATCTTAGAAATGGATTAAGAGTAAGAGAATTTTACCAGAGTGCCTTGAGAGACAGTTACCCAACCGACTTTGCACTCTTTGGGGCTGATCCTGTCGTGATAGTGTAAGGGAGGAAAAGGTTTTTTTGGTCGAATATATTAAAAGATGGTCGCCAGAGGATTGAACAATTATCAATCCTCAATTAAGAATAATCTCAAGTCAAAATTGACTTTATGAAAGTTTATTTACAATTGAGAAGAGAGTGAGGAAATAAGGAAATAAGAATCTAACACGGTAGGTAAATTACTGCGATCCTCTAATTAATCCAGGTAAATCTAATTAACCCTCAGCCAAGAGTCAGAGGGCCAGAGGTATGGAGATGAATGAAGCAAACCTTCATTCACAGAGTCTATTAAAGGAAAGTTCCTTAAGAGAAGTTCAGGAAGATTCAGTCTTTAAACTCACCATGTAGACTTCTAAAGAAGATATTGAAAGCAGTCTCACCAAGGTCTCAGCGTTCCAGCCAGCACTCCTCCACAGACCAGAAGAGCTCCTTCTTCAGCCACCCTCTTTACCAGAAGCTCCTCTCACTCACTCAACTCACTCTTTTTTAAAGGGGTCACTTATATGTCACTTCCTGTGCCTCCCTCCTAGTTTGTGTGCCCAATCACAAAAGACACTTCTCATAGTACTGCCTAGGGGGCAGTCAGTCGATTCTGATTTGTCACCCATTCTAGCACAAGTGGGTTACAGACCTCCCAGAATTGGAGGTGCTCTCACCTTTGGTGATTAAATCTAAAGATGGGCAGTTTAGACTTAATCTAATTATCACAATAGGAGGTCTCAAGAGTGGCTTGGCTAGACAGGGAAATTCTCAGTTGCTTTCTACATCAAAAATTCATCTAGCAGCCCATAACAGCAAAGATCGTTGGGTGAAAAATTCATTGCAAGCCCAGCTGGTTTGCTGTGAGTTTTGGAGGAAGGCTGTGGAGATTCTGAGCTGTTTTTTTCCAAATATACAGCTAAGAAGAGAAACCAACCTACTCTTTTGTATATAAGTTAAGAATTTAGATAAGATAAGATAGATTTAGGTATTTGGGGATAAGATACAGAGGAAGAGAGTTTAGCCCCAACCAAAGAGACCCTTGTGGGTCAGAATGAGTAGTTAGATAAGAATTTATTAGATTAGGGATCAATATGTCATAAAAATTTCTTTTCTACTCATTTCCTTTTTCTATCCTTTTTCTTTATTTTTTTAAATTACAATAAATATATTTTTGATATAACTGGCCCAGATGGGATTCTTAAGACTGCTCTGAGACCCATTTTTCTCAACAGTCAAAACACCCACAGTCAATCCACCTTGGCCAAATTAATAGTGATACCACACTATATAAATAATCTAGTAAGGGTTGGTAAATCCTTACAACAGTTTACAACACTAGCAACTATGTACTTTCTCTCTTTTAGCTATTTCCTTTTTTTTCTATATGTCTAGTTTTATACCTATTTGCCTATTTGTTGTCTCTCATTAGCTTGTGAGTTCCTAAAAGGCAAGGATTTGCTTTTTTGTATCCCCAGTGCTTAACACAGTGTTTGGCATATAGTAGACACTTAATAAATGTTTATTGACTAATTTCCTTATCTGATTCCTCTTCCCATGCTATTTTGTATTTATTTTCTTTATACCTAAATATATGGATGTTGTTTCCACTGTCAGAATGTAAGTTTTGTTTTTTTTTTTAAACCCTTACCTTCTGTCTTGGAATCAATATTGATTCCAAGGCAGAAGAGTGCTAAGGGTTAGACAATGAGGATTAAGTGACTTGCCCAGGGTCACACAGCTGGGATGTGTCCGGGGCCAGATTTGAACCTAGGACCTCTTGTCTTTAGGCCTGGCTCTCAATCCACTGAGCTACCCAGCTGCTCCCAGAATGTAAGTTCTTAATGGTAAGAACTGTAGAATTTTTCTCCATCCAGCACAATGCCTGACACATAAAAAGTACTTAAATGCTTGCTGAATAATTAATGCTTTAATAACAAATTCCACTTTAGAAAATTAATGTCAGCCACAAATTAGACAGAATGAGCCATTAACACATATTTTATGTGTTACTTTTTTGATACTTGTTATGATCCTTGAGGGAATCAGTAGAAATGATTGATTTGCTCAGAGGAATAAAGCAACAAACCCCAGATGTTAGAAGAGCTTTAAGCCTCCCCTTGGTTTCACCAGGAAGTCTGTTGGTATAACCAGACTTCTTTTGGAATTCCCTCAACCAGTCACAGTATGGTTCTCAACTGATGATCAACTGATTATAAGTGAATCTACTGATTATTAAAGTATTGATGAAGGTCAATAACATATCTGACTGCTAATATGTATAATTAATGGTAATTAGTCACTGTTTCAAAGGATGAAACTGGACACATCTCTGTCCCTTCAAGTTCCCCTAAACTCCTTTGAGGCTGCTTTGTTGTCAGGTCAACCAACAAAAGGTCAGTAGATGGTTTAAAGTTTTATAACAAGGATTTTACTTGAGTTATTCAAAATAATAGGGAAGCTGAGGGAAGGGAAGAGGGTTTTAGGAATTCCTAAATGAAATCTATTCCAAACTCAAAGTATATAATCCAACAGTTTCAGAATGTTGAGGTTGGGCTTAGCCAGGCCCATTGGCCTGCTGTCATTGACACCACCTGTCTATAGATGGTTTAGGTTGAAGCTTGATTGAAGAGAATTAGTTGGATAAATCTTCTGTAGTAGTTTGTTGAATGGCATTAATTGACCCTAAAGCTCAATAGTAAATCCTGTAACTTCAAGGTATGCTGGTTGATTCCTGATCTAATCAATAAATTGAGAAGAGAAAGATTTGCCCTATCCACCCAGATCCCCGGCTCCAGAATGAATCCCTGGACTGAGTTTCTCTCTCCCTTATAGGGCACAGCCAAACTGATGATTGGTTTCATGCCCTGGCATGGCATCATGAATCTCCCAAGATTCTAATTGTCCAACTGGCAGCCCTGCCCCCAGACATGGGTTCTTGCAAATCTTGCAAAACTTAACTTACATACTCCACAAACATGAATGATATTCAGTATCCTTACCATAAAAATTGGCTATGTAGTAGGCACAGAGATATTGCAAACAAGTTTAAACTGTAATATGCAAAAATGGGTAGCCATTTCTCTCTGGGTACAAGTTAGCAGGTGCCACTTTGGAACACAGAACCTGGCATGTGCCAGGGTGACAGTTAAGGACAGGGTATAAAAGGGGATCCACAAACCCCTGGGGTCTTCACTTCTCTCTCTCATCTCAAGGGTTAGGGAGGAGGTGGTTCTGGGCCCCTCTGGTGATTTGGAAGTTTTGGTTAGGCAGGCAGGGATAAACACGATTGCCACCAAATTCAGTACTTCATTGGCATAGCTAAGAACCTTCTTTTCAATTCACTGTCAATAGCCATCATCAAGAACAGCAGCATCTGACCCAGGGACCTGACAGCCTCTGGGCTCAGCTACAAAGCAATAGAGTTGGGATCTGCCCTCAAGGCTTTCTCATTCTCTGCACCTAGGAACAACAACTTGTGTTTCAAGACTTATTTAACAACAAATATTAGACAAGTGGAAGGAAGGCACAGGAAGTGATGAAAGGAATGGTCTTTAAAAGTGGGAGAAACTTCCTGTGACCAGCTCTTTAGCCTTTGAACTTGACCTTGAAGGAACTCCAGCTTGAGACCTCAGACAACTCTTGGATTTTCCCTTAGAACTAATAAGTTTCTAGCAAACCTGAATTTAAGAGGTTAACACTCTCCCCCTTTGGCCAGGAATGCAGCTACCTGGTACAGCCAAGGCTAAAACCTTATCAGGAGCAATTCAACCCTGAGATAATATTCCCAGACTTGGCTTTCTGATAAGAACCCAGTCAAAATTCAGCCTTGGCCTTGTTCTGTTCTGAAGCCAATGAGACCTTTTACTGTTTTGATATGACATAATTTGTAACTTCTGCATATCTGCGAAGTTTTGGGGGGGTGGTTCTTTTGTGTGAAATGAGTCTTGAAATATATATAATAAACTCCATGCTCCTGGAGACAGAGCTGGAAGCATGAACTAAAAGACAACTCCAGCATCCCGTTATTTCCTTATCAACTAAGCTATCCTTATAAGATTATCTAAGATAATAAAAAGATCTTGAGATAAATCCTTACCTTCCATCTTGGAGTCAATACTGTGTATTGGCTCCAAGGCAGAAGAGTGATAAGGGTAGGACCTCCTGTCTCTAGGCCTGGCTCTCAATCCACTAAGCTACCCAGCTGCCTCCCACAGTATTGATTCTAATATGGAAAGTAAGGGTTTAAAAAAAAAGATACAAAATGCTTAAATATCATAAGACCATATGAAGATCTTAAACAGCTTAATCTTGGAAAAAGGAAATAGATTTATCTGTAAAGAAACTACCAAGAGTAGGAGAGGGAGAGAGAGGAGGGCACCTTTGTACCTGATTAATTCACTGGAGATTTTCATCAAACTCTTAAAGAAAAGTAAGTACCCATATTTCACAAACTATTCTCAAAAATTGTGAAAGAATCTTTTTATGGGATGAACACAGTTCTAATACCTAAACCAGAGAAAGTTAAAATACAGATAGAAAATTATAGGCCAATATCATTAATGAATTTTGAGTTGAAACATTTAAACAAAATCTTATAAACCAGATTTCAGTGATTTATCCAGGAAACTGTTCATATGATAAGGTAGGGTTTACACCAGTGATACAAAGATAGTTAAACACTAGGGGAAATTGACATAATTAATCATATTAAAAACCCAAACATCCATACATATATGATCTTTTCAATAGATGCCAGAAAAGCCTTTGACAAAGTTCAGCACTTTTATGCTTTTTAAAAAATAGGCATGAATGACCCAGGACAATCCAGAGGAAATTAGGAGGAAGAATGCTGTCCACATCCAGAAAAAGAACTGTGGAAACAGAAATGCATTAGAAAAATATGTGATTGATCACATAGTGTGATAGGGATATGATTGGGGTTTTGATGTTAAAGAATCGCTCTACTGCAGATATGAATGACACAGAAATAGGTTTTGAACAATGATACATGTATAACCAAGTGGAATGCTTGTTGGCTTTGGGAGGGGAGAGGAGAGAGTGCAGGTGGGTCATGAGTCATGTAATCATGGAAAAATATTCTAATTTTAAAAAGGAAAAAAATAAATTAAAATTTAAAAATAGGCATGGGAGGATCTTCTATTAATATTATTTTTTAAATCTACAAAACCAAAACTAATTATTTTATTAAATCCAAGATTTAATTTTTTGATTTTGTTCGAGAAAAATTCTCAGGGAAAGAAACTTGCTGATTCCTTAATCCAGAGAATGAACTGTTTGCAGAGAGATGCCTGAAGAATCTACATTTAATTAAGAGATCCAGAATGAACTTTGGGTTACAATTGATTGAACTGATGGGGTTTGTTGCATCGAGTGATCCAGAATGAACTTTGGGGTACAACTGATTGGACTGATGGAGTTTGAACAGTTACTTTAAATGTACATGTTATACCAATAGAGGACTGCCCCCAATTGGTTTCTTGTCAATGCGCTTAGCAAACATTGGTTTTGCTCTCTCTCTCTTCCATTCCCCTCTTACCTCTAACTATTGTAGTTAGAAGACCTTGGTGAGTATAAGATGATTATGTAAAATGATCACTTGGGGTGACTAGGCACCCAATGATCATCAGGGGGGATTGTGTAAATGGAATTAGCTCAAGCCCATTCATAGTCAAAACTTTACTTACCAGAAATGATATCATCCCCACCTCCCTTAGTGGGGAAGGGGATGAGTTACCCACACGTGACAATAAGTAACAAATCAAGAACAAAGGACTGCCCTTTGGGCAGTCTAAAACAGTGTAGAAGCTACCATTTGTCCACTTGAATTAGAGGTGGACCCACAGGAAGTGATGAAAGACACTATCTCTTCAAGTATGTTGGTTACTTCCTGTTGGGAGAGTTCCTGCTTTGAACTTGGTGCTGAAGCATCTCAGCTGAGACCTCAGGCAGCTTCTACTCTGAATTGTCACATGGGTAAGTTAGGCTGACTTCCTTGGCCTACCTTGGCGTTTTCCAGACTCTACCTTAAGTAGGCTCTTGCCTCTCTGATTGCTAAGGCCTTGTGGCGTGTATTTAGTTTAATTAGCCTTTTAACCTTCTCTCTCCATCCAGGCCTCTGCAGGCCTGGACTAGCCTCTCCCTCTTTTTTATTCCCCTACCTTCTACCTTCCTAATTGTAAATAAACTACCTTAAACCCAATCCTGACTTGGGTCTATTTTAATTACGGAATCAATCTGAACTATTGATTCCTGGTGGCCACACTTTAAATATATATCTATATAAAATCTAAAATCTCCCTCTTACAATACAATGAGGCTATACTAGAACCTTTTCCAATAAATACAGAAGTCAAGTTAGGATGCTCCACTCTCTTTACTATTATTTGTTGTAGTTCTGTATATGCTAGTAATAGCAACTGAAAGGAATGAAAAGAATAAAGAGAGATAAAGAGAAGAACTTTCCCTATTTCCTGTTGATTTGATGGTTTACTTAGGAAAACCCTAGAGAATCAGTAATGATACAAATTGAGATAAGTAATAGCTTCAGCAAAGTTACAAGCTACAAAATAAATTCTCAAAAATCAATAGCATTGGGGGCAGCTAGGTAGCTCAGTGGATTGAGAGCCAGGCCTAGAGACAGGAGGTCCTAGGTTCAAATCTGACCTCAGACACTTCCCAGCTGTGTGACCCTGGGCAAGTCACTTGACCCCCATTGCCTACCCTTACCACTCTTCCACCTATAAGTCAATACACAGAAGTTAAGGGTTTAAAATAAAATTAAAAAAAAAATCAATAGCATTTCTGTATAACAACAAAACACAAGAAACAATAATAGAAAGGGAAATCCAATTTCAAATAACTACAAAAATGCACTCAAAAGACTTGTAGAGATTCAATTACAAAGCATTCCTTTAAGAATTAAAAGAAAAGGAACAGTTAGGTAGCTCAGTGGATAGAGCCAGACCTAGAGATGGGAGGCCCTGGGTTCAAAACTGATCTCAAATACTTCCTAGCTGTTTAGTCCTGGCCAAGTCACTTTACCCCCATTATGTAGCCCTTACTGATCTTCTGCCTTGGAACCAAAACACAGTATTAATTCTAACATGGAAAGAAAGGGTTTAAAAAAATTAAGAAACAACTTTAATAACTGGGGAAATATACAGTGTTCTTGACTAGATTGTACCAATATGGCAAAAATGACAATACTACCAAAATTAATTTAAACTTTCAATGCTATAACAATCAAATTACCTAGAGCAGTGATGGGCAAACTATGGCTGGCGGGCCAGATATGACCCCCTGAAATGTTCTATCCAGCCCCCTCGACATTATTCCTAATTTGACGAATACAATGAGTAGGATACAATATAATGAAACTTCTAAAGAGTTGCCTTAGAAACAGACTGACAGATGAGCATTTCCTTTCCTTTGGCTCCCTCTTTAAAAAGTTTGCCCATCATTGACCTAAAGGATACTTTATTAGGCTTGTTGAAAAACAAAAACAAAAGCTCTAGAATATCAAAGAAGATGATGAAAAAAATTAAGGACAAAGGAGAAATAGTACTTACAGGCCTTAAACTATATTATAAAGGAGCAGTCATCAAAACCATGTAATTGGTTTTGGAAAAAATAGAGATAGATCAATGAAAAGACTAACCAAAGGAGACTTAGAAATAGTAGCATTCAGAACCTCAGTGTTTGATAAAATGGAAAGCACAAATTACCTATAGAAAAACTCAACATTTGATAAAAAATACCTGGGAAAACTAGAAAGCAGTCTGACAAAAATTAGGCTTAGAACAATATTTCATATCACATTCCACAATAAATTCTAAATATTTGAACTTAATATTAAAAATCATACAGTAAACAATTAGAAGAGAAACTAATCATATACCTTTTGCAACTATGGGTAAAATGTATTTTTAACCAAACTACAGTTTGAGGCAATTACAAAAAATAAAATAGAAAGATTCAATGGCCTGAAACTGAAAAGTTTCTGTGTGGACATCATTAACATGTCTAGAACAAGAAAGAAAGTGGTCAAATGAGAAAAAAAATTGTATCAAATGTATTTGATAAGGATATAGTATTCAAGATATATAAGCAATTAATGAACATATGATTAATAGCCATTTTTCAATAGATGAATGGTTAAAAGATACGACAGTTCTGAAAAGAACTGCCAAGTATTCACAACCACAAGGAAAAAAGCTCCAAAACATTGATAATAAGAGAAATACAAATCAAAACTGCTTTGAGGTTTTACCTTACACCTGGCAAATTGAGAAAAATTACAAAAAATGACAGCACTCAATGTTGGAGAGGTTGTAGGAAGATAGCCATACCAACACATGGCTGGTGGAGCTGTGAAATGATTTAACAATTTTTGGAAGATAATTTGGAATTATGCAAATAAAATGACTAAGATGTCCATACCTTTTGAACCACAGATTCTCTTACTCAGTTTATATCCCAAGGAAGCCATTAATAAGAAAAAAGATTCCATACATTCCAAAATATTTATAGCAGTACTTTTTGTGATAGCTAAGAATTGGAAACAAAGAAGATGCCTATTGATTGGGGAATGACTAAATGAATTGTGGTAAATCATTGTAAAGGAGTACTATTATGCTGTAAGAAATGATACAGGTAATGAATACAGAGGAGTGCAGAGAGATTTATATGAATTGATGCAGAGTGAAGTAAGCAGAGCCAAGAAAACAATGTACACAGTAACTTCAACAATGTAAATGTTGAAAAAGACAACCATATATTAAAAATCAAGAGTAAATATAACAAAATTATAACAATCAAGTGGTATTGGAATGAAGAGATAGGCGAACCTCTTCATAGAGATGGGAGATCCAGTAGTTGTTACACATTGCACTTTTCCAATATATTAACCAATTATGCTGACTTTTTCCCCCTCTCCATATACCTACACACACACACACACACACACATATAATTTATAATATGGAATAGCTTGTGGAGAGGGGAAGGAAAAGGGACACATGACATACATAATATAAAAACCAGAAAATATAAATTAAAACATTTTTTAAAGAAAGACAATTTCTGTTCTCAAAGAGTTTACACTCTAATGGGAGAAGACCCATAAAAAGGAAACTAAAAAGGGAAGGGGTAGAATGAAAGATGGATATAGTGGGAAATTCCCATATTCAGAAGCATAATCAAGAGGGTTGGTCCCATCTATAATCCAAGACCCTGAAAAGAATGCAGCTAAGTCATGTTGGTGAAGTTGAGAATCAAAAGCACAAGAAAGAAATGAAGCATGATGGGGCCTGTCCCCAAAATGGAGGTGGCCCTGAAAGAAATTCAGCAATGAGAAAAGGGGAAGAGGAATATTCTAGAGCAGTGATGGGCAAACTTTTTAAAGAGGGGGCCAAAGGAAAGGAAATGCTCATCTGTCAGTCTGTTTCTAAGGCAACTCTTTCAAAGTTTCATTGTAGTGTATCCTACTCATTGTATTCATCAGATTACAAATAATGTCTGGGGCAGATAGAATATTTCAGGGGGCTGCATCTGGCCAGCCAGCCATAGTTTGCTCATCACTGTTCCAGAGTAAGAACTCTCTCAAGCAATGAGAGAAGTTCCAAGGCAGCTAAAATTTTTTTGGCAAAATTAAGAGAGATAGATAATTCGTTATGTCAAAGGTTAATGTGTCATTGAAATTGCAGAGTGGAATTCCACTTGCAAGAGAGTGGGTCAAGCCTCAGCTGAGAATTCCAGGGGGGCCCCCCAAGAACTCTGGGTGAGAGGGCAGTTTAAGGCAGTTAGGGGCAGTTGATTCCTGGAGGTTGAAGTGAGCAGGTCACTCTGTTTGCTGTTCCCAGATCTTGGGGCTCTTGAGAGCTGCCAACTTTGCTTTTGCCTAAATAGACCTTCAATCAACCTCACTATTATGTCTAATTAGTTATTTAGACCATAGGAGAAGATTATCTATTAGGTTAGAGAGCTAAATAGCTAACCAAGATACCTTTCCCCTCTAGGGGGAGGGGCTGCTTGGACCTAACAGTTTAGGACTCCCCTGACCTTATTTTATCCTTGTCAAATCTCCCTTTCTTCCCTTCCCCACATATCATTAAACTCTTCATCTTTTGGGAGCCATGCCTGGCTATTATATAGGGATATACTCACCTCCTCAAACTGAGCTTCTCCAGCCGTGTGGCCCAAAGCCTGACCCTTCATCTGTCCCTGAAAGCCTCTAGACATCAAGCTTTTACTATTTTCTCCTTACTCAAACCTGTGGGGAAATAGTTTAGATAAAGTTAATATCTTTTGAGATCAGCCTTACCTAGTTCCTTGACTGAGATCTGAAGACAATAGAGTAACCACCATTTGTAACTGATCCCTGACTGCTTGGTGGGAGGGGGAAGTAAAGGAGTGCTCCCAAGATTGTGCCCCTCCCTTTTCATTCAAGCCTGCTGAGAGCCTGTGTGTGTGCTCTCCATATACTAAAGGACAACTAAGTCCTGACTGATACAGACCACTGGCATTTTACAGCTTCCCACAAATATCAATGTTTAAACCAAAATAACAGTAAAAAAAAAAAAAAAAAAAATGAAACCCAGAACTAAAGGCCATTAGATTGGACAATAAACAATGAAGGAATTTCACTACATTTCTGAGGTAGAAAGGAATTCATAATCCAACTTATATCTGAATAGGAATCCTCCCTGCAATCTTTCTCAGAAGTGATCATCTAGTTTTTGTTTTTTTTTAGACCTTACTTTTCATCTTAGAATCAATACTACATATAGTTCTAAGGCAGAAAAGAAGTAAGGGCTAGGCAATGGGGCTTAAGTGATTTTCCCAGGATCCCAAAGCTAAGAAGTGTCTGGGAACAGATTTGAACTCAGGACCTCTCATCACCAGTCCATGACTCTCAATCCATTAAGCCCCCTTTCATCTAGCTTTTTTTGAGGACTTCCAGTAAAATGAAACTTCACATTTTTTTTAATCACTGAAGGACTTAAATACTGTGAGAAGATAGCTTTTAAAATGTTCTCTCACATCAGCTGAGAGAACATTTTCCAGGCTTTTTTTTTTCCTGTAGGCATTTAAAAAAGATCTCAGACCCAGTTATGACCTACTTGATTACAAATTTTGGAGATAGACACAAATAAATAATATAAATTCCACACACCCTGGTGAGAGTTTATGACTAAGATGCACAAGACCTACCTATCCTTTAGTCATTAGTGGAAGGCTTCAAACCCATTGGTGGATTAGTGGAATGTCTACACCATGCATGTGAAGATTTTCCCTGGTGAAATGGGGGGATGAGAACAATTTGTTCCGATCACCATGAAGACAGCTGAAACAGGCATGTAGAGGCCTAGAGGTTGGTCAGACATGGAAGTTGCCAAAGTCATCCACTGTATCCATGGCCATTGCCAATCGTCTTGACTTTTATCTTGCCAAAGGACTTCAATGACTGGAAGAGAGTGATATTGATAACTCTGTGCAACTCTGCCTCACTTAAATCCAATTCAAGTGCAAGTCAGAACATCACCCAGTGATGCCATTTGGTCCTCTTCAAAAACAAAGGACAAATACCCCCTAGAAAAGCAGTAAGGGTCACTTAGTTGGTGACCCTTTTCCTTTCATTAATCATTGTTGACAAAGAAAAATATGCATAAAAGTCTGGGGGCAGTGAACCTCAGAGAAGAAAGACTTGTCAAACTAACAAAAAGAATATTTATTGAAGTATGAAGAGATATCTATCTCTTCTGTCACTATATCTGTCTTTATCTCTATCTATGCCTATGAGTAGAGAGGATTCATTATCACCAAGAAATGGGCCAACAGAAAAAAATAGGCATGAAACTGAAACAAAATCAAAATGGCAAGATAAGAAAGAAAATGGTGATTAGAAGGGAAAAACCTTTATATCAAATATCTACTAAGGTTCTAATATCCAAGTTATATGGTAAATTAACACAAATATGTAAAAATAAGATATATATATATATGTATATATGAATAGGTAGTCAAAAGATATGAAGAAACAATTTTCAAAAGAATCGCATATTAACAGTTGCATGAAAGCTTATTCCAAATCATTAAAAAGAAGAGAATTGGGGCAGGTGGGTAGCTCAGTGCATTGAGAGCCAGGCCTAGAGACAGTAGGTCCTAGGTTCAAATCCAGCCTCAGACACTTCCCAGCTGTGTGACCCTGGGCAAGTCACTTGACCGCCATTGCCCACCCTTACCACTCTTCCACCAAGGAGCCAATACATAGAAGTTAAGGGTTTAAAAAATTTTTTTAAAAAAAGAGAAAA
Source organism: Gracilinanus agilis (assembly GCF_016433145.1). Taxonomy (NCBI): domain Eukaryota; kingdom Metazoa; phylum Chordata; class Mammalia; order Didelphimorphia; family Didelphidae; genus Gracilinanus; species Gracilinanus agilis. Next base: position 225,158,787 of record NC_058131.1, on the reverse strand, counting down.
AAAAGAAGAGAATTGCAAATCAAAGTTACTATGTTTTAGCTCATACCCAACAAATTAAAGATGACAAAAGATGGAAATAGTCATGACTGAAAACACAACAGGCCCACTAATATTCTATTAGTAAAACTATGCATTGGATATAACCATTTGGGAATGTAATTTGAAACCATGCTAAGTGGCTAAAACATCCTGATATTTTGATAATTTCTGACAAAGACCATTCAGCTATATGTATATCCCAAGGAGGTCAAAGAAAAAAAAATCCCATGTGTGCCAAATAGTCTTAGTAGCATCAAACTAGTATTCATTAATTGAAGTATCCCTAATCGAAATATGATACATGAATCCAATGGAATATGTAAGAGCAGGCTTGTATGAATAAAGCTTTGGAATGTTCAAGGACACAGAGCAAAGGTTGAGCTGGAGCAAGAGATCATGGGAAGGAGAGCCTGAAGGAGGGGGCTTTTTGATCTTGGATCTCGGGGAAAGTGGGTGGACGCTTGCCCACCTGAGATCAATTGAGAGCCGACCCAAGGGTTTCATCGGACATCAATATCCCAAAGACCTTGTGTGTTCCCTGAAAGCCTCAGACATCAACTAGAAGGAGATTTCAGGTCTTCAGGGGCCTGAGGGGACAGTGGACTCAGCCAGCGCTGATCCCCAAAGACCTTTCAACCTTACCTGCCTTACCACAAAGACCCTGACATATTATTAATGTATCGATTAGTTTAGATTAAGTAAAATAGGGGAGGGAAGGTGAATTTCCATTTGGCTCTACCAGAGGAAGAAGGACCTTGTTTGGGAAAATTAGATTAGGGATCTCCTCCACCCACTGCCCTTCTCTTGTTTATAATAAATAATAGACCTCTTATAACAGCCAGATGGTGGCATTCTTGAAGCCAAGGAGAGTCCAGGGGAAGAAGGGCCAGGAGGAAAGGCTGTTGACTCAAGCCTGACTTCCTCTGTCAAGACCCCGTGCCGGGCAGTTTTACCCTGTAGTAGGTGGTTACCTGAAGGGGGTTTGTGGGCCAAGCATTAGTCAGGCCTCAAGGTCCAAACAACTTTATTCCCAAAGGAAACACCACTTCGAGTTAGTAAGTCCTGCTTCTCTCTGGCATAACATTCCTGTACAGAGAATACCCCTTCGGGCCCCTTGTAAGGATGAAGGGAGTTGAAGGCAGGATGCGGTCTACTAGCCTGCCTTAGCAGAGCACATTTAAGACTCCTTTAAATATCATCCTTACAAATATTACTGGGCCATAGAAAATGAAGGACGCGGAAAGGTCAGAGAAGCGTGGGAAGACTTATATGAGATGATGCAGAAGCAAACAGGTGAAATGTGAAAATTATATATACGATGTCTGTTATAATGTAAACTGCAAAGAACGTGAAACTGAAACTGAATGCTGGGTAATTTACTACATTTAGCCTCCCTTTTTTTGTAGAAGTGGGACATTATAACTGTAGAATATTACATAGAATTCACAGAGAAGGTTAATATGTTGGTTCCTTTTGCTGAATTACTTTCATCATTATTACAAGGCATGGTTTACTGGATAGGGTAGGGGGAAGAATAAATTTAGACATGAATATGATATAGTAACAACAAAAAATCAGTGAAAAAAATGAAAAAAGCAGATATTTAGGAGTAGGAGTTAGGTAGATACACAGAAGAGTCAAAGTTAGAAAACATATTGTCAAGAATAAATGGGAGGAGGATGGGGTCAGCTGGGTAGCTCAGTGGAATGAGAGCCAGGCCTAGAAATGGGAAGTCCTGAATCTGGCCTCAGACACTTCCTAGCTGTGTGACCCTGGGCAAGTCACTTAACCTCCATTTCCTAGCCCTTACCACTCTTCTGCCTTGGAGCCAATACATAGTATTGATTCTAAGATGGAAGGTAAGGGTTTACAAAAAAAGAATAAATGAGAGGGCCAGCATGGCCCTATAATATTTACCTATAATCCCTATAATCTCTGTACCTGGCTAAATTGAGGTTGGTAGATTAGTTTGAAAATTCTGAGCCACAGTAGGGCTAAAGCCTATGAGAAGTCTTCACTGAGTCCAGCACCAATACAGTGAGTCCTCTCATGTTGAGAGTGGGGAAGAATGATGATATAGGGCAGTGATGGGCAAACTTTTTAAAGAGGGGGCCAAAGGAAAGGAAATGCTTATCTATCAGTCTGTTTCTAAGGCAACTCTTTCAAAGTTTCATGGTATTGTATCCTACTCTTTGTATTTGTCAGATTAGGAATAATGTCACATGGCCAGAAAGAACATTTCAGGGGGCTGAATCTGGCCCAGAGCTGTTTGCCATCACTGATAAAGGGAGATCTAGTCTCTAAAACAACACACACATATACATATGCACATACATACATGCATATGTACATACACAAATGTATGTCATGTACATATATATAAACAAAAATAGATGAGTTAATTAATAAATATTAAAAGGGAGGTAGAAGGAAAATATTGTAAAGAAAAGGAAAGAAATGGAGAAAAGACATAGCCATAGATAGTTTCATCTTTTAGAAAGAAATACAACTTGATAAGTGATTTTTTTAAATCCCTGAAAACAAGAAAGACCTGAAATAATAGATGCCTTAATATTTCATTTATCCATTGATCAAAGAATGTACATAATACCGAAAGATCTAAACTACATCAATATTATTCATTCCTTCCTCCTTTGGCTTCCATGCCACTGTTTTTTCATTTCCTTCCCAACTGTCTGACTATTTGTTCTGCTATAGCATCATTTATCTATGATTCTCATAGAGTGAATGTTCCCCAGTGCCCTATCAAAGGCACTCTCCCTCTCTACACTTTCTCACTTAGTGATCTTGTCTGGTCTCATGGATTCTTGAATCATTTCTATATAGCTGAACTGCCCCCACCCCAAACCATGAAGCCTAATAGGCATCTTAAATTCAATATATCAAAAACAGAACTCATTTCTCCTTTAAACTTACTCCTTCCTCAATTTCATTATTTTTTTAGTCAAAGATATCACATCCTTCCTTTTATCCAGCTTTGTAAATCTTAGAATAATCCTCGAGTCCCCATATCTAGTCTACCTCTACAACAATCTCTCAAATCTACTCCCTTCTCTACATTTATGTGCCTCTCTTTGTCCACAGAGTAATACATTCATGAGTGGACACCTGAGAAGGAGAATTGGAAACTGAGGGAGGATGAGTGAAGAAAGTAGAAGGAGAGAGAACACAACAAAGGAATAAAGACTCAGAGACAACGGCTTCAGAACACGGGATTCAGCGTGAGTGCTCTTCTGGTAGTGGTAGAGAGAGAGAAAGTTGCACGTGTTCCCAAACTTTTATTGGGGTGTCAAGGAATGTGGAATGGGAGGTAGCTAATGAACATGTGACATGGTATAGGATTTAACATTGGCTCAATAGACAACCACATGATCAAAGAGGAGGAGGTTAATCAAACATGTGAGCTGGAAAGGAATGTGGTCTGATAAAATGTTAGCTAGGACCATTTGGCCCTGTGTGGGAATTCTGACCATTTGGTTTGGAGAGTGGTCAGGATTAACAGAGTACCAATTACATACAATGATCAAGAAATAAAATGACCATGAGTCTGATATTGAGCAGATAGGTTACAATAACCGTACATCGATAATACTTTCAAGATAAGAATATACCTGGTATGCCATAATTTATATGACCAACATTCTAGTTTAGGCTCTCATTACTTCTCACTTGGGCTATTGCAATACTTGTCTGTGGAAAATTAATATTGAACTGTAATAATTTTTATAGGAAATCTTTCTTAATCCTTAAACCTCAGCCAACTTCCAAGTTAAAGTAATTTGCTCCCAGACCTCAGAGCATCTCACTGGGCTGGCTTCATTAGAGGCAGAGTAGAGACCAGCTCCTTATCCATCTGTAAACAAGAATTTTTTTAGGCAAGAAGTCAGCAAGTTTTAACTGCCATTTTGGACTATAGTAACTCATCCACATGGCAAGGATGAAGGGGGCCTGTTGAGCCCCTCTTCCTGTGATGAGATAATGAGGGTGGAGCCGGGGTCTCTAAGTCTACCTTATTTGTGGTTATTTACCAGTCAGAAATGTCTTGGGAGGTGCAGGGGAGAGATTGGATGATGAGGTCACAAAGGGTATATAAGATGTGCCCCAAAGTTTCTTCACTCTTTTGCCCATCTCTTTGCCTATGCTCTTGCTTTCCCAGAAGCTTTTGTTTGGTCCAAGGCTCTTTGGCCCTGCTCTGTATCTCTTTGTATTATGGAGTCTACTGCCTAGTTTAGATTTTCTTGAGTAGTTTATTAATAAATTAACTTAAAAATGAAGAAATACAGCATCTCAAGAATTTCAGTTGTCAAATGCCTAACTGTTCTTCTTGCTCTCTCCTTTCTGGTCCCTCTTCTCCCTTGTACATCTCACACACTATTTGAGGACACAATTACCAAAATAATTTTCCCATAGAACAGATCTGATCAAATGACCTCCTGTTCAAATGCCTTCCATAGTCCCTGCTACTATATGTTAATATATAAACTGTTTAGCCTTGTATTTAATATATGACCCTCAATGATTAGGCTCACACATATTTTCCTAGACAATTTCATATCACAAAGTTCTTTTATTTTTTAATGATTTTTAAATGCATTTATTTTATTAATTAATTTAAAATATTTTTCAATGGTTACATGATTCATGTTCTTTCTCTCCCCTCATCCATCAGCCCTTCTACAGTCAATGAGCAATTCCATTGGGTTTTACATGTATCATTGTTCAAAACTATTTCCATATTATTAAGATTTGCAATAGAGTGATCATTTAAAGTCAACATCACCAATCATATCTCTATCGATCCATGTGATCAATAATGTTTTTCTTCTGTGTTTCTACTCCCACAGTTCTACTCCCACAGTTCTTTCTCTGGATATGGATAGCATTCTTTCTCATAAGTTCCTCTGGATTGTCCTGGGTTAGTGTATTGCTGCTAGTAGAGAAGTCCATTACATTCAATTGTGCCATAATTTATCAGTCTCTGTGACCAATGTTCTCCCGGTTCTGCTCCTTTCACTCTGCATCAGTTCCTGGAGGTCTTTCCTGTTCACATGGAATTCCTCCAGTTCATTATTCATTCCTTTGAGCACAATAGTATTCCATCACCATCAGATACCACAATTTATTTAGCCATTCCCAAATCGAAGGGTATCCCCTCATTTTCCAATTTTTTGCCACCACAAAGAGGGCGGCTGTAAATATTTTTGTACAAGTCTTTTTCCTTATGATCTCTTTGGGTATAAACCCTTTAGTGGTATGGCTAGATCAAAGGGCAGGCATTCTTTTAAAGCCCTTTGGGCATAGTTCCAAATTGCCTTCCAGAATGGTTGGATCAATTTACAAACTCCATCAGCAATGCATTAGTGTTCCAATTTTGCTACATTACCTCCAACATTTATTACTTTCCTTTGCTGTCATATTGGCCAATCTGCTAGGTTTGAGGTGGTACCTCAGATTTGTTTTGATTTGCATTTCTCTAATTATGAGAGATTTAGAACACCTTTTCATGTGCTTATTGACAGGTTTGATTTCTTTATCTGAAAACTGCCTATTCTTGTCCCTTTCCCGTTTATCAATTGGGGATGGCTTGATTTTTTTTTTGTACAATTGATTTAGCTTCTTATAAATTTGAGAAATTAGATCTTTGTCAGAAGTTTTTGTTATAAGGATTTTTTTCTGAATTTGTTGCTTCCCTTCTAATTTTGGTTGCACTGGTTTTGTTTGTACAAAAATCTTTTGAATTTAGTGTAATTGAAATTATTCATTTTGCATTTTGTAATATTCTCTATCTCTTGGTCTTAAATTCTTTCCTTTCCCATAGATCTGACAGGTATACTATTCTATGTTCACCTAATTTACTTATAGTTTCTTTCTTTAAGTCATTTACCCACTCTAAATTTATCTTGGTATAGGGTGTGATATGTTGATTTAAACCTAATCTCTCCCATACTGTTTTCCAATTTTCTCAGCAATTTTTGTCAAATAGTGGGTTCTGTATTAATGGCCCAATTAGAGAGAGATTAGGTGAGAAAGAAAGATGGGTCAGTGAGCTGATTCTCTCTTCTCACTCTTGTGGTGTCACTAATACTAGAACAAACTAAGAGGGGTTTCTCTGGGATGGTGATCTTCTGGAGAGGGTGTGCCAGCTCTGTCTGGTCAGGCCCAGAGTCTGGGTCAACACAAGCCTCCCCCCTATCCAGTCGATGGCTCCACAGCAGGTCTGGCTCAGCTGTCTCCAACTGACATTGTTGCCTCATGTTCCCCTCATGCAACATTCTATGCCCAAAATTCTTTTTTCCTCACCCTTCATCCTTACAGTTCTTGTCCCAAAAGCTAGGATCTTTGGGTTTATCATATACTATATTGCTGAGGACATTTACCCCAAGTCTATTCCATTGATCTTCCCTTCTGCCTCTTAGCCAGTACCATATTGTTTTGATGACCACTGCTTTATAGTACAGTTTAAGATCTAGTACTGCTAGGCCACCTTCCTTCACATTTTTTTTTTCATTAGTACTCTTGATATTCTTGATCTTTTGTTCTTCCAAATGAACTTACAAAATCCTTTTGAATACCTTATGTCCATGCTGAACATGGTTACTATTCCATACTCTTAGTATTCCATCTCTCTCCTCTGCAAATTATTATTATTAACATAACCCAGCTGCCCTCTGATCCTGGAACTTCCCTCTTCACCTGAGGTCTTTTCAATCTGCAATATCCCTCTAAGATACTGCCTATGGTTTTTATTCTCCCTTTGTTTATGCTTCTGACTGTACAGATTTTGCCATCATGATACAAGACAGGTACTCCTTATCTCTTTCGCTTTCCAGTTCCCTTTTCCTGTTGTCTTCCTCTATAAGAATGTAATAAATTATTTGAGAGCAGGAACTGCCTTTCTTTTTGTTTGCTTTTATATCCCTAGCACTTAGCACAGTGCCTGGTACACAGAAAATGTTTGATAAATGCTTGTTGCCTTCTACAAAGAGAATGGGAAGAGGCAGGAAACAAACATCCATTAAGCACCAAGCATTATGTTAAATGATTTACAATTATTATCTCATTCGATATTCACAACACCCTTCTAGGTTGGTGCTATTATCCCTATTTTATAGCTGAGGAAACTTGAGACAAAAAGAAGTTAAGTGACTTGCCCAATAGTAAGAATTAATCTGGAGGCCCAATTTTTAACTCAGGTCTTCCTGACTCTATGGCCAGTGCTCTGTCCACCAGCTACATAGCTACTCCTCAGACAATAAAAAAGTATGATTTTAGGGTACATCTGATTGATCCCATTTTGCCGTGCTCATAATGAACTTAACTAAGACCACAATGAGGATAATTGCAGTGTAGGTACAAATCTTGGTTGCTGAGGAAAAGGAGGTAAAGAAAGTGTGATTAACTGATAACTCCCTGACCAATTCAATATTGAGGATGTCAATGCAAAGCTGTGCATAAAGGAGGATAATAAAAAGTAAGTAGTAAAATATAATTCTGGTTTAAAAAATAAAATCATTGATGTAGCGGAGGAATTTTTTTTCACTTATCTCTGGATTATGTCAGTTCTCATTTTCTGCCTTCTTTCTACTTTCACAAATGCCTTGAGATTTCTTGTATTGTTCTGAAATCCACTGAGCTTAGCTTATAAGTAAAAATGTATTTCCTTGGAAAACTAACTTTAAAGAATATGTATCTAGTATATACTTAAAGAAATATTGAGGAAAGCGGTTTCAATATTTCACACCTAAAGTCAGGCAAATTAGAAACAATGTTTTGGGTCCTTCCTTAATGACCAACAAGTGGTATATTTGTGCAAATTACAGAAATAGGAATCATGGTCTGAAAACATGCTGCCCTCTCTGCGACCTAACTACTGTTTGGTCAGTTTTTTTCCCTATATCTTCACCCAAATAATGTACACTTTCTATGCAGATGATTTTCAGATCTATTTGTCTTGCTCTGACCTCTATATGAGAAAGAGTTAGCCCTGGGAATCAGGAATAAAATTGCAAAGAGGAACAAGTCAAGGGAGCCCAGATTAATAGCCTGCCCAAGAAAGATGCTATGTATAGTGGGGAACAGCATGAAAATACTAGGAGAAGAGAGGACCTTGTGGCCTGGCAACAATAGAGGTTAAGAATGAATTGCCTTGCTTCTGTGTACTGTAAGTGTGTGTTTCTCTACCAGTGTACTCTTTATGTGTTTTTTTGTCTTCTTGCAGGTGCTGTGACTGTGGGAGAGTGGATGCCAGATTTGGGGGAGACAATGTTTCTGTTGCTCATGTTAAATCTAAAGCTGTCCACAGACTTCACAAAAGTTCCTGGTAGGTAGAACACTCAGAAATGGGGACTGGCATGGGCATGTACCCCCAAAACTATAGAAGTGTTTCAGGCAAACTATAAGCAGGGAAATTCCTTTGCTCCCTTCTATCCTTATGACTCCTAACCCAAAACATCTGATAACTCCTATAAGACCCTGAGAGAATTATCCTCCTTAGATTATCCTTTAGAATTCAGTGGTTCCCAAACTTTTTTGGCCTACTGCCCCCTTTCTGGAAAAAAATATTTCTTAGACTTGGAAATTATTTTTTTTTAAATTTTAATAGCAATTAATAGGAAAGATAAATGCACTTGTGGCCATCACTGCCCCCCTGGATCACTGCAGCACCTACTAGGGGGCAGTGGCACCCACTTTGGGAATCCCTGCTTTAGATGGACAGAGAGATACACCTCCTTGATATCATCAAGTTGTATCTCAGACATCCATCTGTCCTCTAAACTATGAGGGTCACCCCTTATGTCTTCAGGCAGACCTGGTCAGATGACCAAATCCCCTACGGAATGCCTGGTGTTTACCACACTAGAGTCACACAGAGTCAAGTCTCCACTGTTGTAGAGAATATAAAAACCTCAGGACTGAAGCATTCTGGGAGCAACCCCTCAGGGTTGTTCTACTCATGCTGTCTTGCTGGCCATAATTCTACATTACTAATAAATCTCTCTTTTTACTTTTAAGCTAAGTTTCAGTCTTGCACTCTTGCAAAAGGTATCCTTCCCGAACCCAGGGGTTCATCATTACACTCCACAACAGGACCAAGGACTGAGAGAAAAATGGGTAATGGGTTAAAGTCTAAGGGAAAGAGAGCATAAGGCAAAAAAAAAAAAAAAAAAAAAAAGACATAAAGACAAAGAAAGTTCCATCATGAAGTAGTCAGACAGTGAGTTAGCTCTGATGGAATAGAGCTTAACTAGAATAGAACTCTGGTGGTGAAGAACTTGCTTAGTCCATAATGATGTTTTTATTAGGGTAACAACAGTAAAGGGGGAATGGAGAATAATAATTAAACAAGTGTTCTGGCAAATTAATATTATGAATTAATATGTGACAAGATACAAGGGAGTGTCTGGGAGGGCTCCTAAGACAATAGTTATAGCTAATGCCCAGATAAGGAGTTCATATGGCCTAAGGCTTGTTTGATTGGCAAAACAAGGAGACTGAGATAGCTGGTAAATTTGACAAGATTAAGGTTTTAACTTAAACCTTATCATTAGAAACCAATCATTAGAAGTATCATATGTCAGTTTTTTGAGCACTCTTAAAATATTATCAAGATTAGCATATGCCTGGATTCCTACAATATCATTTTGCTAAATTTCTTTGCTTTGACCCAATTGTGTCAACTGATTGACTATAAATAGTAAATGTACCAGTGGGGGTTCATTAATTAGCTATTATTATAAGAGTGCAGATTCACTATGTGGTTTGAACCTGGCATAATCATCCTAGAGGGAATCAATACATAAGTATATATTAAGAAGTAGTCCAGAAGAATGCAATACTTTCATATATGTTGTTTTCCCTGAAGAAATATGAGCTTCTGAAGGTCAGAGACTATTATATTTTTGTTTTGATCTCTTCAGCATCTACCACAGTATCCAGCACATAACTAGCATTTAATAAATGCTTATTGATTGATTGGTGGAAACTGTTAAAGCTTTATATTTTATTGTCATAATCTACAGAAAGCCAGGTTTTTCTTTATGCCACAATGAAATATGAGAATAGGACTTTTATTGAAATTTGTTTACCTTGATGATCAGAAGTTCTTCAAATAATAGGCATGACACGATTTTACCAATTTCCACAAGTTTATATAATAATTGACTTGAAGTTAGTTAGCTTCTTTTGGGTGTATAGTTAGCTAATTCTTCCATTCCCTATTTCCTCTGTTTCTATAATTCAAGTAACATATCTAAAACAATTTTTAAAACCTTAAACGTTTTAGCATTGGCTATATATTCCTCCTCTTCTTTATTAGTCAAAGAATTTTGCATTTATCACCTATATAAAACGTTAGGGAATTTTCCTTTCTGTCTCCTCATCCTTTTTGTCATAAGTTCCTTTTGTCTTTTCCTTTTGCCTTTTTTTTAAAAATCCTTACCTTAAGCCTTAGAATTGACACTTTGTAACAGTTCCAAAGCAGAAAAGTGGTAAGGGCTAGGCTATGGGGGTTAAGTGACTTGCCCAGGGTCACACAGTTAGGAAGTGTCTGAGGCTAGATTTGAACCTATGACCTCCCATCTCTAGGTCTAGTTCTTAGTTCACTGAGCCACCCAGCTGCTCCCCTTTTCCTTTATTTTCTTGAAGAAAATTCTAGGTCTGTCTTTCATTTCTTCTTACATTTTTATAATCTCTTTAGAAATCTCTAAGAGTGTTTGTTAAATACTTCTAACTCTATGGAATCATAACTTCTAGCTAATTTATAGATTCCTTTCTTAGGATTTGTCCTTTTCCCTTAAAACATTCTTTATATGTTCTATCCTCTTCCCCTCTTTTCCCCAAGGGCTAAAAGCACTAGGAAGTTAAGAACTGTATTGTTTTTTTTTGGTTTTCATCTTTCTATACTCATTACCTAGAACTGACCCTTATATATAGCAGCTACTTAGAAACTAACTTTTAAAGTGTGTTGGATTTTCAAGCTATCAACATACATTTGAATACCTATCATGGGTAAGCAACTATACCAGAACTTAAAGAAATATAAGATAGTTTCTTGTCATCAACATGTTTTTCATATATTTTTGGAAGAAAAACTAAGCGGTTAAATGTTTTTGAAATTAATCTAAATATTTAACTGAATAATATTAAATTATATTTATCTAATAATGAATTGAATTTTTTTTTTTTAAACCCTTACCTTCCGTCTTGGAGTCAATACTGTGTATTGGCTCCAAGGCAGAAGAGTGGTAAGGGTAGGCAATGGGGGTCAAGTGACTTGCCCAGGGTCACACAGCTGGGAAGTGTCTGAGGCCAGATTTGAACCTAGGACCTCCCGTCTCTAGGCCTGGCTCTCAATCCACTGAGCTACCCAGCTGCCCCATGAATTGAATTTTTAATATTAAATTAAAATTAAATAATATTAAAATATATTTATTTGTGAAATTACTTATATAGATCACAAATCCTATAGGAATTCATAAAGGGAAGAATAAAGTGAGAAATCTTTAGGGGAGGAGGTAGGAACAATTTCAGATGTATTAAAGAATAATCAGACTTTGGATTCAAACTTTAAATTTTAAGTTAATTATTTTTTAAAAACAATGTACATATTTACTACAATAATGTAAACAAATAGATCATTACAAGGAAGTTGAACTGAGTAACAAAATAACCCTTATAGCAGAGTGAAGGACTAATAGGACTAATCATCATTGAAAACTGAGGTGGTCTCTGCTATAGGGTATTTTGTCTTGTTTTTCTTTATCACAAAAGATGATTCATGATATGTAGAAGGGTTGGAAAATTAATATAATTTAAAGATAAAAGGCATTATTATCACATACTCTAGGGCACACTCTCTCAATTCATATTCTGACTACCAGATTCTCTCCTCAGGAGTCTGAGGAATCCCCTAGACTAGTAATTGAGTTGGTTTTCCTAGTATTATAATTCATAAGTACCTTCACAAGCGGGTTTCCCTGGGTGCCACGGTAAACAGAGTGCCAGGCCTAGAGTCAGAAAGACATAGGTCTTTTCAGCCTCAGACACCTACAAGCTGTGTGACCCTGGGCAATTCACTTAACTTCTGATTGTCTCAGTTTCCTTGTCTATAAAATGGGGATAATAGCACCTATCTCCCAGAGTTATTATAAGAATGAGATAATAATTGTAAAGTGCTTAGTATGGTGCCTGGCTTGCATAGCCAATATTATATAAATGTTAGCTATTATCATTATTATCATTTGATATAAATTAGTTAGGTGTACCTAATTAGCTTTTAGAAACAGATATTTCCTACAGTGGTATAATAAAAACAACTAGTACAACATCCCCCCCTCAAAACCAGGGGTGGTAATCATATACTCTCCCATAAGTGGACTCAAACTTAGAGGACACGTGTTAAAGTGGGATAGGGGTGACCTAGCTCCTAGAAATCCTTTTCCTGAAAGTCCTTTTGTCTCCTTCATAGGGCTCTCATGATCTTATTCTTAGGTATTGTGTGAAATGGAAGTTTAAGGGAACTTTGAAATATCAAGGTATACCCTCTTTAGCCACTTTTTCAAAATAAGTCTGGGGAGAACCATCAATTAAAATGCAACATTTTATTGAGAGAGATAGGAGACAAAGTCATTGACTTAAGACAAAATGCCCCAAAACTTACATAAAAATCCCTTATTTTTAGGAGAATCCTGATACAATCTAGCCTCCCTGAAGGGATTAAAACATTATTACAATGGTTGAAGACAGAGGTTTTAATACAGAAATGGACATAAATATTATACAAAGAGAGGAGTTCAGGGCTGGATTACCTGGTAGAAGCTGATGTTGTACAACAGGATCATTCCAGCCATGGGGCTTGACCACCTGGGATAAGCCTCTGATACAATGGAAGACTTAAAATTTGATCATGGGGTACTTCAGGGTCTAAGACAAGGTCAGTCTGGGACAAGTTCCCAGACAAATTCCAAAGATCTAACCCAAAACACTTACAGGCTGTAAAGCCTTTGTCCTGCAAGGAGGAAGGATGGGGTGGGGTAATCTTGTCTTGAAGGGAGAAGGATGGGAGTGGGGAAAGAGCTTTCCTAACTTCTTGAGAATAACACATTAATTTCTCACTCCACACAGTTTTAGGTAGATATTTCATAGACTCCTTATAGAATCTTTTTTTAAAATAGATTTTTATTGCTATCTTTTGTTTTTTACAGTGCTTAGATTTTCTAACTGTATCCCTCCCTTATCTCTCCTCCCAGGGGAGTCACCTTTTATAACAGTGAGGGCAAGCCTATGGTATGAATGCCAAAAATAGCACATAGAGTGCTCTCTGTGGGCATGCAGCCACCCTCACTGCCCTCCTCAGAGTTAGTTACTAGAAAGGCAGAAGGACCTTTGTGGATCTGTTCCCTCTCCCCTCTCTACTATATCTGATGACATTTTTTCACATCATTCACCCCTTTGCCCAGCAGTCCAATGGGAGTGCACAGAGGGTAAGATGGGTGGTTCATAGGTGGCAGAGCAGGAGGGGAGCAGAGTACTTGGGCCACTCCCCTCCTCCTCTCTACACTTGCTAAGAACACTCCTCACCTCACCTCCCTCTCTGCTCAGCAGCCCAAGGGGAGTGCTTTCTCCTCCTATGTGGGATGAGGGGGGGGGGTTTGGAGGGGGGAGTGAGCCCAGTACATGGGGGGAGGGGGCAGGAACAGGGCCCAGCATTCAGTCTCTAAAAGATTTGCCATCACTGTTTTATAAGAATTTTTTCAAAAGAAAGAAAAAGAAGAAAAAAATTCATTAAAACCAATGAATATACCCACAAAGGCTTATATTATATGCAGTATTCTATACTTATGGACTCCTATGTCTGCAAAAAATCAGAAGTAGTTTTCTCATATTTCAGTCAATAAAACAATGGACTTGGAATAAGGAAGACCTGAGTTCAAATTTGATTTCAGATACTTACTAGCTGTGTTACTCTGGGCAAATCACTAACCCCTCCCAACCCCCCCACTACCTCTGTTTCCTCATCTATAAAGTGAGGGTATCATAGTAACTACTTTACAGGATTGTGAGAATCAAATGAAATAATATTTGTAAAATACTTTGTAAACATTAAAGCACTTTATACATGCTAACTATGATAATTATTATTACTTATTGTATGTCAGTGTGCTAAAAACTGAAGGTAAAAATACAGTCTTGTGCCCTTAAGAAACTCACACAAATAATTATGTACATCCTAGATATAAATGGAAAATAAAAACAGCAAGCCCTAGCAGCTGAAGGACTTAGAGGGACTTTTGGAGTCAAAGGTTTCCTTGTAGTCATTTCCTTTCATCCAAGGCCTTTCATGCTTTCCAAAAAGATTATCTAGTTTAGAGCTTTTGACTGTTCTTACCTGATTAAAGCAATTATGTGATGTGGAGTAGGGTCATTGATTTAATGAGTCTATTACACTTTACAAAGTAAAACTTATTTTTTATTAAAATCTCAACAATCATGAAAAAAAAAATTAAGCATCACAAAAGGAGATGCTTTTTTTTTTTTTTTTTTTTTTTTTTTTTTTTTTACTGGACCTGTAATTACACTGGTATAGGGCAAACTCATTCTACCAATTTAAGTTTCTACTGGCTCCCTAACTTATCGCCTTAGAGTTTTCTGGGACTTTGTTGTTTTTCTTATTGAGTCACAGTCCAGCTCTTTTGTGGTTTTCTTGGCAAAGATATTAGAGTAGTTTACCATTTCCTTCTCCAATTGAGGAAACTAAAGTAAACCAGTAAATAAACTTTAGGGTTAAGGCTGGATTTGAAATCAGGAAAGTGAGTCTTCCTGATTTCAGACCCAGTTCTCTATCCACTGAACCATTAAATTAAATGACTTATCCAAGATCTATGTACTGAGTCATGATTTGAATCCAAGACTTTGTAATGCTGAGGCCAACATTCTATCCATTAACTACATTTTGCAGAAGGTAAAAACCAAAACCAAATCTTAATTTTATGATAAAAATCTTAAATTGTCATTTTAAACCTATTTCTTGTAGTTCCAATAATTAGGAAAAATCAAGTTTCTTGAGAGAGCAATGTGGCCCAGTGAGAAGAACAATAGCTTTGGAGTTCAAATCCAACCCTTGCTACCTGCTTGTTTAACCTTGAACTAATGATCCGAATTTCTACATCTGTAAAATGAGTTAGTAGGTCTTGGTGGCCCCTGGGTTTCTTTCCAGCTCTAAGATAAAGCTGTAGCCATTTCTTGATGAAAACAATTCATCTTCCTACTCTGAAATTTTACACTGGATGTCCTCATGCCTGCAAATCTCTCCTTTCTCCGCTTTCAGTCTTCCTTCACATTTCAGCTAACATGTCATCTAAAAAATGCCTTTCCTGTTTTCTGAGGCTTTTTTCCCCTCTGATATTTCCACCATTCTATTCTGTATGTCTCTTTTTTGTATATCATAGTTTGGGTTTTGCCTCCCCCATTAGATTATCTTGGAGGGATGTTTTTGCTTTCTTTTTATCCCCTGGATTGAATTAGGAGCCTGACACATAATGGAATTTTAATAATGTTTGTTGATTTGATTCTAAGATCCTATGTAATGTAAATTAACCTTTGGGGAACATAGGGTTTCGTGGTGGTTTTTGAGTATTGCGATTTTTTTTTTTGTCTTTTTATCCCCAGAGAGCAGCCCAGTGCCTACAGGGAACCCAGTAGGTGATTAATAAGATCTGATGATTGACCGATAAGTAAAATAAAGATTTCTTCTCCCAGTAAAACATTGTCATTTCTAAGACGACGATCGCTCCCTCAACACCTCAATTCACTATAAGTTCCCAGTAGTGAAAGACTGGAGAGTTGAAAAGAACGAAGGAGAAAGGAATCTTCAAAGGAAAGAACGCACTAGAGTAACAAAGGAATGCAAAAATAGGACAGAAAAGTTGGAAGCTATGAGATGGGAAGCCCATCAACTTCACCAATCACAAGTAAACTTCCTAGCCCAACACAGGGGAGAACTTCCTGAAGCAACAATTAGAACAGCCAATCAACATCACCCTCGAGACAACCAATCGGCGGCCGCATTACAAACAGCCAATGGGTGGGGGCCTGTTAATGTTATGGTTGTGTCCGAGCGCCGGTGTCGCGGGATTTGGGCGCTAGCCACCGGCACGGCCCCTGTCAGTATTTGGGCCCGGCTCTTCTCGAGCTCATCGTTATCCTCCTGCCCGCTTTCCCCGCCCTCCTTGACCGCAGCTCGAGAATCGAGAAGCCGCCGCCGTTTGCGCGACTGGGGCCGGACGAGTTTGAGGGTCTGGGGGTCGGTGCTGCCGCCTTTGCCTCCGAGCCTGGGCCCAGCCGCCGCCGTGGTCGCCACCTCGGCGGGGCGGGGAGATGCAGCCGCCGCCGGGCCCGCCCCAGCTGTATTCGCCCACTAACGGGGACTTTACCTTCGTTTCCTCTGCAGATGCTGAAGGTGAGGCCTTGGTGACCCCCGAAAGGGGCCTGAGGAAGCTGGCGCCCGAGCCGCACGGGTTTCGGCCTACTCGGAACCAGGGTTGGAGTCTAGTCCGGGTGCCGTTGCTGCGAGGGGCTGGGGCAGCGCAGGGCAGGGTAGGGATGGGACGAGGCTTCTTGGCAGGGTCGGGAGCCAGACTCACCCAAACCTATTACGGTGACAGCTCGTGGGTGAGGACTTGGGAAGCCTGAGCCAACCCAGGCTTCATCCCAGAGACTGAATCTGAAAAGGCCCCCGGTCATATAGGAGGGAAAGATGAGGAGAGGAAAGGATGGAGTGAGAGAGAATGTATGCGTGTGCCCTTAATAATAACTGACACAAAGCGCTTTGAAGTTTGCCAAGCACTTTGCATACGTTTTCAGTGGACAAGCTTTTATGAAGTTCCTCATCTGTGCTAGGCATTGGGCTATTTGCTTAGGACACAAAATGACAAAAATGAAACAACCTTTTCCTTCAAGCAACTTATATTGTTCCCATTTGGTCCTCACAATATTATTAACCTGTTGATATCATTGATGCTGTCATTAGCAGTATTTTACAGAGGAGAAAACAGGTCCAGAAATTTGTAGAAGTGATTTGCTCAGAGACTTAGCAGGTATCAGGGAATTTGAACCTGGATATTTCTTAATCTCAGATTCTTTGCTCTGTATGGGTGTTTATTTGCATGTACTGAAAGACTTCCTAGGAGTAATGTTATCAAAGGAGCACCAATTTTGACTTCCTGAATCATTGAAGCCAAATTTAAGGTATCTGTATGGTTCAGTCAGTAACTTAATTGCTTGCTGTTGACATTCCTAGAATGTGAAAAGCTGTAAGGGATCTATTATCTAGTTTTACATATGAGGAAGCCAATGTTATGGTGACATAGCTTGTAAATGCCAGGGCCTGGCCAGGTATTGAGAGTCCTGTGTGTCCCAGCCACCAAATTTTGATGCAATTCTGTAATGTAATAGTGGAAGCAAAGTCTGCTGGAGAAAAACTGTATCAATTGAGTATCCTTAGCCTCTATACTGACACTCCCCTTTCTCCTGTTGTTCTTTACAACTATATTACTTTTTTTTACTCTGCATAACATTGAGTTTTTAAAATTATCTTTTGTTTTTATAAGACTAGCTTTTGCAATGTATCTTTCTCTCAAAGTTGCCTCTTTTACAAATAATAACAAAGAAAAAAATTTAGCAAAACCAACCAACATATCAAAAAAGTCTGAACATTCTTACTCCCTCACCCCTGCAAAAATGGGAGGGAAGTACAGTCACATTTCTCCTTTGATGAAAACTTTATATCTCTGTTATGGTCTATAATTACTCAGCATTCAGTTTCCATATTTTGTTGTCCTGGTTTTATTATTATTGTGTAACATTCCTAATTCTATTCATGCACAACATTTTGTTTAGCTCCTTCCAATTAATATCTACCTTGTTTCCAAATCTTTGCTACAATGAAAAGTTCTGTTGTAAATATTTTTTTTATTTTTTACAGGGCCACTCTTTTTGTCATTGTTTTCCTTGAAATATATGAAGCTAGATGGTACAATAGATGAGAGACCTGGATCTAGAGCCAGAAAAGACCAGCCTCAGATATCTTAATAGGTGTATTGCCCTGGGGAAGTCACTTTCTCTGTATGCTTCGGTTTGCTCTTCTGTAAAATGTGAATGATAATAGCACCTACCTCCCAGAATTATTAGGATCAAATGAGATAGTTTTTGTAAAATTTACAATAAATTAAAAAAAATTAAATGTGCCTAGCAGTGGGATTTCTGAAAGAGAGGGTTTGGATCTTTTAGTCATTTTCTTTGCAAAATTCCAAATTGCTGCCCACAATGATTAAATTAATTTGGAGCTCCATCACAAGTATTTTGTTGTGCTTGTTTTTTGACAGTCTTTCCCTGTCCCCACATTGGCACAACAGATTTGAACTCAGGTCTTCTGCTTGCTATATTTTTTCTTTGGCCTGGAAGCTTTAGATTTATAAGTTCATGGGAGTTTTAATTTTGAAAATACTTTCAAAAAGTAACCAATGGGCTTTTTTTGTATTTCTATTTGTCCTCTGGTTCTAAGAGGCAGTTTTCTTTTATAATTTCTTGAAATGTAATGTCTAGGCCCTTTTTTTTTGGTCAGGGCTGTGATTCAAGGCTCAGCATAATCTCCCCATTTACCATCAGTTGCACTGCTTTTTTTTTTTTTTAAAAACATCTTTGAATCTCTCCATCATATCTTCCTTTCCCAGGAAACTCATCATTGGGAAATCTCATTATTCTGAAAGACTGAATCTGTCTGGTACACACACCTTATCAACTTTCCTTACTGACTAAATTCCCCTCCTGTTGTCTTCCCCCATTGGATTTAAACACCTTGAGGACAAAGGCTATATTTGTTTTTATTAGTATCCCCAGTACCTAGCATAGTGTCCAGCATATTAGAGGCATTTAATGAATGTTTATTGACTGACTTGTGTTCAGGTAGTCCAATGATTCTTAAATTATTTTTCTTTAATCTGTTTCCAGATCAGTTGCATTTGCTCTAAGGTACCTTAAATTTTCTTCTATTATTCTCTTTTGATTATGTTTTGATATATTTTGTTTCATGGAGTCATTAGCTTCTATGTAGTCCATTTTAATTTTCAGAGAGTTTAGTCTTCTTGGGTGAGGTTTTGTACTCTTATGCCAAGCTAATTTTCTTTTTAGTTCTTTGTTCCATAATTCACTTCTTTACTAGTTTTTTTCTCTTAATGTTTTCACTTTTTGTTTTTTAAACCCATATATTCCACTTTAGAATCAATACTATGTGTTGGTTCCAAGGCAGAAGAGTGGTATGGGCTAGTCAGTGGGAGTTAAGTGACTTGTCGAAGGTCACACAGCGAGGAAGTATCTGAGGCCAGAATTGAACCTAGGACCTCCTGTCTTTAGGCCTGACTCTCAATCCACTGAACCACCTAGCTGCCTCCTTAACATTTACCTTTTAAAAAATAATTTTAACCCTTAACATACTTCTTGTGTCATCTCATAAAAGAATTCTCATTGAATTTGTGCCCAAGCTGTGTTTTACACTTGACCTTTGCTTATAGATAATTTGGAGTCACTTTTCTGGGTTTGTGTCTTGAAGGTTCTTGTCACTACAATAATTTTTTACTGTGGAATTCTTTTTCGTTTGCTTGTCCTTCCAGATTACAAACTTAATTTAGATTTTTTTGGGGCTAGACTGTGAACACTTCTGGAGGGAATGTCTAAGCCAGTTCTCTTGCTGGTTCTTGAGTGTTGTGTTTTTTTCCAATGGGGAAGAGGGGAAGGTATGCAGGCCAAGGTCCTGTAAGCTTTCAGTGGTCCCAGAGTTGACCTGACCCAAGGCAAAATCTGAATTTTGCCTGTTTGTCTGAGTTCTGTAAGTTCTTACCTATATATTGGTCTGAGCCTTGTGAACTTGCCCATTTTGAAGTTTCTACAGACTGTTACTGGACTCATTCATGATCAGCCAGCAAGAAAGCTCTATTGGTGTAAAAGGCTGCCTTTTGATCTGAGAATTGTGCCCTGGTTATTCCCCTGTTGGCTTCAGACAGCTAAAAGTTAGAACTGAGACCTTGCTTTTGCTCTAGGGGGCACACAGCTTCTGATTGTTTCTGAACTTGGTCTTTGCTTAGTATAACAGTCTGGAGCTTATGACACTTCATCCTTGAATTTCATTCTCTAGATGCAGGTGCCTTCATCGTTGTGCCTTAGTTATGTGATCTGGTAGAGAGCAACAGAGTTACTTGTGCCTGTACTCTACACAAATTTTGGTCTCTTTGCTCTTGTGCACAGCCTCTTCTTGTGCTGAAAAACTGTGTATGTTTTTTCCCAACTAGACCCTCTCTGTCCCCAGTGTTTTCAGATTTCTTTATCTGTCTCCTTTTGCCAATACTAACAGGAAAAACCACTGTAATATTTTTCTTGGATTTCCTGATCACAGTTTCATCTGGTACATTTTCTAGATCTATTTGGAAGAATTGGGGGAGGGGAGGGTTTTCACTGGACCCTGCCTTTTTAGCTCTATTTTTATTTTTAACATATGGACTGAGATTATTTTATAATTAGAGATTCATTTAAACATATACATCTTGTTTTATTTATTTGTCATATTTAAACACCCAGTTAACTGTCTCCCAACCTAACTCATTAGAGAAGGCACCATTTGACAAAAAATATATGTATATATACATAATTATGCCTTATTTCTATTTATCAGTTCTTTTTCTTGAAGTGGACACACACAAGTCATTCTTTAAATAATATTTACGTTACTATATATATTGTACTCTTGGTTTTGCTTGTTTCATAATTTCATGTAGGTCTTTCCATGGTTCTTCAAAAGTAATCTATTCATCATTTCTTATACTGCAGTAGTATTCCATCACAATAATTTGCCCCAATTTGTTTAGTCATTCCCCAAATGATATGTATCCCTTTAGTTCCCAGTTCTTTGCCACCACAAAGAGAGCTGCTAAAATTTTTTTAGAATATATATCTTCTTTTCCTTTTTCCCTAATCACCTTAGGAAATAAACCTGATAGTGGTGTTGCTGGGTCAAAAGATATACACATTTTTATAACTCTTTGAGCATAATTCCAGATTGCTCTCTAAAATGGTCTGATCAGCTTGCCAAGTCTGTTACTGTCCTCATTTTCCTACAACCCCTTCAACATTGTCATTTTGATCTTTTATCATTTTAGCCAGTCTGACAGATGTGAGATTGTGTCAAACACAAGGTTATAGTAATCTTTTACAGTTTGTTTTATGTCTCTTTTGTTCTACTGATCTACTTTTCTGTTTCTTAACTAGCACCAGATAGTTTTCATAATTACTGCTTTGAACTATAGTTCAAAATCTGGTACTGCTAGATCACCTTCCTTTACATTTTTTCTCCACTAATTACATTGATATTCTTGACTTTTTGTTTTTCCAAATGAATTTTGTTAATATTTTTTTCTAGTTCAATAAAATTTTGTTTGGCAATTCAATTAGGATAGTATTGAATAAGTAGATTCGTTTTAGGTAGCATTGTCATTTTAATTATATTGACTCTGCCCACCCACAAACACTATTTCTTCAATACTTAAATCTGACTTTATTTGTATGAAAAATGTGTAATAGTTATGTTTATATAGTTTCTGGGTTTCTTTTGGCAGATAAGATGTGTACTCTTCCTAATCAACATTATTATTTAGTCTCATAAGCATGAAATAGTCAAAAGAGTGCTGAATTTGGAGTTTTAACAACTTGAGTTCAGATCTCAGCTCTTAAATCTTATATAAGTGACCTGGAGAAAATTACATGATTTCTATAGGCCTTGGTTAGAGTGAGAATTGGTGGACTCAATTATCCATAAGGCCCATTCCACCTCCAAAGCTGTGATCATATAATAAGTTATTTGCTATTTTATGAAGTGAGTTCAAACTACAAAGTGGAGATTTTGATATGACATTGCTAGAAATTTGAATGCTTTTTGCTTATTTCCTAAAACTCCCAAACCCTCCTCCTGCATTTCTCATTGAGATCTGCTATGTTATCAGAGGAACTTGAAACTGTGACAGTGCCTACAAAGATGAACTGTGACTTTTTTCCTCTTGTATTTGTTAAAAAAAAATTTTATTTAAGTTGTTATAATGTCAAGAAGTTGCAGAAGCTGTTAAAAAAAACAGAAAAAATATAAGAACCATTTTTTCTGGAAAAATTCAAGATGGTGAGGGGCAGCTGGGTAGCTCAGTGGATTGAGAGCCAGGCCTAGCAATGGGAGGTCTGGAGCTCCTAGGTTCAAATCTGGTCTCAGACACTTCTTAGCTGTGTGACCCTGGGCAAGTCACTTAAACCCCCATTGCCTAGCCTTTACTGCTCTTCTGCCTTGGAACACGGTATTGATTCTAAGATGGAAGGTATGGGTTTTAAAAAAAATCAATATGGTGACTGTCATCTTTTAAGAGTTCTATTGATGAAACTTCTTTTCCAACTGATTTTTTGGAGAAAGGCCCTTGTTTTCAATCTAGACATTTGTTAAAAACAATCAGTCATGAATTAAATACCTATTATGGGTAAGGTGCTATGAGGGAACAACTAAACACTTCCTGCTTTCTTGGAATTTCCAGATTTCCTTAGAATTAACTGGGAGGTAATTTTTTTTTTATTTTTTTTTAGTAACCCTCAAGTGATCAGTATTAAGCAAGGGCTAAAACAAATAGATGTTATGTTTGCCATTATAATGGAGGATGTCCTTTGTGGAGTCCAAGTAGAAAAGAGATTCCCTATTGATAGGAAAGTTCTCCCAATGCACTATATGAGTGTAATGATGGACTGATTTCATCAGGCCTCAGATTGCTGCAGAGCCTTTATCAGTAAGATCAAAATTTATGAGATCTGTCTAACAATGAATACGCAGGGAGTAAAAATGAATGTTGCCCAGCCTGAGACATGCTGTTGAATTGCCAATGCATTGAGTTAGTATATTAGTGTATACGTGACATATATTGCAGGTAAACAAAGAAGTGAGCAAGAAAATGAATAGGAGCAAGAGAACCAACTAACTGGATTGCCTTCCAGAAATTGTGCATGTGACACTTTAAATGGTCCTTCTTCTTGACACAAAGACTTACCTTTTAAAAACCAGCATCTTAGTTGATACAAATTGTAGAAAATCACTGTTTGGGGGGCGGGGGGGATTATGTGTCAGAAGGCTGTGGAGAACTATTTGGTGGGAATAAGTAATCTATATATTGTCAACAGGGGCTTGTATACAGGAAGTGGCATAAAGTATACATAGCAGGAAATGTATGATTGGGGAAAAAAGGTAGGCTGGTCATAATAACAGAATGACAACTTTATTTTTGCACTGGTACCTACACATTGTTTAAAAGACTTCAAGAAAACTTCCAAGACTTTGAATAGACTCTTTGGGTAAGGATTTATTTATTGGGGAACATGGACAAAAACTAATTAAGATATAAGGAGTTGAAATCTATACCCCCAGAGGAATTATCTTCATTGATGAGGTAATAGATACATTGAAATATTGAAATATAAGAAATAATAAATTATAATTTATATCATTCATTTGATGTCTTCCATACTTAGAAATATCTTGAGAACCAATACTTTAATGTTTTCGAAATTGTTACCTATAGCATCAGTATCTTCTGTATATTAGCTGTTCTTACTGGCTTCATCTTTCTAAAAGCCATTTCCACTTCCTTATGGAGCACATCAGATAAAGTATAGAAAGGTTATAGTTTTACTCTCATCAGTCATGAAATAAAACTAAAACGGTGACAATCCCATTTCATTTTTTTCCATTTCTTGTTCTCCTTCCACTTTATTCTGTGGATGGTCTTGGAGCAATCATACTAAGTTGGGTCTCATGCCAAATTTTTGACAAATACATTTTCTTCAATTTTTTTTTTAAACCCTTGTACTTTGGTGTATTGTCTCATAGGTGGAAGATTGGTAAGGGTGGGCAATGGGGGTCAAGTGACTTGCCCAGGGTCACACAGCTGGGAAGTGGCTGAGGCCGGGTTTGAACCAAGGACCTCCTGTCTCTAGGCCTGACTCACTCCACTGAGCTACCCAGCTGCCCTCTTCAAATTTTTAAAAATTATTTTATGTGATGAGACTGCTCATAATCAGATATCTATTTGTATAACATTTTGCAAAAGGTTTTATATTTTAAAATTGTATTACCCTTAGCTATCATTTCATATAGTTTAAGGAGATTAGTTCCCTAGTTATGAAAGTTTCTAAGCTCTTTTAATTTTTGTTGTGGCAATTGCTTTACATTATTTAAATTTCTGTAGGAAAAGGTAATTGACTAAGCTGATATTTTTACTGTTTTTCTGTATCAGTAAATTGACATGTTGTAGTGGCTGTAGTGCTAGACTTGCATTCAGGATTTGAATCCTGTGATCCTAGTTAGCTGTGTTTCTATAGGAAAGCTACTTAATCTGAGTATCAATTTTTACACTTTGGGCATGCCATGTTAACCTCTTTGAATTAAATTCCTTACTTGTAAAGTAGGGATGATAATATCTCAGAGTCATGTGAGATCATATATTATGAAGATCAAATGAGAATATGCATGCATATATCTCTTTGCAAGCCTTAAAGTTTTATATAAATACTATTGTCCTTATTGCTATCACTATTGATATGGGATGAATCAATAGACCAGGATGACTAAACTTGAAAATCTGGGATTATGATAATACCCTTGAGAACAGTAGGGAAGAATTGGTAGTGAGTTCAGTTTTGGACATGGTCAGACATCCAGTTTGAGATACCCAAGAAGCAGTTAGTGTCATGGGAGTACAGCTCAGGAGAGAGGGCTAGATATATAAATCAGAATTATCTCCCTATAGATAATGATTGAACTGATGCAAGTTAATGAGATGACCAAATAAGATAGTATTGAGGAAGAAAAGGGGCCAGGCCAAAACTTTGGAGGATCATCTTGATTAATGGATATGACCTGGATTAAGATCCTTCAAAGGGCACAGGGAAGGAGCAGTCAGATAGGGAGCAAAAGAACCTGGAAAGAGCAGTATCATGAAAATCTAAAATAATATCCAGGAGGAGAAAGTAATTTACAGTGTTAAATGTTGTAGAGAGATCTAGAAGGTTAAGAACTGAAAAAAAGGACAAGGTGTGTGTAGATGAATTGGCATTGGCAAAAAGAAGGGTCATCTCTTCATCCAAACAGAGTGAAAGAGACAGTAATGGGGGAAGATGTCTGAGTGATGTCAGATGAGCAGAGAAGGAGCTTTCTGCGGGTTATTTTCAGTTATTTTCATGAAATATGAGGGAAGAATCTCAGGAGAGAAGATGAGGACAGAAGATACAATGAGAGACTTGTGGAGAAACAAGAAATTTTGACATAGCCACCGTGGAGAGTATAAAGTTGAGTTGGTTCACCAAGAGGCAGAAATAGGAAAGGGACGAAATTATGCACAGTACAGGGGTGACCTGAGAAAGAACTGAGAGGTAAAATGAATGGAAGTCATGGTGAGAATGAAGAAGAGGGTTAGAAAAAGGGGAAATAATAAAATAATATGATGAGGTAAACTTTGGAGTTTATGAGTATGGAAATGGAACGTTTCTGGATGATGGCAGGACCAAGGGTATGACCATCTTAGTGTGTTGCTGAATGGAGTAGTAATTCATGGGAACTGATCAGATTAAGAAAACTTGAAAATTAGGGTATTTGAAGGAGCGTCACTATGCAGATATATTGAATTTCCTTATTACGAGGGCAGGAATTAGGTTGGAGAGTGAGACTGAAAGCTAGGCACTGAGCATCACCAGGATCTGTATTAGGTGATAAACTTTTTTTAAATAACCAGAAGTTGCAGCTTATTTACACCAGTAGCTGTGGGAGAAAGGGAGAGTACAAAGGTACAGGATGGATTACATATACAAAATTTAAAATTTCAAAACCAATAAGACAGTGAGTTTTTCCTCCTTTCCCAGTAGCCCCAATATGAGTTAATGCCAGGTATGCAAAAGGGAAATGAAAAGGAGAAAAGTCACAGAACAGAACCCTTACAACTTAGATACATATGTTTGGCTACAGAGTGGACAATGCACCTAGTTAGGGACTGAGAGGAAAGATATGAAGCAAAACCCACATACACATAGCCTGTAATAAGTGAAAGAGAAGTGAGAGAGACCTAGGAAAAGCTACCCCTACATTTAAAGGGCATTAAGGTCTTTTTCTCCAAAGGGAAAGAAGTATTCCTTAACAGTCCTCACTGGACCAGTCTTATCTCATAGCCTAGTAGGGGTTGGATTGAGACTGGATAGGAGAATTGAAGAAAGATAAGCAAGTCATTGTGGGGAATCTTTACCTAATCTGCCTCCTAGATCTCCTTCTTTAAACAAGAAGGGGAAAGGTAGGTATAACCTGGGCCTGAGAGATCGTTCATGAGGTCTTGGGAATTATAGCTCTCTCTCACAAGATTGAGGGTTCTGTATCCTCACAGAAGGCACAATAATTGAGCCCTCTTTTCTAACCAACCTGCTTCCACATAATGATTTTGGATATGGAAAAAGAGGAGCAGAGATTTCTCTGGTCCCAGGTTCTACTCTTGCTTATTTTCAGGTTTGGTGCTTTTTTTTTTTCCTTCTAAAAAATTATAATTTTGTGTTAAAAAAAAAAAAAAGTCTGTAACTAATCTCAGTACCTGCCCCAAACAGCCTAGGCAGAGTGATAAATAAAGATATCCAAAGGGTTCAAGCCCAATCTTCTACTTCTGTTAGCCCTCCAGACCCACTCAGATTTGATAAACCAATCTTGAATACTAATTGACCAGATCAGCTGTTTAGTCTTCCTTCCTTCCTTCCTTCCTTCCTTCCTTCCTTCCTTCCTTCCTTCCTTCCT
>NC_058131.1:225079383-225128604 GCF_016433145.1 Gracilinanus agilis | reverse complement strand
CACTTTGTACAACTTTTATGCATTTAACATTTTCTGTTCAACATTATAGTAATTGTATAGTTGCACATATAGTTGTATCTTTCCCAGAACTTAGAATAATACTTTGTGTACAGTTACATAGTAGATATTTAATAAATAATAGTTAAATGAATCATTAAGTGATTTGTAGGACTGTATAAGCACTATTTACTAAAAGGCTTAATATCTTTGATAATGACAAAATCCTAGTATCTTAGTTTATCGTTTTGCTCTTTCATGTTATCATATTTTAAAGCCTTTTAATTTTGTTTATTTCTGTCTAAATTTTAGAGTTAGAATGCAGTAGCCTGTTGGCTGGGAAGCTGAAAGATCTGGATTTTAATTTTGGCACATCACTAACTTTCATTGTGATCTAAAATAAAATATCAAAATAATTTAATCTTTCTGGGCCTCTCTCTTTCTCTTTTCTATAAATTGAGTAAATTGAATATATGATACTTAGGTATCTACTAGTTCCAAAACTGTTTAAATTCTTAATGTTCACAATCTGCATTATTTGTATTTTAATTAGCTATTTGAAGACAGAAATTTTCAACCTGCATTTCTTTTTATCTACTTTAGTAACTCTAGTCCAGTATTATATTTGTAGATATTTAATATATATATATATATATGTTTTGAGTTAATTAGTTAAGTTATATATGAACTTTAAAAAATTAAAACATGAATATTTTATTTAGTCGCCTGATCTCCTTTTTCTCCCTTCTCTTTAAGATCTCAGTGGTTCAATAGCATCTCCAGATGTCAAACTAAACCTTGGTGGAGACTTTATCAAAGAATCTACAGCTACTACGTTTCTGAGACAGAGGGGCTATGGCTGGCTCTTAGAAGTGGAAGATGATGACCCTGAAGATAACAAGCCTCTCTTGTAAGTTAAAATAATGCTACTTTTTTTTTTGGTTATTAAAAGATAGTTTTGCTTCATGGATGGTGATATTGCTCTCTAATTTTTTTTTGAAACAAGAGAGAGAGCTTAAAGTGTTGTTTTTAATTAATAGGTTTTATTAAAACCAAAGAATTTTAGAGCTGGGACCAATCTCAGAAGTCATCTAGTCCAGTCTAACTGAAGCAAAAATCTTCTGTAGTATCCTCAGCAAATGATCGCTTGCCTTTTTTTTTTGAATACTTGTTAGAAGGGGCTTACTTATGCTGTCCATTCCCTTTATGGCGTCTATAATTTTCAGAAATTTCTTCCCAATACAAGTAGGAATTTGACCTGTGATTTTATTAGATGGGGAACTCCCAAGTGAGGGAAGTCCCTCTACCAATGCAGATCAGCATCATTTCTACAACTTAAAGTTTTATAGTTGTATAGAATATTTAAAAGCTAAGTGACTTAGCCAGAGTCATACAACCATTATATTTCAGAGGTGGAACTTGAACTCATGTTTTCCTGGCTTCGAGGTTGCCTCTCTATCATTTGACCATATTGTTTCTCCTTTATATTGAGCATAATTCTGGTTTACTGTAACTTTCACCCACTGATTCTAATTCTCCATCTGGGGCTAAATGGAAAAGGACAAGATAATTCTATTAAACGAAGCTCTCTCCTGTCTTCTCTAAGGTCTCCTCTTCCTTTAGTTAAATGTCAGCAGATCTTTTCATCAAAACTTAGATGACATAATTTTCAGTGCCCTTACTATCCTGGTGACCTTTTGGTTAGCCTCTAACTAAAAACAGAGATATTAGAGACCTGGAAATAGTATTCTGAATGTAATCTAAACAGGGCTGAGTATAAGAAAACTCAGGGGGCAGCTGGGTAGCTCAGTGGATTGAGAGCCAGGCCTAGACACAGGAGGTCCTAGGTTCAAATCTGGCTTCAGACACTTCCCAGTTGTGTGACCCTGGGCAAGTCACTTGACCCCCATTTCCTAGCCCTTGCCACTTTTCTGCCTTGGAGCTAATACACATGGCTCCAAGGTGGAAGATAAGGGTTTTTATTTAAAAAAAAAGAAGAAAACTATCACCTCCCTTGTTCAGGACACTCCCTCTGTCAAAGTGATTTTTATATCATATTCTCTCTCCTTGTGTCATCATAAAGTATGTAAGCTGTCAATTTAGGAAGAACTCTTAAGAAGCCAGAGCATTTCCTTTCCTTTCTTTTCTCTAGTGGATCTTGTAATTAACAGGTTTGGTCAACTTGATATTCAGTGAAAGTAAAGATGACCCATGGGATCTATAACCTCAGATGGAAAGACATATTACTAAAAGTTGGCACTTCCAAAACAGTCCTGTATAGATCTATACCCAAGCTCAAGATTATAGTCCCTAGCCTTGGTAATTCTTAAGTGGCAACATTCCATATCTTTGTGTTCATATCCTTCAATAATTTTAGTTGTTTCTTTGACCCTTGATGCTTTACTTAGTAGTTACTTAGAAACTGTCTCCTTTCATTCATTATGTATTGTGAAGGAATTTTATTTTACATTATAGGGAAGAACTGGACATTGATCTGAAGGACATTTACTACAAAATTCGATGTGTATTGATGCCAATGCCATCACTTGGTTTTAATAGGCAAGTGGTGAGAGACAATCCTGATTTTTGGGGCCCTTTAGCAGTTGTTCTTTTCTTCTCAATGATTTCATTATATGGACAGTTCAGGGTAAGTAAGCTGCTTTACTTCACACATATTTTAAAGTTTTTAAAGTATTTGAATGGTGAATGTAACCAATTCATAGTTAACTAAGTATATAGGTATTTTTAGAATAAAAAAAATTTTGGTCAATCAAAAATTTTGACTAAACTAAATTTCCTCTTCCTCATTTGATTTGCTTGCAGAATTAGTGAAGGAGAAGCCCACAAGCCTGATTTATTTAGTATTGGTCTGTTAAATCAACCAATTTGGCTTTTTTCTGTATTGATAAAGGATGATAAATATGTTCAGGGGTTTTGACTTGAGGTTCATAGACACCCCCCCAAGGGGAATGTGAATAGATTTTAGGGGATCCCTGGGACTTGATGAGGAAAAACTATATTTCAATATAATTGGTTTTCTTTGTAATTTTATGTATTTTGTTTTTTGCATTTAAAAACATTATTCTGAGAAGAGGTCTATAGGATTCACCAGATTGCCAAAGGGTGTTCATGGCAGGAAAAGAAAAGTTAACTGCTGAATTTGATGATACTGTCAGTGAGTCATATAATACAAAGACAGTAGTAGTTTTACTCATACTTTATGTAATATCCAAGATTAGAGTAAGTGAAATTTCACAAGTTGTGTACTATTTTTGTAGATCACTGAAACAATTTCCTCAGTCTCCATGCCTGTTTTTTGTCCTTCCCTTTCAACTTTCAGCAGCTATTATTTTTATAGGCCATTGATTTCCTTCTTCTCCAGTATTCCTCCTAAATTCTTAATCTCCCAAATTCATCAGTGATTGCTTCACAAATGCTTGCCAGTGTGCTAATTTTCTCCATTGCAAACAGGTATCACTTAGAGAAGATTGTCAAACTCCCTGACTTCCTCCCTCCCTCCTTTATTTCCTGTTTCCAGGTCATTCTTCTGTGTTCAAACTGCTCCAAGTTTTTAGAGAATCAGAATAATAATTTACTAATTTGTAATTTAACCCCCATACATATGGCAAAATTACTAATCATAGGTATATCTATAAGACACCTAGTAAGAGAAAATTTGAATACTTTAGGTCCAGGCTTATTATTTTTACTTCTATAAGTTAGTATGGTGCTTTTCTAGACTTTTAGCATTGAAAATAAGATGATCATATTGATGTTTGTTTAACTTTTTGTCAGTTTTTATGCCACTGAATTTGAAATAAAAATTGTTCCAAAGCTATTGCTATAGTCTCTAACAAATTGATTACAACAACTCTCTCATATTTTAGGCAGCAAACCAAAACTGTTTTTTCCCTGTCTGTTTTCATTTTCATCACCCTATACCCAAGACTTCATTTTTAGTACCAACACACACATGCTGCCTGCCAAAACCAAAACCTCAAGGTTTGGTACAAGATTTTATGAAAATAACAGGTCTTTCTGCAAAAAAACTTAGCAACCCCAGAATTATGTTACCTCCAAATTCTAAAAGATAAGAGGAATGTTCTCTAGACTTCCCAGCTTCTAGTATGTACTCTTTTATAACCAGCGACTTATATGTAGCCATTAAATTTGGTCTGTAGTGATTGAAAATTAACTATGTACTTTACATGAAGAAAAAAACTGTTTAATTTTTTATTTTCTATTAAGGTGGTTTCATGGATCATAACTATTTGGATATTTGGCTCCCTAGCAATTTTCTTATTAGCCAGAGTACTTGGTGGAGAAGTAAGTAACTCTTCATGAAAATTATTCTTTATTCAGGTGATTTGTGTTCTGTAGACCAATTATAATTTGTATGGTTTTAAGAATAATTCATTTGTTAATAATAGACAGTAACATGAGTGAGAACATTTTCTCTCTCTATGTACTTGACTTTTAACAGTCTCTAGGAACTTTAACTTGTTGGGGAAGGTATAACCAAAGATTTTAGAACTGGAAGGGAAAAATCATTTAAAAGAATGTTCATATTCCTGTAGATGAGGAAAGGAGGGACATTAGAACAGATCTTTGGAGGAAGATCCTGGAGGTAGAGAGAAAATTTGAACTAGTTTTCCAGATTCAGAGAAGATTCTATATCATATTATGTATCTTCTCTTACCCCCAATTAAAATGATCAGTATTTTATGTTATCAGTTTTTACTGAATTTTCATGTCCTAAAAGTGTCCTTTATTCATTCTAGTTTCCATTTCATTAAACCAGGAATATTAAATTTGCCAAATAACTATGATTTTGTCAGCAATCCGGGTATAACTCAAAGTCTAAAAGTTGGGTGAAGCTCAAGACAGTTCAAATGGCTTGGCCATGGTCACATAGCTACTATCAGAATCTGAATTTAAATCCAGTTCTTCTCAAGGCTAATACTTTCTTTATTGTAGTACTTTATTCTCCAATTGAATGTAAAGGGAACTGGGACAACTATACATCTTTTCTTTGTTTTTTTTTTCAGCAGGGTAGAAGTGGTTCCCTATAATTATATTTGTATACTCAGGCTTTAGAGTTTTTATTAATAAACATTTGTTTTCTTTTCCTCCAACCTGTCTCCATGAGGGAGGGAAATAAAACCTTTGTATATACACAGTTAAGCAAAACAAATTCCCATTTTTGACTATGTTCAGTCAGGCTTTAAATTTAAGGGAGAAAACCTATCTTAATTTTATACTCTTATTCTCTGCCCCTTAGTAAAGTAGTTGTTTTTCTTCCTCCATTTTATAAATATATATCATTTAAATCCTGTTTCAAAGTTGAACCTGCGTCACACCATTTCTCAAACTATCATCTGCTGGATTACGTGATAAAAATAATGAGTGTGAATTTCAGTATAGTGATAATTTTTCTTTCTAGGATATCAAGTTAAGAATTATAGATGAAAAATATTACATGTTAGTTTTCAGAAAATAGATTTGTTTTTTCTCTTTTGTTTTTCTAAATATCCTCCATTTTAACACAATATTCTGTACCCCTATGCCTTTTCCTTGCCTTTCCTTTAATTAATATTAATTGTTCAACCAGTATATTTTAATCTTAAAAAGTACTCTGTTCCCAAATTAATTTGGAATTGTTGCCCCAGATATAATTAATATTATATATGCACATTATATGAATTTATGTATATATCAGGAAATATATTCCACCAGAACCAAAGGGATGGGACCACTCCTATTGCCTACTTTGACAATAGAATTCACTTTTTGTGATTTATTTTTTCTTCTCAAGTTGGTCTTAATATTCATTTTATCTCATTTGCATGAAAGAATTGGCAAGTGGAAAAAGAAGGCTGGGGCCTGGACTATAGTGATTTTGGTAAATAATATGTGAAGTGTGATTTACATGTTACCTCATAATTATTTCTTAATTCTTATATGTTACTTCTAAGCAAGTAGTTCCAAAGTTATTCTAGTTTTCTGGATTCCTATAATACTAATTTTTAAAATTCACAGGTTGCATATGGTCAAGTTCTTGGTGTCATAGGATATTCGTTACTTCCTCTCATTGTAATAGCGCCTCTACTTTTGGTGGTTGGATCATTTGACGTTGTATCAACACTAGTAAAAGTAAGTTATACTATCTTTCATTTTTAAAGGTATATAATATCTTTCCGTGAAAAATTATTATCCTTTCCCTAGCTTAAAAAAAGATTGAGGTACCATAAAAAAAATGATTTTTGTTTAATAATATACTTTCCCCCAAATAATAATGATAAAAGAACAAGTGAATGAAGCAGGCATTTATTATTTGCATACTACATGCAAATCACTCTGCTATGTTATGGGGATACAAATAGGCAATCCCAAGTTTCAGCAGTAAGAGCCAATGGTCCTTTGAGTGCAATGGCAAAGCAGATCGTATTGCTTTTTCTTTAATGTCATTTTTACTAATAAAGTCCAATGATTTGCTGACTTGACAGTACCAAAGACTTTAATTACAAAACTTTCTTTGAGTCTTCAGTAGTTTATAGGAGCAATTGCCAGGTTTCATCTTTATAGGAATTGCTTCCTAGGATGATGATGATTCTAGGCACTGGGTTGGAAGCATTGCTGTTCTAAAAACTTGGGTTCAGGGTTGTTATCTGTCTTATCTGGATCCAAGGGGAAGTGGTAGTCAAGATGGTATTCAAGTTGGTGTTGATGGTTTGATTTTTCCTGAACATGCTACTTCCTATATTCCTCACTGCTTCAGCTAGCCTGACCCACTTGCCCTGTGAGTGCCAGTTGGCAGGGGATGACTGACCCTTCTCCGTAGGATGTTTTTTTAGATGATTATTGAAGTGGTCAGGCTGAAAGCAGGATAGGTGGCCTGGGAGGGTATTGCTACTTCCAGGGTTCTTGTGCTCACCTGCCTGTTGGTGACAGTTGAGTTGAGTAGTTGTTGCTTGTAGTGATGAGGAAAATAGGCATTTTAATTATTTGTAAAGCCTACTTTGGGCAAAATATCGTGGTATGTTTTGGGAATACAAAGATAAATGAAATAATGTCCATCCTTAACAGAGTTTATGTTCTACTAGGGGCATACTTGCACATAAATAAGTAAATAAAAAGTAATTTTAAGTGATAGGGCTAAAAACTTGATGCTAGGATTGCTTTGAAAGAAGTGAGAATTTCATTACTAATTTAACTGAATTGACTTAAATTAGTAGTCCTCTCAGTTCAAGGTATGATAGAGTAACCAGCAAGAATTTGTATCCTCTTGTTTGTGCTTCACCCTATTGGAATTTCTTCCTCATTAATATTTACTTACTCCACAAGGCAATTTGTAGGGAAAATGCTTTGGAAATGTAAGTTTTTATTATTATTCCTCTAATTCAAGGTCATTTGAAAGGTCTAAAAAGCAAAAACAAGGATATGCAAACTACTGAATTAAGAAGGAATTGTCTGCCATTTAGAATTGTAAAAATCTAGTAAATATAGTCTAGCACCCTTTTCTTAGCTGAGCAAACAGAAATTCGGAGAGGTTAAGTAACTTGTCCTAAGGTACATCACTGTTTAATAGTATATAGACAGGCCTGGAATCTAGATATCTTGACTCCTATTCTTGTTCTTCTAATAGAACTTAAGTATCCTTGGAATGCTATTTAAATTTTCTAAGATAATAGGTGGAATGTGGTTTGTCTGTAGTAGATGAACTTTTTCCCTTATGTATAATGGAATCCTTTTATTTGCTAATGCAATATCTTTTTCTCTCCTAAAGCTGTTTGGAGTCTTTTGGGCTGCCTACAGTGCTGCTTCCCTATTAGTTGGTGAAGAATTCAAGACCAAGAAGCCTCTCCTGATTTATCCAATTTTTTTATTATTCATTTATTTCTTTTCCTTATATACTGGGGCGTGATCTGAACAAAAAAGGCATATATGGGTAGGAAATTATTACATACATATGCAGGCTGGAAATTCATGTGGAATAGATTGGAGAAAACATGTATGTAGATGGTCTTATATGTCCCAGTTGTAAAGACAGGTTTAAGATTTAAAAGCCTGCTTATCCATTACTATTTAAGCAGTTGTAGCTATATAGATGTGTCAGAATTCTAAATTTTGTTTAAAATTCTTCATATTTCAGTGAATAAGATATAAAAGCATTGTGTTTATAAGATCATGTCAGTATATACCTGAATACCTGTGCCAAAAGCACCAGGACTGGGTTATTGTATTACACTTGAAGGGTAAATATGGCAAGATCTTGATAATCTAAAAGTGCAAATTTTTTTTCATTTAATAAGCTGAATTTTTTTCGCACAGCAAATTCTGTAGTTATATATTTATAAATACATATATATATTTATGAAATAATCCTGATTATTCACAGAATATATTTCTGTATGACCTAAAAAATGAAGATATTTTAAATTTGATGCTTAAAATTTCTTTAATTTGGCCATTGAGTTTTATAGGTTTAAATTTGTTTTTTAAATTGTACATAACATTTTTGTATCTATTGCACAGCTTTGACACTTCCTTAAGAACTCTTGATAGTAACTTCTAAGATAATTTTAGTAGTTACTACAGTAGATTGAGTTTGTGCTTTTAAAAACCATTTTTGAATATCCAGAAGTCTGATTTAAAGTTCCTATTTATATTTCTGACCAAAGGAGCAAAGAAATGTATTGTGTATGGCATTTATTAAAATTGTTAATATTAGGAAAACAATATATTTACAACATTAGTAAATAATTTTAAAGCGTGAATCTTAAGTTGGACAGTAAAAATGATTAGTTTTTTTAGTAATAAAAATCAAAGGTGGCAGAGAGAAACTTAAAATTCACATTAAATTGTTATTTGAAATAGAAAAAAAAATAAAATGTTTCCCAACTCTGTGTGTGATTTATAATACCTTGTTTTATATTACATTTAATCGCCTAGTATTTTAACAAGTGCAGTGTACTTTGACAGTTATGAAAATTTTCAAAGAAAATGTTTAGGAGTCACACATAACAGTTGAAATTGTCTTTCTTCCAATAATTTCACTCTAGAAATCAAATTACTTAATTGTATTCTTTTATAAAAAAAAAGCAGATGAAATATTTTCATCATATGTTGGGGTTAAAGGCCATAGACTGGCAAATGTCCATCAAGTATTATCAGATCATTATATTGTGTCTGCTTTAACTCCTCCTTTCACAGATTTGTTCCTGGACTGCTCTTTTCTAAACTGGAACCCTCAGTAACTTTAAACCTTAGTAACTCTTACCAAATCAACATTCCTACTTCCATGAACTTGGAAAATAAGAATGAAAAAGACCAGTAGAGAAAATAGGTCTCACTGTCATTATCTTCTATATTACACAGGAAAGACTTGAAGGCAGTATGGGTTTAGAATTTTGTGAAAAATGAGCTAAACGATTTTATAAACTTAGAATGGATAGCAGATTAAAAGTAATAAGGAGAGAGGTTTCTAGAAATAAAAGATTGAGAAATATTGTTACAGTAGATTGAGGAAGGAGATAGAAGAATCAGCAGTGAGGTAACAGACAACTTTATACATTTCAGAAGTCCCCGCAGTCACCACTACTATAGCACAATAAAAGTAGTTTGAGATTTTTGATGATAACTGACCTTATGTCAAAAAAGACTAAATTTTGTGTGCAGGAAGAAGACAAAGTATGCAAAGCATTTTAGGTATGAAGTCATTGAAAATGGCTAAAAAGCTTTAGACAATAAACTTCTGTTATCTGGAAAATTGATTTGTGTCGAAATATCTGAAAATTAACAGATGAATGAGTTGGTATTGTGTGTACCTCTCTGGGTTGTTACAAAAAGTTTTCATTAAGAACAAGAGTAGACATAAGCGTATTTTCTCATTTTATCAGGCTCAACATACATAGCATTTTGACATGAGAGAGCCATGCTGAGTGAGGAAAGTTGTTTAAGTAAAGGATTAGATTGAAACAACAGTTGAGTACAAACTTGTATTATTATTTTAGTAGTGATACAGTGATAGAAGTGAAGTCTTTTGGTTTTTAGATTTTTGTCTAATGTATTGATTTAAGATGAACATGGATCAGTCTAAGAATTTTTAGATGATGTCATGGTTGACTTGGATAAAAAGAAAGA
Organism: Gracilinanus agilis; assembly: GCF_016433145.1. Classification (NCBI taxonomy): domain Eukaryota; kingdom Metazoa; phylum Chordata; class Mammalia; order Didelphimorphia; family Didelphidae; genus Gracilinanus; species Gracilinanus agilis. The sequence continues at coordinate 225,118,464 of NC_058131.1, read as the reverse complement.
CTAACATGTGCAAATCTTTTCAAATGGTGAACCAAAAAAAATCATAAGATAGCATGTTTTTAGCTTGTTTCATGAATATAAAAATGCATTTTTGATTATGAAGTCATTTAATGCTTTTGTTTTTGCTGGAAGAAAAAATCCCCACTGTTCATTTTATGTAGAATTGTCCTTACAATTTCACAAGTTTGTACATTTTTAAAGACTGTCTTCATTGCTACCCTTTTCCCAATACTTTTTGACATACTTTAGTTAAACTTAAAAATTACTACAAACTTAAACTTTTATGTAATAATAAAAGCTATAACTCCCATTCATGTAGTTCCTTAGGGTTTACAAAGTGTTTCATACAACAAGTTATCTCATTTGATTCACATAGCAACCTGCATGATAGATGTTATTCTCTATTATCCCCATTTTATGGATGAGGAAAGAAGCTGAGAAAAATTAAATGACTTACCTGGAGTCACAGCTAGTAGGTGTCTAAGGGAGAATTTGAATTTGGATCTTGCAGACACTGAGTCCACTCTATTCACTTCACCATTTGATTGTTCCAATATGTATACTATATGAATATTATATATAACCTGTAAAATCCTGTAAGATTATTTTATTCACCTTCCTAAAAACAGTAATATTTCAAAAATTACCCTGGATATAAACAAATAATAGTCATTTTTCATTTAACAGGTTAGTATACATTTTGGCCTTCCATGTATCTAATGCCTTAAGCCAATTGTCATATTATCTTTTGACTGACAGATTCCCACCTATGTACCTCCGTCCTTTATGATCTTGGGCAAATCCATTAACCCTCATGGGCTTTAGTTTCTTCATCTGTAAAATAAGGAGCTTGGTCTAAATGTTCTCTTAAAGTTTTCCAGCTCTAAATCTTTCATCCTGTACTCTAGGATTGCCTCACAGTCTCATGAAATTGACTGTGAAGCAATCTGAATCCTTGTTTTGGTATAGGCTGAAATAATTCTCAATAATGCTATGGAGGGGTTATTTCAGGCATAGATATATAGTCATCATATTTCATACCTCATTCTCCAAATGTGTACCTGAGCTCATAGGTAGTGTTATCATTTAAAATTTCACTTTAGAACTTGAATTTTTAAAATTTTTTCATTATTTTTGGTGAGACTTAGTAAATACTTAATGGGTGCTAGTTGCCATTTTTTGAGTAAATAATTAGAATTTAGCTTTTCATTACAAATAAATAGTTAAAGCTTTTATGAAATACTGACATGTCTATAACAATATTTCCTGAATAGTTGTGAGTTCTGTATATACGTCACTGCATTTTTAAAAATATATGTTTCATATTCTTTTTTTAAAAAACCCTTCTGTCTTAGAATCAATCCTGTGTATTGGTTCCAAAGCAGAAGAGTAAGCAGTAAGGTCTAGGTAATGGAGGTTAAGTGACTTACCAAGGGTCATATAGCTTAGAAGTGTCTGAATCTAGATTTGAACCCAGGACCTCTCTCCTAGACCTGGCTCTCAATCTACTGAACCACCTAGCTGCCCCCTACTTCATTTTCTTGATAATGAAACAACATGAAATCTGTTTGTAATCTTACCTTGTCTCTTTACAGGTTGGAGATATATTTGGTATTACATGAAAAGAAATGGTAGCTGAAATAGATTCCATTGAAAGGAAAGATAAAAAGTTATTTGATACATAAATCATTCATTTTAAAACAATTTTGTTCTGTTTTTTTCCTCACCAAATTTTATTTTGTAAGTTAAGTATTTTTAGAGTTTGTAGTAAGGTAGTAGTAGCAGAAGTTTCTGGGATGCAGTTGTTAAAATAACTACCTCCAAGTTTTTTACTGATAGTTATCCGTAATGGAAACTATAATGTGTAGCAGAGTATATGGGTTTTTTCCTTTTGAAGTATTTAATCTTGGATTTATTTTGCAAGTGCTATGCAAAACAGAAACCATTAAGCGTCCTAAGTAGTTTGATAAAGAAATGAATATAAAAGCTATAAAATAGATTTCATAAAAATTATTTTGAATTAACTTGTTTATCAAATGTATAAATTTTGTTAATACTTTTTAAACTATGTATACATTCATATTTGTAATCATGTTCTGTTAAAAACTTTTTAAACTTAGGAAGAAAGCAATATTAGGCTTATCAAGAATCAAACCTCGGTTTGTCTGTAACCACAGCCACTGTGCACTTAATTTTAATTCTAGAAGAAAATTTAAGAAATTGACTCAAATGACTTATTTTGGGGAGAGGTTTGGCATCTAGAAGAAAAATGAAAGAAAGCTGAGAAAATTGCTTTAAAGATAATAGCTTTTGCATATAGTAGATACACACAGTTGACTGATAAAAATTTGACTGCACAGTTTTGTACTGCAGTTATAATGATTGTAAGTATAATAATTGTACACTGTAAGTAACTGAATTAAAATTGCTCTTTGTAAATTGACATTCTTCCATAAAGGCCATATTCACAAGTAGAATATCTTCACCTATCTTGATCCATATATGGAAAAATTCCAGAATGAATAATCTTTTAAAACATGAAAACAAGTGTTATTTATGAGGATGGGTCTTTTCATCATTCCTTCATATTTTTCTCAGGCCTGTTTTAAGAAAATGATTTGACAGATTCTGGATTTCCCAGATTAAAAAAAAAATGAAAAAGAAGAATGATGCAGTGGTAGTTTCACAGTGACACTTTGAGAACAAAAGATACGTTGGATCTCATCCTGAATTTTAAATAGTAATAGATATTCCTGAAACTGAAAGATTTGGTATATGAAGATAGGTATTATAGAGATTTTCCAAGGGTGAATGTATACATGGAAGCTCAGCACATATTTCCCTTACATATGCTTATGTTACCAACCTCAAGTGATTAATAGATGTTTCATGCTCAGTTTGTATACCCCCCAGGAAATATGAGAAAGTAAAACCAATATTGAAAAGAGTAACTTGATAGGAAGGAGCTTAATCTCAGAATCAGAAGATAGGAGTGAGTGAGAAAATTTTCAGATGGAAAATTCATTATAGAGCTGGCTTTTCAGAAAATACAATGTTAGTGGGGGAGGGTTGGGGTGAGTTTGATCAGATCTGGGATGGGGCATTGGGAGTTTAGAGAATGGAGTTTATGCTGTGATAGCTTATTAGCAGAATATGAAGGGGTCAGAGCATGTTAATCCTTGAGGAATGAGCTCAGACAAAGTAGCTGACTAAAAAAATTTGTTAAAAGTAAATGAGGCTATTGGTCCACATTCTGAATGTCCACTGTTGGCTTATTATAGCAACCAGTAAGCAATAAAGTATACCTACTATGTACACAAGGCAAAGTATCAAGGGCTGGGGTTACTTTTTTTAAAAAATTGCTTCCTTGCCTACAAGAAGTAATGGAGGAGAGGGCAGTGAGGTTCAGTGAATTAAGAGCAAGGTCCTGACCTGACCTGAGATGAGGTCCTGGGTTCATATGTGGCTTCTGATACTTCCCAGCTGTGTGACTCTGGGTGTCACAATTACCTAAGAACCAATACTTAGCATTAATTCTACAACTGGAGGTAAGAGTTAAAAAAAAGTAATAGAGGAGACAGTATTTACATGTATATATACAAATAAAAAATCAGATTTTTTTTTCCCCAGTGAGGAGGGAAATACTAGTAGCTAGGAGATATAGAAAAGACTTTGTGTTAAAAGTGACACTAGCTGAGCTTTAAAGAAACTAGATTCTGAGAGTTTCTGAGAGACTGGGAACATTCTGTGCAGTCCCATGTATATCAAAAATCAAGGCCAGTGACTAGGACATCATACTTAATAAGGGAGTAATGTACAGTAAGCTTGAAAGGGTAGGTTGGAGCCAGATAATGAGGGGCTCAATGACAAAAAGGAATATGTATTTGATAAAAATAATAGGAAGCAACAAAAGTTTATTGAATTACAGAATGGCTTGGTTAGAATTAGGAAAATCACTTGATTAAAGATGGGAGAGACTTAAAGCAAGGAAAGCAATGAAGAAACTTGCAGTAGTCCAGAGCAAAAGGTAAAGAGCACCATTACTAAGGCGATGGCATGAATAGAGAAAAGGCAACAGGTGCAATTGTAAAAATGTGAAATTGATAAAATTAGGTAACATGGATTGAAGGGAATGAGAAATTGAAGATGACATTGCAGATTTGTGTGACTGGATGGTGGAACCCCTTAACAAAAGAAGGGAAATTCAAAATAGTAGTTGTTTTGGGGGAAAAGAATGATTTCTGCTTTAGACATGCTGAGTTTGAAATTCTTATAGGACATCCACTTGAAAACATTCATTGGGTATTTGGTGATATGGGAATTGAACTTGAGAGAGAAACCAGGATTGTATAAATAGATCTGGGAATCATCCACATTATACTGATATGATAGTTAAACCCAGAGGAGTTGATGAGGTCTCAGAGATAAAGGATGGAGAGAAAAGAGGAGCCCAAGAGAGGTCATGATCATGGTTCATGAAGTGGATAATGACACTACAAAGGAAACTGATAAGTAATAAAAGACAGGAAGAAAACAAAGCAGTGTCAGATTAGTGTATTGTCTTTTATCTACAGATTCTCCCACCACCCAATGTTTAGCTTCATTGCCATTTTACATGTCCTACCTCTTTTTAAAAAATTTAAACCCTTGCCTTCCATCTTAAAATCAATATTCTATATTGGTTCCAAGGCAATAAGTACTCAAGGGCTAGGCAATGGGAGTTAAGGGACTTGCTCAGGGGCACACAGCTAGGAAGTGTGTGAGGCCAGATCTAAGGACCACCTGGCTCTCAATTCAATGAGCACCTAGCTGTCCCCTACCTGAAGTTTTTCTCTTCACCAAATTGAAAAGAAACTAAAAAGTCTTTAAACTTAAGTAGCAGTTTCTTCACAGTGGCAGAAAAATTCAACCTTGACGAGGTTAGACAACTGAGATAGCTATTATCATAGGTGTAGCATATTTTTCCATAGGTATATCCAAATGATGGCATGAAGAAAATAGTGTTTGAAGATGTCTGGTAGTTTTAGGTGATCCATTAGGACAGAGATTGGAGGTAGGGAATTAGGTAATTACAGCAATGATAGGCTAAAGAGCCTGAATGATGCTAGAAATGTCAAATGTCAAAAGAAGGTAAATCAGATTCTGAAGAAATGCCAGAGCTTATTTACAGCATGAATATAGGGATTAGGGAACTGTGGTGAGGAGTAGCCAATTTGGCAGTTTAGAAGAACCTATAACTCAAATTTCTCCAACAATCCTTCCAAACCAATTTTTATATTGGTCTTCAGAGAAAACAAATCCAAACCCAACAAGATGTCCCGAGATTCTCCTGCTGAAAATAACTTGGAAAGTAGGCAAGAAAGTAGTTTGTTTTCATGGGATAAGGGAGAGACAGGCTGGCTGAACACCCTCCCCCACCTAGTGCTGAGACCAGGCTGTTTGTGAGGTCTGGGCAGAGATTGTAGCTGTCAGGGTTTGCCTCTTACCCACCACATGTGGTCCAGGGCTCTGACAACAGTTGGCAGAAAGGAACTGGGGTTAGGGGGCCAGAGGCCCAGCACCTGGCTGGACACCCTCAGCCCACTGACTACAGTGAAGAATTTGCCCCAGGGTAGGCCAGCTCAGGTTGGCACACCAGCTGAATCCAGTATACCAGCAGAGGACTGAGAAAAGAGAAAATTCAGCCTCAGGACATAATAGCTAAAACACTGGTTCAGTAAACCAACAGAGGGGCAAGTTTATAGTCTAGGGGTGGGAGAAGTAGGGAATAAATTAAAACAAGTAAAGGAGGAATAAAAGCTACAATTGAAAGCATCTGTGGGGGTAAGGACCAAAGAATAGAACCAATGGACAAGGACAAGACTCGGGGAACATCAAGCAAAGCCTCAAAAAAAAAAAAAAAAAAAAAAGCCCAGGGAATTGAATACAGGCTATAGAGGAGCTCAAAAAGGAATCTTAAAATAAGACAGGTTGAAGAAAAATAGCAAAAGGAAAATAGTACCTAAAAAGCAAAATGGGTCATCTGGAGAAAGGCACAAGCATTGACAGCCAGAATTGACCTGCTGGAAAATTATGCAAAAAAATTGGAAGAGAAGAATGACTTGAAAGGAAAAAATGGACCAAAAGAAAAAAAGATAATGTGGAAGAAATTCAGTCTTTAAAAATTAGAATTGGACAATTAGAAGCTAATGACTTCATGAAACACCAAGACATTAAAATAAAATCAAAAGAATGAAAAAATTTAAGATGATATGAGACAACTCATTGAGAAAACAACTGACCTGGAAAATAGATCCAGGAGAGACAATTTAAGAATTATTGGACTACCCAAAAATAATGATAAAAAAAAAAAGCCTAGATATCAAACTATAGGAAATTATCTAAGAAGCCTGCCCTGAAATTCTTGAAAATGAGGGTAAAATAGAGATGGAATAAATCCACAGCTCATCTCCAACATTAAATCCCCAATTGAATATAGGAATTAAAGGAAATGAAATCTCATAATCAAAGTTAACCTCCAGTTTTTCATTGAAGAAACTATGGGAATGTTGATACCTTATCAATAGAAGCAAGATAGTTGGAAAGGAAGATTGGCTTAAGAAGAAAGAAAGCACATTCTATTTCAAACATGTTGAATTTCATGTCATAGTGTGTCACCCAAGTATAAATACTAGGCTAGAAGGGACCTGAACAAATTCTCAGTGACAACTTATATGCAAGAAATGTCATAATGTAAGAAAAAGTTTAATTAAAAAAATAATTGGCCTCAGACACTTCCTAGCTCTATAACCCTGGGCAAGTCACTTAACCTCCATTGCCTAGCCCTCACCACTCTTCTTCTTGGAACCAATACATAGCATTGTAACTGCAGAAAGACAACATTAATGCACCTTGGTGGAGTTGTGAGTTGGCAACACTGATCAAAACAATTTGGAATTATACTAAAAGTCACAAAACTGTACAAATGCTTTGACTCAGTTGTACCACTATTAAGTGGCATATATCCCAAGGAGATCAAAAAGAGAAAGTTGCCTATATCAATATTTATTGCAGCACTTTTTAGAGTAGCAAAAAAACAAACAAACAAACAAAAATACGAAAAATGAATGAGAAATGACTGGGAAATGACAGAACAAATTGTGGTATGTGACTATAACATGAGAAATGGCAAATGTGAAATCTTTAAAAAGAACTTTGGAGCACTTGAACCAATTGATAACAAAGTAAAGTAAGTAGAACCAAGAGAATAACTTACAGAATTATCTCAGTATAATGTAAATGATAAAAACATGGTTCAACTGGTTAATGCAATGGCCAATCATGATTTCATGGGTCTGATGGCTTTCTTGTTTTTTCTGTGTTTTCTTTGACTTTGTTTTAAATAATAATAATATGAAAAATCTCATCAATACCAAGAGAACTTCACACAGCTACAGATCAACTATTTGATGTATAAATTGTGAATGTAACCTCCAGAAGAGTTGTAAGGGCTAGGCAATGGGGGTTAAGTGACTTGCCCAGGGTCCCACAGCTAAAATTTGAGGTCGTATTTGAACCTAGGACCTCCCGTCTCTAGGTTTGGCTCTCAATTCACTGAACCACCTACCTGCCCCACATTTTAAAAATGTAAAAGTTCGTGGTTTTTTTATACAATTTTTTTTGTCCTCTATATTTTAAAATGTTTGTGTTTGTTAGTAAGCGTTAAGCTCATAATAGAATGTATATATAAATAGAAATTATTTTAAAGGGGCAGAGGAATACTACAGTTTCATTCTCATATGGAGATGTCTTTGTGTTCTTAAAAGCTCTGCTAGTGAAACTTATGCTAGAGAAGTCTACCTAACTGCATAGGCTCTGACCGTGGCCCAGTGACAGGAGTCCAAGGACCAATGCAGCTAAATATAGAGAAGCAAGTAATTAATAGATTGGGGATAAATTGGCCATAGCAAGAGTTGAAAGAAAAAGAAATGTTAAGTTAAATGACCCTAAATCCTGTGTGGGTAGGCCCCTTCCATTTTCTCAATGATATTGGTAGAATAGCTAAAAAGGGATTATGTGTGTTGTGTCATGTTTTTAGATTATAAAGATTTACTTACCTATATGTACTGTAAATATGAAATCTTTGTCCAGTAATTCAACATACTATTAAACGAACTTAACATCAATATTGGTCTGCCCATACATAATAAATAAAACCCCAAGATAAAAAGAAGTTGCCATTTCTCTGTAAGGGTATAAAAGGGTGACTCACAGGTTCTTTGAAAGATAAAAGCTTTATGGAATTGTCTTCACTATGCATACAAAAATAATAAGAAACATTATTTTATAAGACATTGATGGTCTTGTTTTTACAAAGTTTATGAGAAAGATAATTTTTGAATAACCATGAAGATAATTACAGCTTATGTGCCAATTATCTGTGGCAGAGGATGAGATGGTTGAGGAATTCTACGAAAAATTTAATAAGATTCTCCAAAATAAGTAAATATATGCTTTAATACTTGATGGCTGCAATGCAAAAAGGACTCAAGAGGAAGGTGGCAAAAAGTGCTCTAGAAAACCTGGCTCATTTTGGAGTAATGAAAGGCTGAAGGCAGGCAGGAAAAAAAAACCATTGTGTTTAATGTGCTAAGCCCTGGGAATACAAGTAGAAAATTCTTGCCCTCCAGGGGACTACATTCCAGTGGGGAAAGAAGGTACACAAAATTGGGGTGAAAAACCTGGAGGAGGGAAATAGCTACACATTCAAGAACATACTAAGTCTAGAAAGTCAGAAACAGAGCCAAGAGGGGAATGAATGTTGGCTGGCCCATGCCCTTCTCCAAAAGGATGTCCTGAAAGGAACTCACCAATGGGAAGAAGCTGGCATGGTAGAAGGATGTTGCAGGGTGAGGTGGCTCCAGGTATTAAGGAAGTTCTAGGATAAGATAGAAAACTTGGCTTGGTGGCAAAGTCCAGAAAGTCAGAAAGAGCCAGGAGAACTTCAAGCAGCATTGAATGGTAGTTTTACAGTGGAAGCTCTTAGTAAAACTCTTTCATTATCTGTTGGATCTTGGTCAAGTGACTTAATACCTCTTGGTTTCAGTTTTCTAGCTATAAAGGTAGGTTAATAATAGCACTTATTTCATTGGGCTAATGTGAGCATCAAATGAGATAGCATATGGAAAATTATTTGCCAATCTTAAGGAATTCCATAAATGTGAACTCTTATAACTAAATTATTATGCTGAAGTCCTGTGCCTACATAATCATGAATATTTTCTTTCAGAACAGAGTTGGAAGACACACAATACAACAGTCCCCCCACCCCCAAAAATTAAATTGACTACTTCATAACAAATAACTGAATACGTACTTGAGATTTCAGAATTAGCAGTCTGTTCAGGCACTGATTTCTTATTAGTTACTGCAAAGGTCAAAATCAACATCAGATTTTAAGTCTAAATAAACACCAAAAACAACTATAAAAGTTTTTATCTGACTTATCCAAAGTAATTGTCAAGTGCTCCTTCAGCAGCACATATACAAAGTAATTGTCAAAGCTGAAAAACAGGAAATGGAAGAGGAAGATGCTGACCTTGATTCTCACCATTTTAAGTCACCACATTGAACAGACCAAAGAAAAGCTTAGAAACAACCTTTCTCAATAAACACTTCATTTACTTGCCATGGAAAAGAAGGAAGACAAAGACAATTGTCATTTGAAATAAAAGTCAATGGAAGAAAACTAAAAACTACAGATGGTACTAGAAAGTTACTAACAGTAATGTCTCATAAAAAAAATTATGTATGGGAGACCAAACTAATATTTTCTAGAATTAGAAAAGATAAGCTCATGCGGAGGAACAAAAGGCTAAAAATCTGAAGGGTAATAATGAAAAAAAAGTAGAAAGGAAGGGGTTCTATTAGTGCCATATTACAAAATAATTAAAAATTTTTGTTACTGATTTTAAAATACACCAATCAATGGATGAGATCAGTTACACAATATACAGAAGCAGATAGCACGGTGTTTGATAAATCCAAAGAATCCCATCACAAAAATTACTGGGAAGGAGGCAGATAACAGTCTGACAGATTTTGGCTTAGTAGCTCATGCCATATAGATAAGTTAGAAATTAATTTATGACCTAGATATAAAAGATTATGTAATAAACTAATTAGGGAAACAAGGAAGATACTGCTTTATGGATCTATGAATAAAAGTTCATGACAATACATAATAGAGAGGATCACAAGATTAAATGGACAATTTTACTTAATAAAAATTTTAAAAATTGGCACAAGTTGAATGAAATTAAAATTAGAAGATAAATAGGTAAATAGAAAAAGTTTTGGCAATAAATTTTTCTGATAAAAGCCTTATATCTAAGTTAAAGAACTATTTGAAATTTATAAAGCTAATATGACCTCCTAATAAATGGTCAAAGATACAGATAGTTTTGACCCAATAAATCCAAGCTATCAACAATTATATGGAAAAATGCTTTAAATAATTACTAATTATAGAAGTACAAACTAAAGCAAATTTGAGGTTCCACCCCATCAGAATGGAAACAATGACAAAAGAGGAAAATGACAAATGTTGGAAATTTGTGGAGAAACAATCATAGTGGTATTGAAGCTGTGAGTTGGTCCAGCCATTCTCAAAAATATGCCTAAAATGTCACTAAACTGTGTATTCCCTTTGACCCATCTTTACCACTACTAGGACTATCCCTCAAAGAGATCAAACAAAAAGGAAAATGACTCGTATATACAAAAATATTTATAACAGGGAGCTCATTGTCCACAGTAACAGCAATCACATTGTGAATGTTATGATGATTAACTGAAAGATTTGACTACTCTGCTCAATATAAGTGGTAGTTGCTAAGGTTGGGGTGTTTGTGACAATTTCTAAAAATGAGACAATAAAGTTTGCCTCTTCAGATGATTCTTCCTTTAATGTAAACTCTTGGAGGCCACTGGGGGGCTATAAATTGGCCTAATTCCAATATTGTTGTATCTCACTGAAGAGAAAGACCCAAGGAGATGGGAAGAATGACTGATCTGGTCAGTGAAACAGTCACAACGCATGTGCTGTTTCAATTGAATTTTAACAAAAGGGTAAATCTAGGCAGATCTCCAACCAAGATACTTCCTAGTAGGAACATTCTGTCAACAAAAAAACAGTAGCTTGCCTCCATTCATATCAAAGACCCCAGTTAGAAAAAACAATTCCCTTTTTCATAGGTTTTTGGGGAGTTCCAAGCACATAGCAGAATTGGACAGTTGATATTATTGGACTGAGTATAAATAATTGGTTCCAGAGCAGAAGTGGAGGGAATAATCTGATTGGTTAGAAGTTTGGCAATGAGGGTTAACAATGCCTTCCCCCTCCCCACTATCATATACACACACTTCTCTCACAAGACTAAGAAGGAATCATTGTTGGAGTCCAGGTACAAGAGAACAGCTCAGGATTTTGCAGAGCAAACCATGGGATAGCTTGGCAATGTGATGATGGAACTAATCATACCCTGCCCATTTTTAGATTTAATCACCAAAAGTGTAAACACCACCACTTAATCTTCAAGTGGTAAGTCTGTAACCCACATGTGCAAGAGTGGGTGACAAATAAGAATTGACTGACTGTCCTAAGCAAAGCCTTTTTTGTGATTGGTACATGCAAAGTAGAGGAAGGCACAGGAAGTGACACAAAAGAAGCACCTTTAAAAAGGAGTTACAACTTCCTATGAGTCAGTTCTTGTTCATTCTTTGGAGTTGGAATTGTAGACTCTGCTTGTTGGGCCTGAGAACTTAAGACTTGGTAAGACTGTTCTTAAATCTCTCCTTTTGAACTACCATGTGGTGAATGAGAAATACTGACTCTTCCTGGATTTTTCCTGAAGGGACTCTTAAAAAAAGGCTTTGTGACTGAAGCCTTTCTTTATTCATCCCTGGGCCCTTAGCCCTCCGCTCAAGGCTGAGGCTTCTCTGGCTCAGGACTAATTAGCCCTACCTGGGTTGAGCCAGGCGCTGGAGCAAATTACTTATTGTGTTAGGTTAGTTATCTTACCCTATCCTCCTCTGATTTTCTCTACTTTCACTCTCTCCTCTATTTTATAAATAAATTGCTAAAAAATCATTTTGGAATTGATATTTATTCAATTCCTGGTGACCAACCCTTTTTAATATTCAGTCCAACCGACTATAATTTTCCCCTTTACAGCGACTAAACACATCAGACTGAACTCCCTTTCTTTATCCTACAGTCTCCAATGCCAGCAAAAATTCCTTGAAGAAAGAAATGATCAATGATAGCAGGAAAGCTAACTTTGAAACAACCCATTATATAACAGTTGAATTCTGAACTAAGTTCAAAGACAAAGAACTGTGACTTAAGCATTTATGAGACAAAAACAGCATAGGACAAAAACAATTATAAATAGGATCAGTAAGAAAATGATACAAGTTCAATTTTAATCTCAGCAATCATTAAGCTTCTTATCAATTTAAGTTCTCTGTCTTATACGGGCATGGTTTGTGGTACTTTAAAACAATAGAAACACAAAAGATCATCGATCACAGAATGCCATAACAGATTTAATAATAATGACAAATTTTGAAATATTGCAAGAATTACCAAAATGTGATACAATGACATGATGTGAGCACATGCAATGGAAAAATGGCACCAGTGGACTTGCTGAATACAAGGTTGCTATAAAGCTTCAGTTTAAAAAAAAAATATATATATATATATATATCTGCAAAGTCCATTAAAGCAAAATGTAATAAAACAAGGTATGCTTGTGCTCACCTTTGCTGAGCAAGTTATTCTTAGTTGTAATTGTGTTCCTTTGCCTTCTAGAATATAATATTCCAAGCCCTCTGCTCCTTTAATATGGAAGCTGCTAAATTTTGTGTTATCCTGACTGTGGCTTCACAATATTTGAATTATTTCTTTCTGGCTACTTGAAATATTTCCTCTTTGACCTGGGACCCCTGGAATTTGGCTATAAAATTATTGCAAATTCTCAGTTTGGAATCTCTTTCAGGGTGACTGGTAGATTCTTTCAATTTCTGTTTTATCATTTGAATTTAAAATATCAAGGCAGTTTCCTTGATAATTTCTTGAAATTTGATGTCTAGGTTCTTTCTTTAATTGTGGCTTTCAGGTATTTCAACAATTCTTTTTTTTTTTTTTAATTAAAAAAATAGGGGCAGCTGGGTAGCTCAGTGGATTAAGAGTCAGGCCTAGGGACGGGAGGTCCTAGGTTCAAATCTGGCCTCAGACACTTCCTGGCTGTGTGACCCTGGGCAAGTCACTTGACCCCCATTGTCTACCTTTACCACTCTTCTAACTAGGAGCCAATACACAGAAGTTAAGGGTTTAAAATTTAAATTTTAAATACCTTATCTTTTGTTTTAGAATTGACACTGAGTATTTGTTTCAAGGCAGAAGAGTGGTAAGGGCTAGACAATTGGGGTTAAATGACTTGCCCATTGTTACACAGTGAGTAAGTATCAGAGGCCAGAAATGAATCCAGGACCTCTTGTCTCTAGACGTGGTTCTCTACCTACTGAGCCACCTAGCTGCCTTTAGTCCTATAATTCTTAAATTATCTCTCCTTGATCTATTTTTAAAGTCAGGTATTTGTCTTATAAGATATTTTACATTTCCTATATTTTCATTCTTTTGACTTTGTTTTATTGTCCCTTGATGTCTCAGGGAATCATTAGCTTACACTTGCCCAATTCTAATTTTTAATAAATTATCTCATCAGTAAGAGTTTTGTGTAAAGGGAATCCCCTCATATGAGAAATAAACTGGACAAGAAAATGGTTAAATTGTGACAAATATCCATGAGCTCATATCCATGAGCTTTAAATGACACACAATAAGTGGCTATAGAGACTCATGTGAATCCTAATGATAACTGGTGGAACCTCTCACAGCTGCAGGGAACAGGTTTGCTTGAAGTTGTCATCAATTGGGCTCATAATTTTTGAGAATGTGGTACTTCTTAGAATCTGTATTAGTTGTCATACTACTGTTTATAACAAACTTTTACCTGGTGAAAAAAATTATGAACACTCACCTCATGGATCATAGCCAAGTTAGAAAGGAAAGAGAACTTGTTTTGAGTGAAAAACCTTTATGTTGTGCTTGGTGTAATATCATTTCTGGTATGCAAAATGGAGAGCAGAATGATTGACATTTAGTGGTTTGGAACTTAGAATCAACCAAGCTTTCCATGAGCCAGCAAGGGCAAAAGTAAATTCCTAGGAAGACTATAAATAGCAGGATTTTGGACCAAAGGGTCTCTCAATTTGGAGAAGGGCTTTGGTGGGAAGTTTGGTTGGTTGGGTAGGTCAAAAGTCAATTTAGGGTACCAGCAGCCAATACTGATCAATACCTTAGTTCCAATCCTGTGTGAATCTATACTATACCTCCTACTCAATCATCAAAGAAGAAGCAACGTCAATACCATCAATCAACCTGGTTCAAGTTAAAGCAACCTGGCATGGCCAGGTTGCAACTAAAGAGACAAATCTCTTCAACCATTAATCTCAAACTTTGACTACCTTCAATTTGATATCACCTGATCATCTGTAGCTTTAGCCAAGGATTCCTTTTATACCTTTTTCCTTCAGTTCCATGTTTCCCTTTCTCTAAGTCTTTTATCATTAAATCTTGAAACTTACTTAGGTGGATGTCATTTTTATCCTAAGGATCATCAAACATATCCTTGGATATCTGAAGGAAGAGGGATTATTCAACCAAAGTTAAGTCTCAGTCAACTAGCATTTATCCACATTTTGAAGCCAAGATAAGCAGTCAAAGATGTTGTGTGATCTAAACCATAGCCTCTTCACTTGATCACTTACCCTGGAACACTATTATATTGAAGCTGGGTGTATTAATTTCTTCACATATATTCCTGTGAGGTCCTTAGTGTTCATCACCACAACTTAGTGCTACACCAAGGATTCCTACACTCAGCTTCAGCTCCTCACACCATCAGAGGACTTGTGCTCCCATTATCCTATAACAGTTTTTAACAGTTTTTGGTGAAGTCCAAAAGGAACTGAACCTTGTGAAAAGGAATTCATCAAAATGGCTTGGGCTAGGATGACTTTCATAATCTCTAGCTTTTGCTTGATTCTTTACATGATTTATCAAGGTGCATATCAACCGTGGTTCAAAAATCTGCCCAATTATTGCCTTAAACTACTTTTGATTTATGATTCTTATAAATGGCTGGCTGTCAGTTAAGTTGAATTCATATCATTTTTACCTATGGGTGCTATTGTGATATCATTGTTCCAGGGTCTATGGGCACTGAAAAAGATAATGAAATGCACTTGGGAATCTAAACAAAACACTAATGAGGATCTAGTCAATGCTCTTAAAGAACAAATTAAACAGTTGATTGAGATCATCAAGAAAATAAGGGAAGGGCAGAATCTAGACAACCATATGATCATGCAGTTAGAAATAATTGAAAAGGCACAGGATGAGACTATTAATAATTCTAATAATTCTGATAACTCCACCAATCCCAATACAAATAATGACAAGTCTGAAGCTAAACCTGAGGCATCCACCACCATTTCTCTTTACCCCATTGTGGACCACACAGTTTTACAACCACAAGGGGGAATTTTACATATGAAGGCATACAAGACATTTACAGCACAAAACCTTGAAGTGTTGCAGTGTAGGTTCCCAAAATATTTCCTGTCCCCCTACAAGTCAGTAAAGGAATGTAAAAGAACTTTTTATATAATCCAAGTTTTCAGGATATAGAATTTCTTTTGGATGAGTTTTATATACCATCTGAAAATGCTAAATTCCTAGAAGAAACCAGAACTATTGAAAACCTGACTTCATGACCCACTATGCACAAGTCTCTTCTCATGCAAACATGAGGTACCTGTTACAATGCAGAACTGACTTACTCGATGCTATGAAAATTTATGCTAAAAAACCAAATGAGTGGAACAAATTTGAGATGCTTAGACAGGCTGAAGATGAACACTCCAGTCTGTACCTCGACTGTCTTGTCAAGGCTGCTGAGAATTTACTTCTGTTTGGGGGAGAATAAACTTCTGACTCACTGCAGGATGTTAGGAGGCAATTTGTGAAGGGGACCAAAATTCCAAATCAAAACTATTTCAGACAAAATTGTCCTCAATGAGAGACTCTGTCCATTGAAGACCTGAGACAGTATGCAAGTTACATACATGATTCCCGCAACAAAGAACAAAGGGCAGCTAGGGAATTGGATACAAAGAAAGGCACTCATTGCTGACCTGAAAAGGCAGCTCAAGGAGGCAAAAAGAGAGAAGGAAAGAGAGGAGATTAAGAATCTGACTCTGCAAGCAAGCAGAAGTCAGAGCCAAACTAGACAATCAAATTCATATAATAATAACAGAAGAAACACAAATAATTCAAATTGAACATGCTACCTATGTGGGTCCAAGGGGCACATACTTCATTATTGCAAATACAAGAAGCAAACAAATTTTTATAAGCCACATAATGACAACAAAGATAGCTTTAAGAGAACTTATTACAATTCAAAATGGGGAAACAAGTCTAGTCAACATGAGGAAAGCAATGATCATGACAAATGCTATGATCATAAGTGCAGAAAATACAGCCAAACTCCACCTTTGACTGACATGGAAACTTATTTAAAATTGGGAGAAAAACCAAAAAACATATGAACTGTAGATAAGGGAACAATAAGCTCTATTAAGTGTAGTGGATGCAGAGAGACTAATGAGAGAGAAAGTATGCTGCTTAGGTTGGGCATTGATGAAAATGAGTTTACTGCATTTGATACAAAGAATAGTGACAGGACTTGGTGTTATGAAAGTGTTGCAGAACATCTTATAGATGAGAAAAGGTGTTTATGGGACATCAAACAGTGAAGTTATAGAAAGTCAGTTGACACATTCCTCATTAGAAAATTTGGATGTGCAACAAGAGGACTTTGTAAAAGGGATTAGTAATTGCTGGCAAAAGAATAAGGCATTACTATCTAGCTTGATGGCAGATCCACAACTTAAATCCTTTATTTCAAGTAGCAATCAAGAGGCAGACTTGAATAAAGACAAAGAAAGGGATTTACATAGTGATAGTACAATTGCTACACATGTCACCCATGAGCTGAAGTTGTGTTCCCAGTGAAGAAGCAACATGTTATCATGATGCAGTAAATTTAGTCAGCAGTCAGAGTGTAGAAAGAAATCCCACTCAAGATTCAAAGGATACCTTCCAGCTTGAAACACAGTTACAGGAAAATATCCACATAAATGAAAGTTACCTAGTTTCAAATTTGAATCCAAAAGCGAGAGAGTATAAACCAAAATGCTGTGTGGGAAGG
This sequence comes from Gracilinanus agilis, assembly GCF_016433145.1. Classification (NCBI taxonomy): domain Eukaryota; kingdom Metazoa; phylum Chordata; class Mammalia; order Didelphimorphia; family Didelphidae; genus Gracilinanus; species Gracilinanus agilis. The sequence goes on along the minus strand of NC_058131.1, from coordinate 225,101,080 downwards.
ACTTTTCAAAATGAAGAACTCAACAAACTTGAAACTCACCCAGTGGGTGTTCCTATGAATTGCCAGTATACTCACAGCAAAGTGAAAGAAAGGCTGAATATTACCAAGTCTTAGAGACAGAAAAATTTGAATCTGAGGCAGTGGATGGTGGGAAAACTACTTAAAAACCAAACCCAAAAACTGCCAAAGAGGAAATTTTTACCTCTCCAGACTCAGAAAGTAAAACTGTGAATTTAACTGGCATTTTCAATCAGTCTTCTAATGGAAACCTGCTAGATCGTCAATATTCCATGGGCTCAGGCAGGATAGCTATGGCAAATCAGAATCCTGAGGGAGAGGTAAGAGTAGGCTGTCAAAACTCTTGCTACACGGAACTTCAGAAGAATGACATAGACATGACTTTTAGAGAGCATGAAGTTTCTTCTACACTGACACTGAAGTCTGACACCAAGAATGACATACTGCTGTGAAATGAAAGCCATATGCAGGAGGGGTCTACACCACAACATTTGTTGTCTTTGGAGGAATCACAAATGCCTCCAGTATCTATAAAACCAAATAAACAAAATGAACCAATGTTCACCATTGTAATAAATGGAAATTATTACAAAGGAATGGTCACCACCTGAGCCACATGTTCTGTTTTAAAAACAATGCCAGATGGGTGCAAATATGAAGGGAATGTGAAAATTCATGGTACATCTAGTTTATCACAATCTGTACCAAAATTTAAAGCAAAAATGGTAAAACAGGGACCACTTGAAATTGACCATTCTTTTCTATTAATGCCATCATGTCCAAACAACCTGACTGGGAGGGATATTTTATGCAAATTAGCAGCCACAATTCAATGTGAGCCTAATGGAGAAATCTATTTGCATTTGCCAAAGAGTAGAAGAGGAATCAGATTACTGACAAGAGAACAACACCTATGAGATTCCTGATACAATCCCAAATGAAATCTGGGCAAAGAATTCCACAGAGGTTGGAAGGATATTATCTGCAGAACCAGTAAAGATAGAGGTTAAAGGAGATGTACCACCTAGAATTCCTTAATTTAAATTAAGCAAAGAAGCAGTGGAAGGTGTCAGACCAATAATCCAAAGTCTCCTGGAACAAGGCATATTGGTCTATGGCTTTTCAGAGTTCAACACTCCGACATCATAAAACTCTGGTAGGAAAACTCTGTGCTGAGTCACACCTGAAATGGCCAGATGTTTTGCGTATGGCCCTATTCCACATCAGGAGCCAACCGAATAGTATCACTCATTTATCACCTTTTGAGTTACTATATAGTCAATTACCATGGCATAGCAAAGCTCCACAAGAAACAGACTACTTATCACATCTAGGAATAGAGTGTAAGCTCTATGAATACATCATGCTTAATGGTTAAGTTGTGACAAATATCCATGAGCTTCAAAGCCTTTTAAATGACACAGAGAAAGTGGCTATAGAGGCTCATGTGAATCCTAATGATAACTGGTGGAACCTCTCATGGCTGCAGGGAACAGGTTTGCTTGCAGTTGTCATCAAATGGGCTCTTATAATTTTTGAGATTGTTCTTCTTAGAGTCTGCATTAGTTGTCATACTACTGTTTATAACAAGCTTTTACCTGGTGAAAAAATTATGTATACTCACACCATGGATCATAACCAAGTCATAAAGGAAAGATAATTTGTTTTGAGTGAAAAACCTTTATATTGTGCTTGGCTAACATGTTGTCACATGGAATGTGAACTATGAATTCTTGATTTTTAAAATTATCATTATTATTTTTCTTTAAATTTGCAATAGGATATTTGATTTCCCCCCCCGCTTTCTTCTTATTTTTTGTACTTGAACTACATGGAATCAGTATTAATGTTTTTTATTTTGAAGGATAAGTTTGCAATATCTATTAGCCCTAATACCAATGTATAGCCAAAAGCTTTAGACTATGGAAACATGCCATTGATTGTTAAGTATTATGGGACTTTAACTGATAATTGTGTCTGATTTCAGAAGAAGGGATCACAAATGAGCCACTGAACAATGCAAAGAAGCACAAAGTCAAGGAGACCAACAATCTCTGTGGGATTGATGAGGACCTGCACCAAGAAAGAGTACTTGTTTTGAGGTTCAAGGATGTGGCTGTTTGTTTCGTTTTGGCTCCCCTATCCCTGAGATATGTGAAGAGTGAATCAAGCTTTCTTTGTCTATCAATCAGCAACTTTTAAATTAATCAATCAAAAACTTAAGCATCCCTACTTAACACTAACTATGAGAGTTCATAAGTCACTTGCCAGAGAGGATGACAACTCCAGAGGCCACTGACCTGAGCAGTGCTAGGCAAATTGAAAGACTGTGATTGGTTCCCGTAAAGTGGAAAAGGGATAGGAAGTGATGTGGAAAAAGGACTATACAAAGTCCTGAACTTCCTGTCCAAGGGGGTTCTTTGGAAGACTTTGCCTTGTGACTTCACTTTTGGACTTTGCCTTTTGGACTTCCCCTTTTAGACCTCCCCTTTTGGACTTTGCCTTTTGGAGTTCATCTTGGGAGACTTGCATTGGTGAGCTGGACTGAAGGAGGACACTCTTTCCCTAAATCCTGTATTGGCTTACTAGGGGTAGCTGGCTTTCCCTTCTTGGCTTCTGGAGAGATTGGTTCCAGAAAGGCCTTCCTTTACTGGAGGAGGCTGCATTGGTGGAACCCCTGCTGAAGAAACCACGAAATCCTCTGGCTGAGCTGGACACTGGAGCAATACTTAGAGTGATAGACTAGACCAGTGATGGGCAAACTTTTTAAAGAGAGGGCCAAAGGAAAGGAAATACTAATCTGTCAGTCTGTTTCTAAGGCAACTCTTTCAAAGTTTCATTGTATTGTATCCTATTCATTGTATTCATCAGATTAGGAATAATGTCACCTGGCCAGATAGAACATTTCAGGGGGCCGAATCTGGCCCAAGGGCTATAGTTTACCCATCACTGGGCTAGACAATTATCTACCTTCTTCTTACATTTCTCCACTTTCACTCTTTCTACCTCTTTGCAAATAAAGCTAATAAAAGTCATTTTGACTTAAACTATAATATTTTAAAATTGGCAATCACAATACTACTTTTAGAACTTTCATATTAGCATAAAAACCTAAATTTTATATTCTTACATAATGAAGGTAAAATCAGACCAGGGAATCACATTTCCTTTTACCTCAAAATCTAGTCCCTTCTCTTTTAAAGTATGGCAATTTTCTGTAGTCTTGGCTGCGAATGGGTAAGTGCAATATTGCTGCAATTTTCCTGTAGGCTTGTATGACATAAATCACTTTAATTGGACCTTGCTGATGATTCAAGGACCTGTTATAGTGTTTTTTTCCTCATAATTTTATACACATAAGATTTTGATATATTTTTTTAATCCAGAATTTTATTCTTTCTCTTCTATTGAGTTTTTTTTTGGGGGGGGGAGGTAAGGGGGATGGTCGTTTTCTTTTGACAATTGATTCATATACTTCATAACTCATATACTTCATAACTGGGGTGATTCCAGGGTTAGTCAACACTCTCCTCAGGGGGACTTGTAAAATTATCCTAAAATCCAAGGTTTAAAATATTTTAAAGACATTTTAAGGAAAAGAAAATCGCCAACACCCTGAATCAAGAAAACTAATCTTTTGGAGGAGGTGCCATAAGGAAGCCTACAGAAACCATATTCTACATCAAAAGATCCAAAGTGAACTTTGGTATATAATGAACCAAACTGAAGGAGGTTAAACATATCATTTATTCTGAATATAAACTCTTATGCCAAAGGGGAGTGCCCCCTAATTGACCTTTTGTCAATGTGTCTATCAATCATTTTTGTTTTTTTCTCTTTTCTTTCCCTCTTATTCCCAAAATATTGTAATTCCCTCTAGTTAGAGTACAATGTTTACACACCTCTAGTAAAAGAAGCTTGAGAGGTATAAACTGGTTATGTGAAATGATTCATTGGGGAGACTAGGCATGTTAATCTCCCAAGACCTCAAGTGGAAAGATTTTAACATGCTTTTCTCCCAATAGAATCACAGGAGGGATTGTGTAAAGGGAACTCCCTCCCCCCAGGGTTGTCTGACTTGCATCCCTATATCACGTGACTAGGCGTCACATGAGAGTGCTCCAAACATAGGTCACTGGTGATTTGTCTGGGTCAAAAAAAAGGATAAAAGAGGGTATGCAAGGGGGTGTGCTCTCTCTATTTCCTTGGAAGGCAGCATTGCAGGATTCAGGCTGGGAGCAATGAGGCAGAATGCCACATGGCAAGATTAGAAATAGGCTTTAATCTCTATGTGTTTCTCTATTTCAAGTGAATATTAATAAACTATGGAAACTGTAACATCAGTGATCTTAAGTGGGGTTAAAGCTGCCTCACAGAATTCCACAGTGCCCCCTAGAACTCCAGGAGAGGGGGCATATGAGGCAGTTAGTGTAATGGAATAAAAGGAAATATGATATGGCTAATCAAAAGGCTTGTATTTGAGGACTCTGGGTGGTATCAGCTGGGTCTTCAGGCAGGGAGGTTCTCTCTTTAGTACAAGATAATTTAGGTCAGGCAGAGATTGGGTGACTCTCGCTGACAGGTTTTAAATCAGCCTCCCTATTATCTCTAACCTCCCTTGAGGGGAGGAGTAAAAAGCCCCTCCCTTCTGGAGAACAATTCCCAGCCTAAAGGAAGTGAAAGCTGGTTCACTTCCTGCCCAAGATGGATGCCTGGTTTAGACCTCAAGAAATAAAGAAAAGTTATTCTTTCCTTCTTCAGCCTTTGCCCTAGTAGTTGTTACAATGAATCACCAGAAGTTCTTTGTATAAAAGCCAAAGGGGTTTATTAAAGCCAAGGGTAAGCTGAGGGAAAAGGGGTTAAGGTCTGGTAACTGCTGCTAAGGGAGAAACTAATGCTGGGGGAGGGTCACAGAAGAGGGGAATCAGGCTGAGGGAACCAGCCCCTCAGCCAGGGATGAATTCACTGCCCTGATGTAATAAGGTTTAGCAGATTACTAGATGAGGTGATGGCTTGGTTTTAAGGTTGTCCCTGCCTGCCTATAGAAGCTAATTCCCACAATCTCCACCCACCAAAAATACCCTCATCCCAGGGCCCAATGGGGAAACCCAGGGAATAGCAGGATGTCAAGGGAGAGGTCAAGAGAATCAGAAAAAGCCCCCAAACCAAAAGCCAAAGGCCCCAAAGCCCAAAAGCCAAAAGCCAAAAGCCCAAAAGCAAAAAGCAAAAAACAAAAAACAAAAAAACCCTTCAGTTGGTACTCCAGGGATATTTATAGCCCAGCTCTAATGATTTTGCCGTGAGACAGAACTCTGGTCAACATTCTATTCCCCCCCAACTGCTAGGATTGCCTCAGGTGGATTTGCAAGGGCAAGAGATTCTTGCAGCAATCCTGCATTACATTAGGAAACTGGGTATAAGAAGCCAGGACACCCAACCTGCAGGGACACTACTTTTTTGAGGTTCAAGGGGCTGGGAAGGAGAGTTAGGTTGCTCTTTTGTTAGCTCATCTCTGACCTCAGGGAGTAGGGTGTTACTTTGCTGGTTTACTCCATAGAGACCATATCAGGCTGTGTGCACTGGGAAAAATTACCTCACTTACTGTATCTCAACTAATTTTTATTTTAAACAGATCTTCATTCAAGGTTACCTTCACCATCTTAAATTTAGTAACATTAGATTAGAAGAAAGGTTAGTGAGTGAGATAAAAGTTAAGTTATTCAAACACTTTCCCTTCTGGGGAATGTGAAGTTATATTTGCCTATACCTACCATCAATGTACATTACCTAAGCAAAATCTTCATTTCTAGCAAGCATTGGAATAGCTGTTATCCAGAGAGCAAGTCTGCTGCATTTAGAAGACAACCTGAACCTTTTATCTATCTTAGGGTTTAGGGAATAATCTTTAAACAGTGGTATTTGCTAATCTCAGTGGAATTAATTCTTATCTATTGACCAATTTATCCCTGAATTAGTCAAGCTTGTAAAGCTTCCATTATTTGAACTGAAGGGGATTTGGTTAAAACTGTTATTCCTTCTGCTCTAACTGCTTCAAGGGGGGTGGGGGTGGAAGAAGAATTCTGTTCACTCCTACCCTTCCCTCTTGCTAGGATAGCCAGTTTCATCTCTGGCTGAGACTCCATTACCAACCATTGCCAATCTGACACAATTCAACAAAACTAAGAACCAGGAGTTTTTAATTTAACTTTAACAGTTTGTACCTCTTTTTCCATTTGACCAGTTCAGTCTTTAAGGTATTATTTTTTCCATTTTTCTATCTCTCTTACCAGGTAGTTAATTCTCTTTACATAATTTTTTTTCGCGTCACTCTCATTTCTTTTCTTAAATTTTCCCCTACCACTTTTATCTTTATAGCTTCCAAGAATTCTTTTTTTTTTTTTTTTTTTTTTTGACCCTTAACTTCGGTGTATTGTCTCATAGGTGGAAGAGTGGTAAGGGTGGGCAATGGGGGTCAAGTGACTTTCCCAGGGTCACACAGCTGGGAAGTGGCTGAGGCCAGGTTTGAACCTAGGACCTCCTGTCTCTAGGCCTGACTCTCACTCCACTGAGCTACCCATCTGCCCCCAAGAATTCTTACTTAGTTTTTATCCAATTAGCATTTTTCTTTGAGGCTTTGGATATAACTGTTTTTGCATTATTGTCTCTCTCTTTTTGTTCTTTAGGCTCCCTACCACTGTAGAAGCTTTTTCTGGTGAAATTCTTTTGTTGTTGTTTTTCATTTTCCAAGCCTATTTGTTGACTTTGAACTTTATCTTAAAGTTGGGCTGTATTCACCTGAAGGTGAGGAGACACTGTCTCAAACTTCTAGCTTTTTTTGTATGACTGTTTTTAGGGCTAACTTTGGAGTACTGCAAGTTTTCAGTGTTTTTAAGTGTGATCTGGGGAGAGGTTTGGTTATTGCTCTCTAGTCCGCTCTCTAGTCTTTATCCAAGAAGAGCCATAGCACCAGCACTTCTTTTACCCTTGGGATTGTGACTGGGGCCCTTCTCCCTTCTGGTCCATCAGAAGTGCTCCCCTCTGCCTTGAAATTGAGATTCAGAACTGCCTATGAGCAATAGAGTTACCAATCAGTGTCAGTAAAGTGTTTCTAGTAATGTCTTTCTAATTGTCCAACCCCCTTACCATCCCTTGATTGAGAGCTTCCAAAGCTGTTGCTGCTACAGCCTTGGCCTGGTTTATTCCAGACAATCCTTTACCCAGGTAGTACAGATCTCTTCTGCAGACATCCTAAGTTTTCTTACAACAGAAAAATGTCTCATCCTGACCTTTTGCTGAATATTCCACTCCATATTTGATTTGAAGTATTATTTGAAAATTGTTTGGAGAGGAATATTGAGAGAGTTCAGCCACATTATCACCTCTACTCCACCATTTTGGCCCTCCATATATCCAAATTTATCTTTTGAAAAACTTTAGAACTCCGATCAATGTAAGAATAAACCATAAATTCAAAAGATTGATGATGAAACACACCACTCAACTCCTGTTAGAGAGGTATTGAATCTAAAATGCAGAAAAATACATACATTTCCCAGTACAGATAATGTGAGATTTTGATTTGCTTGAGTACAAATGATTGTGATGAGATTTTTATTTTTCATGGTTTGGGTTTTTTTTTGTCTTTGTTTAATGATTGTGGGAAGTGGGGGGAGAGCCCATAAATGCATATAAAAATATTTATTTAAAAAGATATGGGGCAGCTGGGTAGCTCAGTGGAGTGAGAGCCAGGCCTAGAGACGGGAAGTCCTAGGTTCAAATCCGGCCTCAGACACTTCCCAGCTGTGTGACCCTGGGCAAATCACTTGACCCCCATTGCCCATCCTTACCAATCTTCCACCTATGAGACACTACACCGAAGTACAAGGGTAAAAAAAAAAAAAAAAGATATGAACAAGCAATTTTCAAATGAAGAAATCAAAGTCATCAATAATCATATGAAAAATGTTCTAAATCACTCTTGATTAGAGAAATGCATATTGAAAAATGCAGAGGTACCACCTCATACTTATCAGATTGACCAATATGACAATAAAGGATGTGGTAAATGTTGGAGGAGATGTGGCAAAATTAGGACACTAATGCATTGTTGGTGGAATTGTAAACTGATCCAACCATTCTGGAAGACAATTTGGAACTATGCCAAAAAGATTATAAAACTGTGCATGCCCTTTGATTCAGTAATAACACTACTGAGCCTGTATCCTAAAGAGAAATAAAAAAGGAGAAAAGACCTACTTGTACAAAAATATTTAGAGTAACCATTTTTGTAGTGGCAAAGAATTGGAAACTGAGGAGTGTCTATCAATTGGGGAATGACTGAACAAATTATGGTACATGTTGGTGATGGAACACTACTGCGCTATAAGAAATGATAAGCAAGATGATTTCAGAAAAAGCTGTAAAAATCTTCAAGAATGAATGAAGAGCAAAATAATCAGAACTAAGAGAACATAGTACACAATAATGGCAATACTATAAGATGATCAGCTGTGAAAACTTCTGGGATAATTCTGAAAGACTTATGGGAAATGCTATTCACCTCCAGAGAAAGAACTGTTTGAAGACATCTTTCATATCAGTGCATTTATGGTTTTATTTTGGGGTTTTGGTTATGTATGAGTGTGCTCTTTCAACAATGATCAATATGGAAGTGTGTTTTGCATGACAATAAAAATAAAATTTAAAAAGGGAAAAGCAATGGAGATAAACATAAACTTCCAGAAATCTTGGCATGAGGCTCAACTGAGCCATGTCATCTCATTAACATTCATAAATTAAACTGGCAGGAATACAAATAGAAAATGGAATCAATTTATCAACATTTTAATAAATATCTCTTTTGTTATCAGGGACAAAATAACCACATTTGGTCCCTAACTTCTCAACTACTTATATGTCTACAAGGAAATCAAAATGGCATTTAAAAATCAACATTAATTCCAAAAGACTAGCAGAACTACATTATGTGCCCTGAGGAAACCCATGCTGGAAACAAGATACTCTTGAAACTTTTGAAGGAGCATTTTATAAAATATCTTGAGAAGAAAAAGATAAAGCAGGGGACCTGGAATAAAAAAGATGAGGGTCCAGATCTAACCCCAGCTATTTACTAGCTCTGGGAATCTGGAAAAGTCTCTTAATTTCACCATTTTTCATTTTCTTCATTTATTAAACGTGAAGGTTAGATACACTGTTACCCAAGGTTTCTTATTGCTGTAAATCTATTATCCTATGAATGAGGGGAAAATTACAAATTATGTAAAAGCCAAAAAGGAGAAATGAGAGATCATCATTCATCTTATTACATTCTGTACAATACAATGGAAAGAACAGTTGACATGGAGTTAGAGGACCTGAGGTCATATCCTGTCTCTATATGACACTTTTGTGATCTTGGACAAGTCACCAATGTTGAATTGATTTCATCAAGTTCTACAACTTTGTAAGGCTTTCTCAAAGAAGTCCATGGTTATTCAAAGGGTTTGGTTTAACAATCTCTACAAGAAAATGAAGTGGATATAATGTACCTATTGTTCAGGTTATGGTAACAGTTGGATGACCATTTTATTGATTTAGTCTGTCAGTTCATAAACCTGGAAGAGGCATTGTAGACAGATTGAAAAAAGAAAAAACAAAAAAATTATGAACTGAGCTCAGAATTGGAGGGAGATGGGGGTCAGAATTGTGCTAAGGAAATTATTTAGAGCCTTTAACAAATCCAGAACTAGATTTTGGATGATAGAGCTTTGACCTCAGGTGTCAACATCCAAAGGGGTATATTTCCTCCTCAGAAGAGAGCTAGCCATTAACCAACCCTTTTAGCCCTAGGATGCTATTCCTATAACTCTTATTCCTTTCTAGAGAGCTTACCCTTCCACCAGGAAAAACTGACTGTCCCTGGCTTCCTATTGCTTCTAGGAAAAAAAACGTAAACTTTTGTTTTAAAAAAATTTTTATTTTAAAAATATTTTTCCATATTTCCATATTTCATTTTCTTTCCCTCCTCTCTTTCCTCCCCCCTCCAGGATCCAATACATACTTCCGCTAGATTATACAAATGTTATCACTTATATCTATTTCCATATTATTCATTTTTGTAATAGGGCAATTTTCTTAAGACCAAAGCCTAAAACATAAATTTAAACTCTTTTGTTTAGCTTTTAAAGCCCTTTATAACCTTCTCTAAACTTTTCTTTTCAGATTCATTGGACATTTTTCCTCCTCATGCACAGTGCAGTTCAGACAAATTGTTTTTTTTTTCTGTTCCTCACACACAACTTTCCCCTCTCCTGCCTTCTTGCTTTGTCCTGGCCACCCCACATTTCTGGAATCCACTCTCTCCTTACCATCACCTCACATACCTCTAAGTTGCAGCTCAAATATTATTTTCTCCATGAAACCTTTCCTAATTCTTGCAACTCCTAGTGATGTGCCCCCAGCAGTGTGCCTGGGAAATAGTAGACACAATCAATGCATGCTGATTGATTGATCAATATGCCACCTGACCTCAGAAACCATATTTGTTGACAGACTAGAGGTCACTATGGGATTTGAGGTATGTTTATGGGATGGGGCATGATAGCATTTTCGTGGGGGTATTGGGGAGATCAGGGAATACCAGATGCCCTCTCTCATTCATGATAAATAGCTCAGCATTTCCTGGTGGCTGTTGTCTCCTGCCCTTCCTTAGCACTATGTCTTTGGAGTACAACTTTACAAATTCCCTTTCATCCTAGCTTTTCCCCTTTCATATTCCTTTCCTATTTTGATGCTTTAAAAAATTAGGTTAAATTCTCTTCCTCCTCTATTCTCTCTAAGACTCACTCCAATGTACTCATACACCTTGAGATGTCAGCTAGGGGAAAGAGTTGTCATTCTCTTTGTTCCCCATTTCCACTTTAAAATCTGAGCTCAATCTGACACTCAGCAACCATTTTTCTAAGAAAATGGTGCAAATTGATTTTATTCTGTGTGTAAAACCATTAGAGGCAGTTAGTTCAGAGATTCCCTCATGACACAGAAATCCCAGGTACATTTGAGTAGGGAAATTTTCTTATTCTCTTGGTTCATAATCCCTAGTTAGTAACTTCCCAAGTCTTCTTGGAAATTTAAAGGCTCCCTCCAGTGAGTAGATCTCACTATTGACCTTAAGGGTCTATCTATGGGGGCAGCTAGTTGACTTAGTGGATAGAGTGCCAAGCTTCTAGACTGGAAGCCCAAGGTTCAAATCTAGCCTCTTTCTAGTGGTATGACCCTGGATAAGTCTCTTAACCCCAGCTACCTAGCCTTTACTTCCCTTTTGCCTTAGACCCAAAACTTACTCTTGATTCTAAGACAGGAGGTAAAGATTTAAAAAAAGAAGTCTATATATAGTATCAGTCACTCAGGAATAGGTAGTTCCCCTCTATTCTTTAAGTTATAGGGAAAGACAGTACAACACAAGGAAGAGGGGCAACAAGAGATATCAGTCAATCAATCAACAAACATTTATAAGTGTTGACTATTTGTCATTCAGTGCAAGTGGAAGAGACGCAAAGAAAAGTGAAAATATTGTCCCTGTCCTCAATGAACTCATATTCTAATGAGGAGACAAGATGCATATAACCATGTGTATATCTATCTAATATATACATATATATACGTGTGTGTATGTATGTGTGTAATAAATGGAAGACAATCTTACAGGCAGGTACTAGCAGTGGGGCCAGGAAAGGCCTCTTGCAGAAGGTAGGCTTTGATCTGAGTATTGAAGGAAGTCAGAGTAAAGAGAGACATATAGGAACTGGCAGTCTTTATGCCCTCTTCCTATCTCACTTAAGACAGGCACAACTAGCACCCATTTCAAGTTCTTTATAACCTGTGAAAACTGCACTTGATCCCAAAGAGATTAAAAATTAAAGGGGAGAAAGGACCTATTTGTACAAAAATATTTATAGCTGCTCTTTTTGTGGTGGCAAAGAATTGGAAATTGAAGGGATGTCCATCTATTGGAAAACGGTTGAACAAATTGTTGTACATGTTAGTAATGGAATACTATTGTGCTGTAAGGAATGATGAATAGGATGATTTCAGAAAGAGCTAAAAAAAGAGCATGAACTGATGCAGAGAGAAATAAGCAGAACCAGGAGAACATTATACACTTTAATAGCAATATTGTGGAATGATCAACTATGATAGACTTTGCTACTCTCAGCAATACAATGATCCAGGACAATTCTGAGGGATTTATGACAGGGAAAGCTATCCACTTCAAAAGAAAGAACTATTGCTATCAAAATGCAGATGAAAGCATATGATTTTTCACTTGTTGATTTGGGTTTTTGTTTCATATGATTATTCTCTTATAAAAATGAACAATATGGAAATATATTTTGCATGATAATTGTAACAATAAAAAGGCCAGTCAGGGATGTTTGATAGACAGAGAGAGAGTCTATGTTGGGTCTCTCTTTCAGCACTCCTCTTTGGCTGAATATACACTGGGAGACTTTAAGGGGGTGTCACCCTGAAACTGGGTGACCTGGATGGTCGTGCTGCCCCACAGGAGTTGGGAGTGAGGCTTTCCTGTAAGACAAGGTATGGGGTACCCCAATTCGATTTTGAATAAGGGTGGGGTTCACGGGTTCACACAAACTTCCCCCCATCAGTTAATTTCACAGTGGGTGGTCTGGCTTTAAGATGGAGGCAGCCAGACCAAGCTGTGGTTCCCCTCTCCTTTGTTGTCTCTCAGGCACTCTGGAATGCTATCTGACTGATGAATGGCTTTTATTATTGGCAATTCAGGGATTGGGGAAAGGGGTGAAGGGCAGAGGAATTTTGGGGTGCCCTCTTCTCTATTTCTATGGGGTCTGTCACTTAGGAGGAAACATTTGGGATTCCCTCTCCTAAGTTTTTTCCCCCACCCCTTCTCTTTCTGTTTCTATTTCTAGTTTTCTGTTTCTATCCTTTTCTATAATTGTAAGTTTTGACTGAAAAGGGGTCTCTCAGAAAGGTTGGATAATGGGAGAAGAAGAGTAAGAGATTGTTCCCAAAATGGAGTCCAAGCTTAGCTTGACTTGATGGTTGAAGTCTTGATGGGTGAGATGCAATGGAATGGCATTGATCAGGGAATCAGGGTTTCAATTACCAAAAAAAGATCCTCAAGAAGCCCTCAGGACTAGATCCCAGCTGGGATGTCCACCTCCTCTCTCCTCCCAGTCCTCCACTTGAAGAACTCTCCTCTCCCTCTCTTCTCTGGAGAATCTCCCCTCCCAGAATCCTCTCGGTCTCAACTCTCAGCAACTGTCCACAACTGCCTTCTCTGGCTCCTTATGTCCCATCCCCCTTGCACAAATCCCATCCTTACATAACACGTGTATAACCCATATCAAGTTGCTTGCCAACTCTAGAGGGGCAGGAAGGAAAGGTAGTAAGGAGACAATTTGGATTATATAACTTTGGAAAACTTATGTGGAAATTTGTTATTACAAGTAATTGATAAATTTAATAAAATATTTTTATAAAAATCTTCAGCTGACTTGATTTAATCTTATTTCTCACAAATGCTGTGAAGGCTGTCCCCCAACATGCGGCATGGGATTTTCTTTGAATGGCTCTAAGGAAGGAAGATTTGGCATCTTGAGCCTCTTCTCTCCATCTACTCCCCTCACCCATCTCCAAAAAAGACTTTCATTCCTTCCAGCAGAAGAAGCAGGAACCTGTGGCCTAATGTGCCCACTCTGCTCTCCTCAGAGTGAGGGAAATACTGGGCTAGAATTATATCTATCTGTTCCCTTAAATATTGTTAACCTAGAGGTTGAGGTTTTCAGGTACAAGTTAACTTCTAATTGCTATTTTATTATTGGGAGAAGAAAGATCCCAAGTTTTAAATATAAGGACTTTTCCCAGCCAATACCAGATCATTTCTTCTTGTTTTAATTTTTCATTATTGAAGAAGAATTTGTTATACCATCATTACTAAAGTATAATTCTGATCTTAATTTTTAAATGAATTTTTAATTATCTTAAAATTTATCATTGTTATTTTTTCAGCTTGAGTTTTTTACAACTGGATGGAACAGTGGGTAGAGTGTTAGACTTGGAGTCAGAAAGACCTCAGTTCAAATCAGGCCTCGTATACTTCCTAGTTATATGCCCTGGGTAAGTCACTCTTCTTTCCTTAGTTTCTTCATATATAAAATGGGAATATCATTTATTGCCTAGGGTTGTTGTGAGAATAAAATAAGATAATTCTTGGGAGGCACTTTTAAAAAAAACAAACCCTTACCTTCTGTCTTAATATCAATTCTTTTTTTTTTTTAATCCTTCCCTTTTGTCTTTGAATCAATATTAAGTATTGCTTCCAATGCAGGGGAGTGATAAGGGCTAGGAAACTGGGGTTAAGTGATTTGCTCAGGGTTACACAGCTAGGAAGTATTTGAGACCAGATTTGAACCCTAACTCTAAGCCTAGTGCTCTATTTACTGTGCTACCTCACTACCCTTTGTAAGGCACTTAGCTATTATTTTTAATATTGAGGAGAATTTTTATATACCAAATGTTATTAATTCTGTGCCATTGATTTATCTATTTTTTATGAGTTGGGATTTCTGCTGCTGGCTTTAGAATTGCTTGGTTTTCAAATCTGACCTAGGTGGATATCTATGTACTACTCTCGCATTTCTGAATATTAATACTTGTTATTCTGTGCAACCAATGAGAACACCATCTGTTCGATGAGGCCTTTGCTATTATAATGATTGCTCCTTATGCTTGCTATTATCATGATAAAGCTATATCTGATTAAATTGTTTCACAAGTATGTTATTCTCTAGTAATTGGTTAAATATTGGCATAATGGAGCAATATTATGATCCTCTGATAGTGTTACTGTCAAAATATTGCCACTTTGTAAATATTATTGTACATGCCTAATGGATTTCCTGATACTTTCAGAAGCTTCACTGCAAGATAATGAGAGTGTTACAAAAGTTTTGAAGAATGGTGCGTGTCAGGGAGACAGTAGGATAATCCATTTAGGAATGGGCTAGGATAAGCCACCAGGAATGTGCTAGGGAAGCAGAGTCACATGAACAGTGAAAGTTAACAGACATAAAATGAGATCTCATTAGTAAATTAGAGGAATAGGGAACATGTTATCTATCAGATTTATGAATAGGAGAGGAATTTATACATTAACAAGAGAAGGAGAGCACTGTGAAATACAAAATGAATAATTTTGAACACATGAAATTAAATGGTTTTTGTACAAATAAAACAAATGTTGCCAAGATGACAAGGAAAACATTGGGGGTGGGATTTTATAGCCAGCCTCTAAAATAAGGGTCTCATATCTAAAATATATAAGAACATTGTCCAATTTATAAGAATAAGAGCTAAGATACAGGCAATTTTCAAATGAAGAAATCAAAGTCATATATAGTTACATGAAAAAATGCTCTAAATCACTACTGATTAGAGAAATGCAAACAAAACAGTTCTGAGCTATCATCTCACACCCATTATCAGATTGGTTAAAATGGCAAATGCTGGAGGGGAAAAATGGGGACACTAATACACTGTTGGCAGAGTTGTAAATTGATCCAACTATTTTGGAAAGCAATTTGGCATTACACCCAGAGTTATAATATATAAGTATACTCTTAGATCCAGCAACACTATTCCTGGGTCTGCTTCCCAAAGACATCAGGGGAAAAGGAAAAGAACTTATGTGTTCCAAAATATTTATAGCAGCTCTCTTTGTTGTGACAAAGAACTGGAAATCACAATTGGAAATGGCTAAACAAATTTTGGTATATGATCATGATGAAATATTACTATATCATAAAAAACAATGAATAGGATAATTTTTTTTAACTTGGAAAGAACTACATGGCATAATGAACAGCAAAAAAAAGTAGAAAAAAGAGAACATCATACATTGCTACAAAATTAATAGTGGAAGAATAAATTGTGAATGTTACCTCCAGAAAGTGAACTGGAAGGTTTGAAACATAAAAGACTGAATTTGTATGAACATGTCTGACTCCTAGATAATACCTTTTGTGATGCAGGGAGGGTGGAAGAAATCGGGATACTTATAGATAAATTCTACTAATAAATAAACTTTAAAAAGAAAGTTAACAGGAAAAATTAGGGCAGGGAATACTATCTAGGTATACTAGATATTGGTAAGTCACTTCTCTTCTCAACTCCACCCCCCACTCTGTGGTAAAAAGTATTTAATTTTTAAAAATGAGCAAAATCAGCAACACAGAATAGCAACTTAAGATAAAATTTGAAAATATATTGGGTGGAAGAGATCATAGGAAAAAGACTTGTACAAAAATATTTATAGCAGCGCTCTTTGTGGTGCCAAAAAACTGGAAAACGAGGGTATGCCTGTCAATTGGGGAGCTGGCTGAACAAATTGTGGTATATGCTGGTGATGGAATACTATTGTCCTCAAAGGAATAATAAACTGGAGGAATTCCATGTGAACTGGAAAGACCTCCAGGAATTGATGCAGAGTGAAAAGAGCAGAGCCAGAAGAACATTGTACACAGAGACAGATACACTGATAAAATCGAATGTAATGGACATCTGTACTAGCAGCAATGCAGTGACCCAAGACAATTCTGAGGGATTTATAGAAAAGAACACTATCCACATTCAGAGGAAGAACTGCAGGAGTGGAAACAGAAGAAAAACAACTGCTTGAAGACATGGGTTGATGCGGATATCATTTGAGATGTAGACACTAATGACCACACCAATGCAACTATCAATGATATGTAAATAAGTCTTGATTGATGACACATGTAAAAACCAGTGGAAATGTGCGTCAGCTGGGGGGGGGGTTTGGGAGGGGGTTGGGCGTGATGGAGGGGAGACTAAGAAGATGAATCATGTAACCATGGAAAATTTTTGTAAAAAATAAAATTTCAAAAAAAAAAAGAAAGAAAAGAAAATATATTGGGTGGGACAGCTAAGTGACACAGTGGTAGAGCACCAGGCCTGGAATTTGGAGGACCTAGGTTTAAATCTGGCCTCAGATACTTCCTTGCTGTGTGACTTTCGGCAAGTCACTTAAACCTCATTTGCCTAGCCCCTTGACCTTTTCTCTTAGAGTTCTTAGTAAAGCAGAAAGGAAGAGTTAAAAAGAAAAGAAAAGAAAATTCATTGGGCTTTTTATCTATTCAAGATCTTAAGAAAATATTGTTGCCAGTAATAATAGATAACTTATGTGTGACTGATGCTGGCTGAAATTTTAGCCCATAAGTCAAAATTGTCACCTCTAATTCTATCTAGCTGTCCACAATGGTATATCTCTATTGAGTATGACTGCAAGGTAGCATCAATATCAGGTCCATGAGGTCTGCAGTAGACAGATCACTGGAACCTCATAGAAAGAGTTAAAGGAATAGATGCATTTCCATAAGTCATATGATGACTTAGTGGATTATTAGAAGTCAATGAGGTAATAAACATTTATTAAGTGCTACTATGTGCCAGGCATGGGACTAAGTGCTAAGAATATTTTTTTAAAGGCAAAACATAGTTCCTGTCCTCAAGAAACTCACAGTTTAAAGGGGAAGGCAGCAAGCATGAAGAAACAAGTATGTGTATATATATATATGCATATATGCATATATATATATATAACTTGTTATGTATGTATGTAGAATAATTTAGGAAGAGAAGGCACTACAATTAAGAGAGACTGGGAAAAGCTTCCAGTAGAAGATAGAATTTTAGTTGGGCATAAAGGAAGCCAGGAAGTTATAGGTGGAGATAAAGAGGGAGAACATTTTGGGAATGGAGGAAAGCTAGTGAAAATGCCCAGAGCTGAGAGATAAAGTGACTTATTTGGGGAAATACAAGGAGTCCAGTAGATGGAAGAGGATGTGTCAGGGAGTAAAGTGTCAGAAGGTTGCAGAGATAGAAGAGAGCTAGGTTATAAATGACTTTGAACAATAAATAGATGATATTGTATTTGATTCAAGAGGCAATAGGAAGCCACTAGAGTGTATTGGATTGGAATACTTCTGTGTATAACACAGTTAGACCTGAACTTTAGGAAAACTATTTTAATAGTTGAACAGAGGATGGTTTGGAGTGGGAAGAGATTGAAGGCAGACAGACCCACCAGAAGGCTATTGCAATATTCCAGCTTTAAGGTGATGAGGGCCTGCACTAGAGTGGTTGCAGTATCAGAGGAGAGAAGAGGGCATAATTGAGAGATATTGCATAGGTGAAATAGATAGGCCTTGGCCACTATCTAGATTAGATATAGGTGGTAAGAGATAGTGAGGAGTGTAATGGCAATGGGTTTGGGAATGGGATTTTCTCTTCAGGTCAAATCCAGAGAAAAGACCCAGCTCCAAACCCAGTAACTCCCACATTCTAGAATCTTTTCCCTGCATCTGCATCTCCTCTGCAGATCCTGCCCATATGCTCAAATCCTCTCCTTCCTTATAACAGTTGTTAATGATAAATACTAGGTTTAAAGCCCAAGGGACTGAGATGTGGTGTTGTCCTCTTCAGTAATAGGTATGACAATTTAAATTCTCTAGAGGCTGTATATATTAATTTAAAAATATTTATTAAAAGACCACTCAGTAGACTCCCTCCACAGTCTGAATAGATGGCAAAGAATAAGAGTGGGTGGGGTGGGGCAGTGGTAAAAAGCAGAGCCCAAGAGAGGGAAGTAAAATCTTATGTAGGTAGATGAGAGAGAAAGAGCCCTGCCAGAGGAGAAAGGCAAAAGAGTGACTTCTTCTAGCCCATGCCTTATATACCACTTGTGACATCATCATGCAGGCCCTCCCTAAGACACCTTTGATTGGAAAACAAAGGACCCCAAAAGATCTGGAAAATACAAACATATTCTACCAAGTAGCTAGGCCATTGCCATCCAAAATGGCAGCAGCCTAGTACATCCTGGCTAGAGCTTGTTGACTTCATCATCCAAGAGAGTTCTTGTTTACAGATGAACAAGGAGCAGGTCTTCACCCTGCCTCCAACAAAAGCCAGCCCAGTGAGATGCTCTGAAGACTATGAATAAATTACTTTAACTTGAAAGCTAGATGACCTTTAAACCCAAGAGTTTAGAAAAATTTCATATGAAAATTATTATAGTTCAATATTAATTTTCTATGTAGGGAAGATAGGAGGTAAGGTAGTTTTAGAGAGAAAGACAGGTCAGACTGGGATGAATACAGGAAAACCTAAAATATAATTAATTTGTGAGAGTACAGTTGGTTAACTAGGACTTTAAGTGGAACTTATCTTGTTTAGAAGAATTGCAAGACATAATAAGGAAAAGGGAAACTGGCCTAGAGCTATGTAGAACAATATCATCTGAGAAGCCCTATAGGTAAATGGTTCAGAAACAAATGTCAAAATAAAAAAATAAATAAAACAAACCTATATAATTGGAATAACATTAATTGTCCATGGGTAAGTTAAGCCAATATGGTAAAAATGACAATGCCTCCTAAATTAGTTGATTATTCAGTGCTGTGTAAATCAAACCTCAAAAGGAATATTTTATATAGTTAGAAAAAAACAAAATTAATATAGAGGAACAAAAGAACAAGAAGCTCAATGGTAACTTAAAAAATGGGAGGGAAGAGGATCCTTTAGCACCAGTTCTCAAATTGTACTACAACACAATAATCATTAAAATGATTTGCAATTGGTTTAAAAAAAGAAGTGGGTAGGACAGAGCCAAGATGATGGAGAAAGTACATGGACTAGTCTTATCTCTACCAAATTAACTTCCAAAAAGCTATGATATAAAACCTCAAAATGAATTCTGGAGCAGCATAACCCACCAAAAGCAAGGTGAAGTAATTTCTTAGCCCAAAACAAATTAGAAGGTCAGCACAAGTGATCTGGTACACTTAAGTAGAAGGAGAGCACAACTCCCCAGGACAAGCCCCACTGGCAACAGGCTCAGATGAAGCAGTAGCAAAGGCTTCTGGAACTCTCAGTCTCATCAGGATGGGAGCTTGATAACTGCTCAGAAGGAGGTTATAGGGGCCTCTTTCCTAGCTCTAAGTGCAAGGCTTTTGTCTCATTGCACATGTGCAGAACTAGGTTGCAGCCCAGGCTATCTCAGGGTGAAGAGGAGCACCAGTATGCACCAGCATGCATCAACACTTGTGGCCACAGGGGAGCAGGGAACCCTGGTCACAGTTCCAAGGGGGTAAAAGAGTGCTCATAGTTACTCACAGACAAGAGCACAGGCTGGGAGAGTATTAAACAAACCTCTCCTTAGATCATACCACCTTGGAAGACCTAAAAGCAGACAGATTCCCAGAGCCTGTACTGAAGGTGGCCTCAAAAAGAACATGAAGCTTGGAATAGTACTCCCTTCACCATAGTTACAGAGCCCAACTGTAACAGTATTTTAAACTAAAAAAAAAAAGGAAAAGAAAAGAAAAGAAAAGAAAAGAAAAGAAAAGAAAAGAAAAAGGCAGGAAAATGATAAAACAACCAAAAAAGAAATTTGACATAGAAAGTTATTTTGGTGAAAGAAAAGACAAACTCAGAAAAAGGCAGCAAAGTCAGTACTGCTATATCCAAAGCCTCCAAGAAAAATATTAATTGTTCACAACCCAATTGAAGGACTCAAAAAAGGATTTTAAAAATCAAATGAGAAATATAGAAGAAAAATTGGAAAAAAGAAATGAGTGATGCAGGAAAATCATAAAAAAGTCAATAGCTGCTTCCGGGTTAAGATGGCGGCAGAGTAAGAAGCAGCTCTTAACCTCTCCTGACCGAAAAACACAAAACTCCTCAAGGGGACATAAAAACAAGTCCAGACGAACGGAGGAACCCCACAACAGGGCACAGCGTGGAAGGTACGTGGAATCGAGACAGTTCCAGGCTAAAAAGGGCTCTCACTCAATCGCGAGCTGAGCAACCGCCCCACCCCCACCCCCTCCACACTCACCTATAGCTCCGAACCCAGCTAAAAAGAAATAGAGCAAGTTTGGGGCACCCATCGAGTCATCGGCAGCTCCGGGACCTGTTCCTGAGAGCAGCAAGACTTAGGACCCCATTAAGTCAAGAACGCACGCGAAATCTGAGCGCGCGGGAGCAGAGAGTGGACGCTGGGCTCAGAGTGCCTGCTGAGCAGAGGCGTGGGTGCCGGCTGAGCAGAGGCGTGGGTGGAGGCAAACACAGCCAGGAACTAAAGCCTAAGTGGGGAACCAGTGCAGACGGGTATACGACTGTGGAAGTAGCTCCCTGAGACTTGTAAAGGAACCTCCTGCAGAGGATCAAGCAAGGGAATCCACCAGGGGGCTTGACCTTGGAAAAAACTAGAACTCAGACCTCAGGAGCCAATAGATCTCAGACAGACACAGAGAGCAAGGATAAACCTGAGAAGCTGCTGGGTTAATGATGGCTAATCAGTTACAGGAAATTCAGAAGAGAAAGAATAATAACAAAAAAAAAGAAGTCTTTAACACTTGATAGCTTCTACACAGAGAAAATCCAGACAACCGAGCAAACAGAGGAGGAGAACAAAGAACCATCCAGACGCTCCCCAAATAAGGAAAACTCCTCACAAGCTATGGAAGAGTTCAAATCTGAGATTCTGAGGAAAATGGAAGAGATCTGGCAAGAAAATAACAGCTTAAAAGGTAGAATCTTGCAACTGGAAAGC
>NC_058131.1:225021666-225074389 GCF_016433145.1 Gracilinanus agilis | reverse complement strand
ATATAATTATATAATTATTTAGTAATTAGAGAGTAAGATATTTATCTATAGCAATAGAGCCAGTTTTAGTTAAGTGCTTCATCCCTCCAGTGAGGAGGGGGAAGGGGGCATCAATTTAGCAGTTTAGGGTCACCTTTCATTTATCCTAAACCCTTCCTGGATTTATATAATTTTCCTTGTTAATTCCTAATATAACTTTTTACCTTCAAAGCTGGGCCTGATAATCATTTGAAAGATACTTACAATTCAGTCTGAACTTCTAAATTGAATCCTGTTGGCTGCCAGTTTAAGATCTCCTCTGTCCTCAACAGTTAGATAAATAATTTCTATATATCTCCTTTAACTGACCTGAGAGGAATATAAATTTAAGAAAGGAACATTATTGGGGTTTCAGCCATAAGAAAAACTTACCAGAAGAATCCTAGTCCTGTCATCATTACCAACTGAAGCAGAAACAGTTAAAGGGGGAGGGGTTTGAGAATCAGGAGTGTTTTACCCCCTCCTTTCCTCACTGTAGCTGGCTCTTAACTTAAAGCGCTATTTGGCCCTGAAACATTTATCTGCTTCTCCAAACTATCTGTTATTATAATCATAACACTGGGTAAAATAACTGACCTGGAAAATAAATCTAGGAGTGATAATTTAAGAATTATTGGACTACCTGAAAGCTTTAAAAAAAAAAAAAAAGAACATATGCATCATCTTTCAAGACATTATTAAGGAAAATTGTCCTGTTATTCTAGAACCAAAGGACAAAATAGAAATTGAAAGAATCCACTGATCACCCCCTGAAAGAGATCCCCAAAGGATTACTCCCAGAAATATTATAGCCAAATTTCAAAATCCTAGGTCAAGGAGAAAATACTGCAAGCAACCAAAAAGAAACAATTCAAATATTGTGGAGCCAGGGGCTAGGACTTCACCCAAGAATCATTTACTCAGCATACTTGAGTAATACTTCTTCAGGGGGAAAAATGGATATTCAATGAAATAGAGGACTTTCAAACATTTCTAATGAAAAGACCAGAGCTGAATAGAAAATCTGACTCTAAAATACAAGAATCATAAAAAGGAAAATAGGAAAGACAAATCAAAAGACTAAAAAAACTTATCTATTGTATATCGGTTTCAAGGCAGAAGAGCAGTAAGGGCTAGACAATGGGATTAAGTAACTTGCCCAGGGTTACACAGCTAGGAAGTGTCTGAGGCCAGATTTGAATCTAGGACCTCCCAAATCCAATCCTCTGAGCCACTTAGCTGCCCCCTCAAAAGACATTTAATAAGATTAAGCTGTCTATATCCTTACAAAGGGAGATTATTCTTATAACTTCAAAGAAGTAATATACATAGACAGAGAGTAAAAGTATGAGTTGAATATGATGGGATGGTATAAAAAAATTAAATTAAAGCATGAGAAAGAGGAATACATTGGGAAGAAAGGGAAGGGAAAAATAGAATGAGGTAAATTATTACTCATAAAAGAAACATGAAAGAGCAGTTACAGTGGAGATGAGGATAGGGGAGGTGGGGAGGAGAGCATATGAACCTTACTCTCATCAGAACTGGCTCCATGAGGGAAGAACAAACACAATCAATTTGGTATAGAAAGCTATGTTATCCTGCAAGAAAGTAAGAGGGGAAGGAGATAAGAGAAGGCGGATGGGACTGATAGAAAAGAGGGCAAATTTGGGGAGGGAGAGGACAGAAACTAAAAAGGTGGAAATAGGATGGAAAGTAATACACAATAATTATAATTGTGCTTTTTTTTACAAGTCTCCCTAATAAAGGCTTCATAGAGGCCTACATAGAGAAATGAGTTGAATATATCAGAATACAAGTCATTCCCCAATTCTTAAATGGTCAAAGGATACAAAGAGGCAGTTCTTAGACAAAATAATTAAAACTTTCTATAGTTATGCAAAAAATGTTCTAAATAACTATTATTTAGAGAAAAGTACATTAAAGCAACTCTGAGGTATCATACCTCACCTATCAGATTAACTATTATGACAAAAAAGGCAAATGACAAAATTTGGAGGGGATATGGGAACATTGAGCCACAAATATGCTGTTGGTGAAATTGTGAACTGATTCTATCATTTAGGACAGCAATTTGGACCTATGCCCAAAGGGCTATCCAGCAATACCATTACTAAATTTTTATCCCAATGAGATAAAAAAACAAAAAGGGAAAGAACATGTATGTACAAAAATATTTAAAGCAGCTCTTTTTGGGGATAACAAAGATTTTGAAAGCGAGGGGGTAGTCATCAATTCTGGAATGGCTGAGTAAGTCAGAATATATTATTGTAATGGATTATTATTGTGCTATAAGAAATGCCAAGCAGGAAGAGCTCAGAAAAACCTAGAAAAACTTATGTGAAAATGAAGCAGAATGAAATAAGCAGAACCAGGAGAACATTATAGACAGTGACAGGAATACTGTATAAATAAAAATTGTGAATAACAGCTATTCTCAGCAATACAATGATTCAAAACTATTTTAAAGGACTCATGATAAAAAGTGCCATCTACTTCTGAAAAGATGGGTCCAGTTGGCAATGATGTCAAGCTGCTAACAATAGCGGGGGAGGGGGGGTGAGTGGTGTAACATGGAGATGGCAGGGTGGAATTCCAGCAAGATACAGGGTCTAGCCTCAACCCAGAATTCCAGGCTCCCATCCCCCCTAGAGAACTCTGGATGAGGGGGCAGTTTAGGGCAGTTAAGGGCAGTTGGTTCTTGGGGTTGGAAATGAGCAGATCTCTCTGCTTGCTGATCCCAGTTCTTGATTGCTTAGGAAGCTTTGGGCTTGAGATCTATCCATAGCCATTAAAGTTTCCCTGCTGCTAGCCTGATTAGCTGAACTAGACCTTTCCAGCAACAGCACAAGTGTCATTATTTAGTTATTTAGATATTAGAAGAGATTAATTATAAGCTTTGAGGGCAAGCTAGATATAAAGGCTACCTCTCCCTCCTGGGGGGAGGGACTGTTCCAACCTAACAGTTTAGGGCTTCCCAGACCTGACAAAACCTCCCTTCCTTCCCTTCCTCACTTATCAGTAAACCTTCATCTTTTGGGAGCTGTGCCTGGTTATTATTTTTGGAATACTCACAACCATCTTCAAGCTTAATTCCTTCAGTAGTGTGGCCCTTAGAAGTCAGATCCTTCTTCTGTCCCTGATAGCTACAAGACATCAAGCTTTTGTTTGTCTTGGCAAATAGATTCCCAAATATTTTATATTGTTTAGAGTGATTTTAAATAGAGTTTTTCTATCTCTTGCTACTGATTTTTGTTGTAAATATATAGAAATGCAGATGATTTAGGTGGGTTTATTTTGTATCCTGCAAATTGCTAAAGTTATTAATTATTTCAATTAGTTTTTTGGTTGATTTTCTAGGATTCTCTAAGTATACCAATATATCATCTGCAAAGAGTGATAATTTAGTTTCCTCATTACCTACTTTCACTCTTTCAATTTCTTTTTCTTTTTGCTAAAGCTAACATTTCTAGTGCAATGTTAAATAATAGTGGTGATAATGAGCATCATTGCTTCACCTTTGATTTCATTGGGTAGACTTCTAACTTATCTTCAATGTAGATGATGCTTCCCAATGGTTTTTAATAGATACTATTGTTAAAATCATTTTATTCCTATGCTTTCTAGTGTTTTGTTTTGTTTTGTTTTTCTTTTTCTTTCTAGTATTTTTAATAGGAGTGGGTGTTATATTTTGTCAAAGGCTTTTTCTATATCTATTGGGATAATCACATGATATCTGTTCATTTGGTTATTGATAAGATCAATTATGCTGACAGTTTTCCTAATATTAAACCAATCTTGCATTCCTGGGTATAGTAAATAATAATTGTGATATATCACCACTATTATTTAATATTGCACTAGAAATGTTAGCTTTACCAAAAAAAGAAAAAGAAATTGAAAGCATTTTTATTCTCTTTAAAGAAATCATCGATTATTTCTATAATTTGTTCTTTGACCCACTCCTTTTATAGAATTAGATTAATTTCCAAATAATTTTTGATTTGTCTTTCCATGGATCCTTATTCATTTTTATTTTTATTGCATTATGATATGAAAGGGATGCATTTATTATTTCTACTTTTCTGCATTTGGTTGTGAAGTTTTTATGCTCTAGTATGGTGATGGAAAAACTACTGCCCGGGGGGTCAGATGCAGCCCCCAAAATGTTCTATCTGGTGGCGGGACATTATTCCAAATCTGATGAATTCAATGAGTAGGATACAATACAATGAAACTTCAAAAGAGTTGCCTTAGAAACAGACTGACAGATGAGATTGGCCCCCTCTTTAAAAAGTTTGCCCATTACTGCTCTAGCATATGATCAATTTTTGGGTAGGCTCCATGTATTGCTGAAAAGAAGGTATCTTTTTTATCCCCATTCATTTTCTTCAGAGAGCTAGTAAATCTAATTTTCCTAAAGTTTAATTTACTTCTTTGTTTATTTTTTTAGATGTAACTAGTTCTGAGAGGGGAAGGTTGAGGTCCCCTACTAGTATAGTTTTATTTCTATTTCTTTCTGAAGCTCATTTAATTCCTCCTTTATATATTTGGAGGCTATACCATTTGGTGCATATATATTTAGTATTGATATAACTTCATTTTCAATAGTACCTTTTATTAGATGTAATTTCCTTCCTTATCTCTTTTGATTAGATCTATTTTTGCTTTAGCTTTGTGTGAGATCATGATTACTACTCCTGCTTCTTTTACTTCAAATGAAGTGCAATAATTTCTTCTCTATCCCCTTACCTTTACACTGTGTGTGCCTCGCTGCCTCAAATGTGTTTATTGTAAACAACATATACTGGTTTTTAATCCACTCTGCTATCTGCTTCTATTTTATGGGTGAGTTCATCCTATTCACATTCAAAGTTATGATTACCATCTGTATATTCCCCTCCATCTTATTTTCCCCTTTTGATTCTGTTCTTTTTCCTTTTACTCTGTCCTTCTTCACAAATATTTTAAACACCCTCCAACTCCCTCTTCCCTTCTATCACTCTCCTCCCTCTCCATCTTATTCCCCTCCTGTTTCTCTATGGGGTAAGATAGGATTCTATATTCAAATGAGAGTGGTCATCATTCCCTCTCCAAGCCAATTCTTATGATAGTAAGTTTTAAGCATTGTCTGTCAACACCCTTGTCCTCCCCTTCATTGTAATTGTAATAGTTTTTCCCCCACCTCTTTATGTAATATCATATACTCCATTCTTTCTCCCTTCCATTTTTCTGTCAATGCAATCCTATTTTTCATATTTTGATTTTTTTTGCATATCATGTCATCCTAAATAGCTTACTCCCACACCCTCTGTCTATATATACTACTAACTGCTCTGATAATAAAAATTTCAAGAGTTACAAATATCATCTTTCCATGTAGGAATATAAACAGTTTGATTTTACTGAATCCCTTAACTTTTCTCTTTCTTGTTTACCTTTTTATGTTTCTCTTCAGATTTATATCTGGACACCAAATTTTCTGTTTTAGTCTGGTTTTTTTGTAAGGAATGTTTGGAAATCTATTTTATTAAATGACCATTTCACTCCTGAACAAATATACTCAATTTTCTGTGCAGGTGATTCTTGGTTGAAAACCTAGTTTCATTACCTCCTGGAATATCATATTCCAAGTCTTTTGATCCTTTAATGTAGAATTTCCTAAGTGTTGTATAATACTGACTGTGACTGAATGATATTTGAATTGTTTCTTTTTGGATGTTTGTAGTATTTTCTCCTTGGACTTGAATTTGGCTATAATATTCCTGAGAATTATCATTTGGGGATTTATTTCAGGAGGTGAACTGTGGATTCTCTCAATTTTTGTTTTACCCTCTTGTTCAAGAATATCAGTGCAGTTTTCTTTGATAATTTCTTGTAATATGATGTCTAGGTTTTTTTTCTCCTTGATCATGACTTTAATGTAGTCAAATACTTCTTGGATTGTCTCTCCTGGATCTATTTTCTAGGCTAGCTGTTTTTTTTTTAATGAGATATATTTTCTTCTATTTTTTCATTCTCTTGATCTTATTTTATTGTTTCTTAATATGATAGCTTCTATTTATCTAATTCTAATTTTTAAGGGATGATTTTTTTTCTGTGAGCTTTTAAACCTCCTTTTCCTTTTAGCCAATTCTGGTTTTTAAGCTATTTTCTACTTGTATTACTTCCATTTCTCTTCCCCATTTTTTCCTCTGCCTCTCTTATTTGATTTTTTAAATTCCTTTTTGGGATCTTCCAGAGCCTGAGTAAATTCCATTTTTCTTCAAAGTTTTCCATGTGGCTGCTTTGATCTTAATGCCCCCTTCTGAGTCTGTGCTTTGCTTTTCTTTGTCTCCATAACAGTTTTCTTTGCTTAGGTGTTTTTTTTTTCTGTTTGCTTATTTTCCAAGACTTTTTTTTTTAACTTTTTACTTTTATCTTAAAGGTGGGCTCTGTTCTCAGGTTAGAGATGGAACTCTCTTAAATTTCAGTTTTTCCTTGCTGCCACCTTCAACTCTAGTTCTGGGTTTGTGCAAGTTTTAGTTCCTCTAAGGTGGTATGATGATCTGTAGACTGGGAACTTTGAAAGGAACCTCTCACTACTAATTCAATCTCCTCTATGGACTGATGATAGCTTATAGAGCTCAGAGCACTGTGAGATACCTTGTGTTGGAGCTTAGGATATTTCATCAAGTCTGGGCATGTGCTCTTGGCCTCATTCTGAACTTATGCTGCCAACTTCAACTCTAGTTCTGGGTTTGTGCAAGTTTTAGTTCTTCTAAGGTGGTATGATGATCTGTAGACTGGGAACTTTGAAAGGAACCTCTCACTACTAATTCAATCTTCTCTATGGACTGATGATAGCTTATAGAGCTCAGAGCACTGTGAGCTACCTTGTGTTGGAGCTTAGGATATTTCATCAAGTCTGGGCATGTGCTCTTGGCCTCATTCTGAACTTATGCTGGCCAGGTACACTACAGTCTGCCTTGCACTAGGGCCTGGAACCTCACTACAGGGTTGGAAAGAGTTCTGGGCTCATATTAGGCTAGCACCGGTAGGGGTACCACAGACTGCCCTTGTGCTGGGATTGTGCCAGGATTCTGATCTTCCTGCAGGCATGAGCAGGGGCTAGGGTTCTCACTCTGGGCTTACACCTGGACATGCACTGTGGATTTCCCTAAGATGGAGCTTGGGGCCCTACCACTGGTTTGGGCAAGGGCCCTAGGCCATTCCTTAGGGTTGCACAGGTCAGGTTCTCCACAGAGTGCCTTGTGCTAGAGGAAGGGGCCTCACTGCAGGCTTGGGCTAGGACTTAGAAATTCAAGAAGTGGGTTGTGGGATGCCTGCTGTTGGCTCAGGCAGGGTTTCAGGGTCTTTAAGTTGACTTGGGCCCAGGTTCAGAACCTGGTACAGTATGTGGGAGTGGGGGTGAGTGGCTTTGCTGTTGGCTTGTGCCAGTATTCCTTGGTGCAGCTTTGTTGCTAGCTGCACTCCCCTCTCACCCCCAGTGAAATAGATCCTCTCTGCAGGAGAGTTGCTTCACTTCATCCCCTTGCTAGTTCTGTCACTGAAGTATTCATTTTGAGATGTTATTTTAAGGTTGGTTGAAGAGAATTCTTAGAGTGGTTCCAACTTTTTATGCTTCTACTTTGCAATCTTGGCTCTATCTCCCCAGTACTGTTTCAGTCTACATTCATACTCCATCTGTTCCTTTTGTGGTGGTGAATATCCTTTTTTGTCATGAATTCCTTTGAGCTTTCCTGAATCCTTTCCTTGTTGATAATAGTTAAGTCATTCACAAATGATCATTCATTATTGCTGTTATTGTATATAACATTCTTCTGGTTCTGCTTGTGTCACCTTGCATCACTTCATATAAGAATTTTCAGGGTGTTTTTATGATCACCTTATTTGTCATTTCTTTCTTTTTAAAAAAAAATCCTTACCTTCCATCCTAGAATCAATACTATGTATTGGCTCTAAGGCAAAAGAGTGGTAAGGCTAGGCAATGGGGGTTAAGTGACTTGCTCAGGGTCACACAGCTGGGAAGTGTCTGAAGACAGATTTGAACCAAGGACCTCCCAGCTCTAGGCCTGGCTCTCAATCCAATGAGCTACCCTTCTATCCCCTTATTTGTCATTTCTTATGGCTCAATAGTATTCCATTACAAGCATATGCCACAACTTGTTCAGTCATTTCCCAATTGATGGACATTCTTTCAGTTACTTTCCCATTCTTTACTACCACAAAAAGAGCTGCTATCTTTGACCAGGTAGTTTCTTTCCCCCTATCTTTAATTTTTTTGAGATAAACCTAGTAGTTATGACCCTTTGGGCTTGGTTCCCAACTGCTCTCCAGAATGGTTGTATCAGTTTGCAACTACATCAATAGCGTCCCAATTTTTCCCTATACCATCTACCATTTATCATTTTCCTCTTTTGTTATGTTAGCTGGTCTGGTGGGTGTAAAGTGATACCTCAGAGTTGGTTTAACTTACATTTCTCTAATTAAGAGTGATTTGGAATATTTTTTATATGTCCAAAGGGGAACATTTTAAAAATGTCTGTTCATATCCTTTGACCATTTTTCAATTGGAAAGTCTCATAAATTTGAATCAGTTCTCCATGTATTTGAGAAATGAAACTTTATCAGAGAGACTTACTATAAAATATATTTCCCAATTTGCCCTTTAGTCTTAGCTGCATTGATTTTGTATGGGGAGGGGGTGAGAAGCTTTTTAGTTTAATGTAGTCAAAGTTATCTATTTCATTAAATTTTTTTAAAAATTTATTTATTTGACTAATTAAATTAGGATATTTTCCCTAAGTTATCTATTTTATATCTCATAATGTTCTCTATGTCTTGTTTTAACCTAAATTCTTCCCTTATCTATAGGTCTGGCAGGTAAACATTATCATGTATATGATATTAATGTGTATTGTATTGAGTCATATACACATAAATAAAGGTCTCTTCCAGACTACACTATAAAGCTCATTTTGCTTTTCTCGTAGCACTAATTATGGTACATTTTAATTAATTTTCTAGATTTACTTTTATTCATTGTCTTTAGTCTTTGGCATTCCATTAATTTGTTCTAGTGTTTTATTCATTTTTAGTTTTACTAATAATCACTTTCTTTGCCCCTTCTACTCCTATCTCAATTCTTTTTGCGTGTTTCTCACAAGGCAGCTTTTAAATCTGCTTCCTGTTTTCAATGATGCATCATTATGTAAACATGAAATGGAATTGTATAACGAATTAATTTGCTTCCTTTTAGGGACATTTGTTGATAGTAAATTTATTTGTTTATAGTATCACCCTTTATTTCTAAATCATGCATCTATTTTTTTACCTTGTTATATGGATTAAGATGTTGGTCTATGCTTAATTTCTGCCATCTTATTTTCCAGTTTTTCCAGCAGTTTTTGTCAAATAGTAAGTTCTTCTTCCAAAAGCTTAGGTCTTTAGGTTTGTCAAACACTAAGTTACTGTTGTCATTTACCATTGCAATTTGAGTGCCTTATCTTTTCTATTGGTCCTGCACTTTATTTCTTAGCCATACCAGATTGTTTTGATGCTTGCAACTTTATAACATATTTTGAGATCTAGTACAGCTAAGCCACCTTCTTTTATATTTTTTCATTAATTCTCTTGATATTCTAAGTATTTTGTTGTTCCAGATAAATGTTATTTTTTCTAGCTTCATGAAATACTTTGTGCATAGTTTGATTGTTATGGCACTGAATAAGCAAATTAATTTAGGAAGAGTTTTCATTTGTCTTATATTGACTCAGCTTATTCATGAGCAATTAATGTTTTTCAATTGTTTAGGTCTAGTAAATTAGGTGAACATAGAATAGTAAATGTTAGATCTATGGGAAAGGGATGGGTTGCATTCCTTTTCATAAGTCCTTCAGAATTGTCCTGGATCATTGTATTGCTATTAGCAACAAAGTCTATCACATTTGATCATCCCACAATATTTTAGTTACTGTGAATAATGTTCTCTTGGTTCTGCTTATTTCACACTACATAAGTTCACATAGGTTTAGATGTTTTTGCTTCTATT
The DNA here is from genome assembly GCF_016433145.1 of Gracilinanus agilis. NCBI lineage: Eukaryota > Metazoa > Chordata > Mammalia > Didelphimorphia > Didelphidae > Gracilinanus > Gracilinanus agilis. Next base: position 225,064,296 of record NC_058131.1, on the reverse strand, counting down.
TGCCTGCCTCCCTGAGTTCCATCTCCCTTTTATCCATTCCTCCTCTTTTTGTTCCCCTTTCCCTTCTTGCTTCCCTATTGGGTAAGATAAAATTTTATACCTTAATGTGTGTTATTCCCACTTTTTGCCAGTTCTGGTGAAAGTAAGATTCAGCATTGCCCCCTACCCCTCCCCACATCTTAACTTCCACTGTATTTATTCTTCCATACCTTCTTATATGAGAAAATTATTCCCAACTTTCTCTCATTTTTTCTTTTCCCAGTGTATTCTTCTTTCTTATCCTTTTTTTAAAATATCATTCCATCATATTCAACTCAGTCTCTGCTCTCTGTCTGTATATGTTCTTAAGTATCTTCAGGACCTTAAGTAACCTAAGTAGTTTAGGTGTCTTCTTAGTATCTTAGATACTTCAATATTCATGTATATCACCCTAGTGAGGTGAGTCCTTGTTGCTATCTCTAAACATTTTTCTGAGTAGGAGCATTGCTTCCACCCCTTTGCCTGTCGGTTCAGTCATTCCAGAATTCATTCTGAGGCATTTTTGTTCCTTTTTGGTCATTCAGAGGGTGGTTGATGGGCTCCCAGTGTTTTTTACTCTGCCATCTTGGCAAGTAGAAGTCTTTCTTGAACCCCCTTCAGCTGTAATGCTTTCTCCTTTTTGAAATCACTTTGTATCACTATATTCTATATGTGATATATCAACCTAGTAGACCATTATGATCCTTAAAGGCAAGTATTCTTTTTTTTTTTTCCTAGCCCTAGCCCTTGGATGATGCAGTAGATAGAATTCTAGGCCTACAGTCAAAAATACCTAAGTTAAAATCTGGTCTTACTAGCTGTGTGACCCTGGGAAAGTCACTTAACCCTGTTTGCCTCAGTTTCCTTATATATAAAATGAGTTGGAGAAGAAAATGGAAAATTCACTCTAATATCTTTTCCTACAAAACCACAAGTGGGGTCACAAAGGGTCAATCATGATTGAAATGGCTGAACAACAACAACTTAATGCATTATCATGTATATGATATTAATGTGTATTGTATTGAGTCATATACACATAAATAAAGGTCACTTCCAGACTACACTATAAAGCTCATTTTGCTTTTCTCGTAGCACTAATTATGGTACATTTTAATTAATTTTCTAGATTTACTTTTATTCATTGTCTTTAGTCTTTGGCATTCCATTAATTTGTTCTAGTGTTTTATTCATTTTTAGTTTTACTAATAGTCACTTTCTTTGCCCCTTCTACTCCTATCTCAATTCTTTTTGCGTGTTTCTCACAAGGCAGCTTTTAAATCTGCTTCCTGTTTTCAATGATGCATCATTATGTAAACATGAAATGGAATTGTATAACGAATTAATTTGCTTCCTTTTAGGGACATTTGTTGATAGTAAATTTATTTTCATTTTCACTTTGGTATTAGAATTCAGATTGCAAGCATCCTTATCAAATGAACTTAAAAGTTTTGATGTTATCAGGATCATCCAGAAGCTGAAGGAAATTTCATCAGACCAGAGCCTGCCAAAAGTTTTCTTTAAATTCAACATAGTGAAAAGTAAATCACCTATAACTTGTTAATACAAAACACAAAAAATAATAAAAATGCAGTAAGGATAAGCTACAGACAGTTTCATTTCAAAACTGAAAGCCTGATCATGTCTCACTTGATAACTAAGAGAAAGTGCTCAAAGGAACTCAGTCTCACTTTTTCCATTAATATTGAACAGAAAATTGATGATGGGGAATGCATAAATAGGGAAAGCTAATTTGATTTTTATAAAAGTTTGCATGTAACAGTTGGCAAAGGCTCTGGATTTTAAAGCAGGAGACAGTTTCTAATTACAACTCTTAAAAAAATGACTTTGAACAAGTCACTTAATATCTCTGATCTTAGTTTTCTAATTTTTAAAATGAGTGGGTGAGACTGGATTATTTCTGAGATCACAGAATTTGAGATTTAGAAGGGATCTTGGTAGCCATTTAATCCAGTGTATAACTGAAAGGAAACCCCTCTATAACATACCTGACAAGTAGTCATCCCTTCTCTCCTTGAAGGAGAGGAAGATGTCATTATTCAAGGCATTTTTGGACAACTCTAATTGTTAGCAAGTTAATCTGGATATTGGGGCTAAAATTGCATCTTGGCCATTTCTAATCATTGCTTCTATATAGAGAGCCAGCTCTATATGGTAGGGGTCCTGAGTGGCATTTTGTGGCGTCGGATTGTTAAGACAGGAAAAAGAAAATGAGAACAACCAGACTAGTGGTTAGCCCATGCTGATCTAACCTCTATGGGGTTTGGAATTTATTTTATACTGGTTTCAAATAAAGAAAACAAAGAAAGAGTCACAGCTGTGAAGGGGTTACAAGTCATACACAACCCATTAAAGTCTAAAAAGTAGAGTTATAGGTACAAGGACAAGGGCCAAATTCCAACCACCAATTAGTAGGGGGTTAATTCTAGGAGCAGAAACATATTTCATAGAGATGTTTACTAACTGAGTCCTGTCTTCCTGATTCACAGATCTGGACCTGTTCAGATAAAGTCTGGACTAGATTGTCTGTCTAGACCTTATCTAAGTAATATATTTTTTAGGGTTTAGGCTTCTTAATTATCAAGGAGAGAAATTATTAATTCAGTAGCTGCTGGTCTGCTAAGGACTCAAAGCTTTCCAATAAGAATATTAAGAAAAGGTGGGGATCTGAAAATTAGTCAAAAGAGGAGCCTCAAAGTTTTACCTTAGATGGCCCATTCTATCTGCATCTGACATGCAGTGCAGAAAAAATCATACACACAGTTTTACTTGCCGATGATTTTGTAATGGGATCCAGATAAAACATCTATTTCAGACTCTATTTCTCTAAATGACTCCCAATAGCCTCTTGGAGGGGTCAAGTTGTTTTGGATTAACCTACCTGCTGGTACCAGAGCATTTCAGTAAAAATACTTTTTTAGTATTTGTCAAATACTTGAAGTGAGCTGTCCTGTCTTTTCCTGAACTTTCTCTTCTTCATGCCAAACAATTCCTTCAACTGATTCTCAGATGTCATGGACTCAAGATCCTTCACCATCTTGGCTTCTCTCCCCTGGACACTTCTGCTTAGCAATATTTCTTAAACTGAGACCACAGAAATAATAAAACTCTCAATGAGGTCTGATGAGGGCAGTCATTTGGTGTCCTGATTAGTCATTATGTTGATCATAGTTAAGTCTTTCACAGTTGTTTTCCTTTGTATTATGATAGTAATAGCACAAATTGTTCTACTGCTCACTTCATTCTACATAATTTCATATAAGTTTTCCCAGTATGTGTTTTATCTTTTTTTTTTTATTGTTTTTTATTGTTGATAATGGGGAACCATTGTGAGTTTTTGAGCAGGAAAGTGATTATATCAGACCTATGCATTTAGAAAACTTCTTTGTAGCAGTGTGATGGATGGATTGATGATCTAGTTATCAAAACTGAAACTATAAAACAATTGGCCATCAAAGATTATATTTACAAGATGCAAGAATGCTAACCGGGGTAGTGGGAAGGAAGAGATATATGCAAATGATATTGTAGAATTAGAACTGATAGGACTTGGCAAATGAGTATACATATGAAGTGAAAGAGTCAGAGATGACCCTTAGGTTTTGATTCAGGGTGATTAGAAAGGTGGTTGTGTCAATCAACAGAAACAAAGAAGGTCAATTCAATAAACATTCTAAAAAATAGAATTTTGCTCATATTTTTTTAGGTTTCAACATAGTTTCTATTTCCTTCTGTGTATCTCTCTCTCTCTCTCTCTCTCTCTCTCTCTCTCTCTCTCTCTCTCTCTCTCTCTCTCTCTCTCTTTCACCTCTCCCAGAGAGTCATCACTTATGCAATGAGGTTTCTGCTGCATGAACAGACCCCATCAGCTTGTTAGATTGATGCAGCTTTTCCACATGGAGAATGCTGGGGAAATGGCTTCAGGGACAATTGTAATAATGTTTGAGGAAAGTGTCTTGGAAAGATAGTGGAGCATATGCAAATGTTGTATAATGGACTTCTGTTAGTTAATCACAGAGTGAAGGAGAAAGTCTCCGATTGATTGGCTTCAGAAGCATTCAAAATGGCCTGTCAACTTTAGCTACTTGCTCTGGAAGAGAAATCTAAAATCTAGGGAAACTTGTTGACTCTTTTGCTCAAGGTGCCCAATGGGAGACCTTGTAGTAAGGTGGGAAAGTCTTAGGGCCCTCTTTCCTTATGATGCCATATGGTCCACAAGAAATGAGCTTCATTCCTTGGCCTTTTCATTTGTTTATAGTTTCCGGGTTAAGTGACTTGAACAGGGTCACACAGCTAATAAATATCTGAGTCCAAATTTGAACTTAGGAAGTTGAGTCTTTCTGACACCGAACCTACTACTCTATCCACTGCATCACCTAACTAGGGTACAAAATAAAATTATTTGTTGAGATGCAGAAAAAATACTTTTTAGAAAATAATAACTTATAAACATCCAAGAATCTTTTGCTCTTATTTTAGTTTACAACTTTATACCATATTCATTGTACCAATCATAGAGTTCAGGATTCCTTTTATAATAAAATTGCAGCAATTCATATAAAACATATTCCCAGAGATCTGTTTTTTTTAAAGGAAATATGTCATGGGAGCTTCTCACCTATATTAACATCTTGGGGTGTGTGTGTGTGTGTGTGTGTGTGTGTGTGTGTGTGTACACAGAATGGAGGGTCATAGTTCCCCTTGTCCACTTCAAGCCTTGAGAAATATGTAATGAATGAGTTTGCCAAACACTGGGTAAAAAGTCTAAAAGGATTGTACCAACTAGCCCATTGTTGGAAATGTGTTAATTAGCTTTGGAATACATTTTGGAATTACACAAGAAAAGTTACTAAAATCATTTATATCCTTTGACTCAGAAAACCTATTATCATAATAACATTAGCTGGAATCTGTAAATTTTCATGGAAAAGTTTAAGAACCTTTGCCCTAATCTGACTAGGCAACTGACATTAAAAAAAAAAGTCCTGAGTATCTGTAGTTGTCTGAGCAGCTTTATGTGTAATGACAAAAATCTGGAATCAAAATATGTGCTCAGTGATTGAGGAGAAGCTGGATAGTATGAAGTAATTGTGAGGCAAACTTGTACTTCATTAACAGGAGCACAGCCTCCAGGACTGGGGAGGAGATAGTTGGATGGCATTCTACCCCTGTCAAACCTCATTTGGAGCATTGTGCTCAGTTCTGAGCATCAAATTTTAAGGAAGATATTGACAAGCTAGAAAGTATCCAGAGAGGACAACTAAAATGGTAAAGAGCCTTGAGTCTATGACATATGAGGATCAGTTGAAAGAACTGGGCATTTTTAGCCTGGAGAAGAGAGGACTTGGGGGAAAACAACTATTTTCAAGTATTTGAAGGGCTGTTCCTTTGGAGAAGGATTGTAATTGTTCTGAGGGGTCCCAAAGGGAAAAACCAGGGTCAGTGGGTAGAAGTTGCAAAGAGGCATATTTTACCTCAATGTCAGGAATAACTTCCTAACAATTAGAATTGTCTCAAAGTGGAATGGTTTGCTTTGGATGATGCTAACATCTAACAGGGAGTGTTGGAACTACCCAAAAGCTCCAAGGCTTGCTCTCTGTGCTTTTCCTGGGATCTGCTCTAACTTGTTCATCCCAGGATGTAGATACTGAGGTTTGGTGGAGGAATCTAGAATGGATTATTTCTCTCTGTAGAGTTGTGAATTTCTAAGCTCTAACCTCTAATGGAGGGTTGGGAAAGGGGGTGCAGTGGAGAAGAGATCAGGGATCTTTGTTAGCTGAGCATGATGCTCTCTTGCCACAATTCCAGTAAATGTACTTTGCAACAAGGCTTGTTGTAGAGTTGGTCAGGAAGTCTTTGTTGAGAAAAAACCAAATGTATCAATTAAAAAATAATTACAGTATCTGAATGCTTATGAGATATCACTCCACAGACCTTTGGAACTTGATATTAGCCAACTTGTTTCTCCAAGGAATGAATATAAATGGATGTAAGTTTGTGGGAGGATGACAAGAAAGTTCTGTTGGATCCCAAACCACACCACCTGTAAGAATACAATTAAAATTGGAAGGACTCTAGGGGCTTGCAACCAATATAATCTACCAATAGATCTCAAAGACTCAACTGACAGCTATCCAAGTAAGTTATCAGCACCAAATATTCTGTGCTCCCTACAGCCCCTCTTGATTTTCTGGAATTCTCCAGCAAGAGAAAATGGCAAAGGAAGGATTGTAGTAAAGTGGAAAAAAACCTGATTTGCCCAACTCTGAATCAAGGATCCTCTGATACAATTTGTCTTCATGGCTGCCATCAGCAGGAATAATAGCTATCAGTGGAACCCTGGCTAGTACTTTGGCTGCCAGATCTAGTTTATTCATGGTAAGTAGCACACCTAAAACCAGGGCAAAGAGCAGGTAGCCTCTCCCTCACAGCAAGGAGTTACAATCCTGTTGTACCATTTGTAAGGACCTCCCAGTTCATAACGGACATTGATCTTGGTTTGTCCACTCTGGAAATTGTTCTTTTCTGTCACCTCCCATTTATGCTATACACTGATACTTTTACTGCCCATTTGAAACCTGTCTGTCCTTTGTGGTCTATACTGAACTGCTGGATAATGAACTTAGAAGTGTCTATTTAGAACCCGTTAACTGCCCATATGAAGCCCATGGACTTTAGACTTGGCTCTATCCTTTGGACTTAAGAGCCTGTAGGCACTCCCCTACAGTGGTTTACTCCTCTGCTTATTTAGAACCTCAAAACCTTTCATATCCTTAAATAGTACTGGCCTTTAAGGGCCTGCCCTATTATGTTACTATCTAGACCTAGCCTTTACTTTCTTTTAAATTTTATTTCTTACTGATTCCAAATGAATGTTCAATATGTTAGAGTCAATGACTATTTCATCTTATTCTGAATTTCTGAAAAGAGGATATTTAAATGAATTTGATATTCCATCAGTAACAGTATTCTCTTCATTGATTCAGATTGCAAATATAAAAATTAGAACCAGCTGACCAAATGTTAATGATAGAGGGGGAGAGGGAGAGTCTATGTAGGGGTGTGACTCTCTTCTAGCTCTCCCCTCTTGCCAAATATGGCTGAGACTTTGAGGGGGTGTCACCCTGAAACTGAATGACCTGGATGGGCCACCCCACAGGAGTTAGGGGCATATAAGAGGAGGTATGGAGGACCCCAATCTGATTCCTAATGAGGGCGGGGTTTACGCAAGCCTAACCTGAGATCAGCCAACTTCACAGCAGGTGGTCTGGCTCCAAGATGGAGGCAGCCAGACCAAGCTGTGATTCCCCTCCCCCTCATCTCTCAGGCACTCTGGAACACTATCTGACTAATGAATAGCTTTTATTAATCACAATTCAGGGATTGGGGAAAGGGGTGAAGGGCAGAGGGATTTTGGGGTGCCCTCTTCTCTATTTCTATGGGGTCCATCACTTGGGTGGGAACTTTGGGGTTCTTGCTCCCAAGCGTCTCCCCTTGCCACTTCTCCTTCAGTTTCTATTTCTATTTCCTATTTCTATCCTTTCTATAATTGCAAAATCAAACCAGAAAGGGTCTCTCAGCAAGGTTGGGTAATGGGGGAAGAATCCCAAGAGATGGCTCCCAAAATGGAGTCCAGAAACTTACCTGACTGAAGTCTTGCTGGATGAGAAGCGATGGGATGCCTTTGACCAGGGAATTGGGGTATCAATGTCCAAAGAAAGATCCTCAGGAAGCCCTCAGGACTGGATTTGAGCTGGGATGTTCTCCTCCTCCCTCTCTCAGTCCTCCATCAGAAGTCCTCCTCTCCTCTTTCCTCCTCCAGAGCCTCCTAGAATCCTCTCTGGTCCCAACTGTCAGTAACTGTCACCAGTGGCCTTTTTCTGGCTCTTTTTGTCCCATCCCCCATCCTTATACAAACTACTCAGGCCAACACATACGTTTTATCTCACAGATGTGCCATAAAGGTTTTAGCAAGCATGTTGGAGGTCTTCCTTTAGATCTTTTAAATATTTGTTCCATAGAGATGGAGGGCTTGGGCTGCCTAGCAATGACCTCTCTCTCTTTAAGGGAAAAACAAGGGAAAATGAAAGGATAACATGACTTGAAAGGAGGTTCACAATGACTCATTTCTTGTAGAAGACTACTGTAATTCATGTTTCAGGCTTTTGTGTCATTAAAGAGTATATTGGGGATGACTTTCTTACTTTTTAGCTTGTATCCCCCACCCAGGAAACCTGGGAAAATATAAACATGGGACTTTCCCGTACATCTGGCCAATCTCCATTTTTAAGCACTGAATCAATTTGTCAGTAAGCATTTATTAAGCACCCACTGTGTACTAGGTGCTGAAAATACAAATGCAGTGAATCTAACAATTGCCATTCACAAGGAGATTACATTCTAATAAAGAAGACAATGAGAACATAATATATGTTCAGAAGAAATATTTAAAGAAGTTAAATATGAGGGAGTTTGGGAGGGAGGGCACTAGTGGTTGGGAGAATCAGAAAAAAAATGTCATCTGTTAGAAAATGGTACTTGAGTTGCTTCTTAAAGGAAGAAGGTATCCTGTGATGCTGCACTGATGGAGTAAATTGAAAGCATGGGGAAAGGCTGGTGCAAATGGACAGAGATGGGAGATATGTGTGATGAATAGAAAAGAGGCCAGTTTGAATAGATTAGAGAATACAGTAAGAGGAGTAATGTTTAATGACTCTGGAAAGATATGTTGAAGTCAGGTCATAAAGGGCTTTCACAACTAAATAAAGTAGTTGAGATTTGAACCTAGAGGTATGGAGCCATTGGAATTGCTTGAAAAGAAGAATGACATAGTAGTATCTGTGCTTTTCAGTGATGGGCAAACTTTTTAGGGGGCCAAAGGAAAGGAAATGCTCATCTGTCAGTTTGTTTCTAAGGCAACTCTTGAAGATTCATTGTATTGTATCCTACTCATTGTAATCGTCAGATTAGGAATAATGTCGAGCAGCCGGATAGAACATTTCAGGGGGCTGCATCTGGTCCAGGTAGTTTGCTCATCACTGCTTTAGATAAATCACTTTGGCCTAGTATGTAGGACTGCCCCCTGGGTAGTCCAAAACAGTGCTGAGGCTGCCATTTGTTCACATAAAACTAGAGGTGGACGCAGGAAGTGACGAAGACTATCTTTTAAATATGATGGTACTGTGAGTGGGCTTTTGCCTTTCGAATGTGGTGTTGGAGGAGCTCAAAAGAGACCTCAGACTACTTCCCTTTGAATTGTCATGTGGGTAAGTTAGGCTGACTCTCTCTTTCCCTTGGTGTTTCTGGAGGCCCTAGCCTCAACAGGCCTCTCATATTATAGAAGGCCTTGTGGCTAGAAGCCTTGTTTAATTAACCTCTGTGCCCCCTCTGCTGGGGCCTCTGAAGCCCTACCTGGTTTGGGTCTCTGGTGCAGGCCAAAGTTTTTCTCTCTCTCATTTTCCCTACCTTCAACTTTCCTAATTGTAAATCACCATAAAAGTCATCCTGCCTTGGGTCTTTTAATTGGAATCAATTAATTGATTCCTGGCGACCAAACTTTAAATATCCAGTCCAACCATAATCCTTCCCATTTTCCCCTTTTACACCAGGGATACATGGCTAAGTTATGAGATTTATGAATCAATTGTTAAGAGAAATAAAAAACATCAAAAAGCCAAATAAAAGAGAAAATAACTTCTGGATGAATTATAAAATGTCAAAGTCTTATGTGTAAAAATTCTAAGTAAGGAAAAATAAACCTATAACAGGTCCATGAATCAGGGTTTGAATAAAGTGATATATGTCCCACAAGCCTATAGTAACAATTATGTACTTACCCAACTAGTAGCCAGGACTAAAGAAAATTGCCACACAATGAAAGACAGAAAAGGGACTATATTTTGAAGCAGACAGGAAATAGCATTCCCTGGTCTGATTTTATCTTTGCTCTCAGGGATAGGGGAGGCAGAATGGTAGCCAGACTTTAGTACTTGTTGGAATATGGCATAGGAAAGACCTGCATCTGACGTATGTCAAACAGCCACAACCTCGAACCTCAAACAAGTACAAGTCCTATGTCTTGGTGCAGAATCTCATCAATCCCACCAGGATTGGTTGGTCTCTTTGACTTTGTGCTCCTTGGCACTATGAAGTGGATCTTTTGTGATCCCTTCTCCTGGAATCAGACACAATCATTAATAAAAGTCCCATGATGTTTAACAAATAAAGTCAGATTTCCAAAGTCTAAAGCTTTTGAGTATGCACTTCAGTATCTTTAGGGGGCAGCTGGGCAACTCAGTTGATTGAGAGCCAGGCCGAGATGAGAGGTCCTAGGTTCAAATCTGGCCTCAGACACTTCCCACCTGTGTGACCCTGGGCAAGTCACTTGACCCCCATTGCCTGGCCCTTACTACTCTTCTGCCTTGGAACCAATACATAGTATTGATTCTAAGACAGAAGGCAAGGGTTTAAAAAAAACATCTTTTTTAACTTGGCCATGATCCACAGTGTGAGTGAATATTATTTCCACCAAGTAACAGCTTTATCAAACAGTAGTACAGCAGGTAATGAACATTCCAAGAAGTATCAAAATTTTCCCAAATCACAAAAACACATTTAATGACAATAGCAAACAAACTCACTATCATTAGATTCACATGAGTTGCTGTGTGACATTAAAAAAATTCTTTTAAGCTCATGGATATTTGTCACAAGTTCTACAGATCTAGCCAATCTTTCAGCCTTGGCTGAGATATTTCTAACAAAGTCTGTTACTGTCATCATTTCAAAATGTGGCAGAGGATCCCAGAAAAACACAAACTTATTTATTGCTGATGAAAACCCTTTGGGTCTAAAATGTCACCAATAATCTAGATCATTCTGGTGGAAATGTAGAGTAAGCCAAAGAGTTATAAATAAAAAAAAAAAAATCTAGTGGATACAAAGCCCCCTGGGAAAACATTCCTACCTCACAGATGAGATTATAAACCATTACAGGGTAACCAGGCCCCTTGGGGAAACCTCCCTCCTCTGGCATGAAATTGTAATTGCATAAAAGGCATGCCTTGATATGTCCCATTCATTGCAATGTGGAGGCAAGGACTACAATAGTGAAAATCACTTCAGATGTCTCATCCATTATATTTTTAATAAATGTGGAGATGGGGAATACAATAATGCTAATGAACTTCACTTCAACTTCTAAGTGGAACCTTACCTTTTGTTACAAACAACTCAAAAGCAGGAAAATCATCAGCCAGAGGTAGAGGTGCTACTAGATATCTGAAAATCACTTCTGAAAACCCCTTAAAATTCTTAGGTCATTAAATTCTCCAAAAGTTGTATACAGGTTGTAACCAGTTTGATGGAGTCCATTCATCATCATCTATGTGACAATTAACAAAGGCAAAAAGGAACAAAAGGCTGTTTAGGCAACATGTGACCTCAGTGGATCTGGTGACAAACCAAGCATCCATTAGGACCTATGGTTTTGCCATGGAAAAAGGTTTGAGCAAGTTGTTTATGGACTTTTACAATGGTATTTTCTCCAGTATAGTCATAGGGGGAGGAACAAAAAAGACAATGTAACAGCACACATAGCTTATGGCCAAAACACAGTAGCTGAAAGTGACTTAGTGTAACAGAAGATCCTAGATTAGATTATATGCAAACTTAAAAACAAAATTAAAGCTTAAAATAAACAATCAGCAAATACATGTGATAGCATATAAGCACTGAATTCAAGAGTCCTTTTCTCCAATTCCAATAGCTATGTTACAGACTTCTTCACTATTTTGGAGGAGAACAAACTCAAACAGTTAACATCAATAAGGCAATGGGGTCTGAAAAGGTTTAAAATTCACCTCCAGATTCTTTAAGATTCTTTCCTTTCCTATCATCATCCATCTAGATCCCTTTGGTCTCACCTCTGGGGTTCCCCATACCCACATTGGGCATAGTGTAGATGAACCCTATACTGGATGTGTTGCACAGTCTGGGTAGGCCAAAATGACAAGGGAGTATAAGGGAATGAATCTCCCCCCAGAATCTCAAGAGTACTCAAGATATCAACTGTAAGGCATCTAATCAGTACAAGAACCCCCAGGAACAAAGCATGAAAAGTCATCCTAAAGCTGTAAGCTACTTGAACTTGGTAAGACTCTCCAGAAACAGGAGCTGTTTGAGATAGTCAGGAAACTAGGTCATGCTTGCAATCTCTACTTCCTGTCCATATTTGGCACTACCCTAGTACGTGCTGCCTAGGAGTAAGCCTCACAAGAAATGTTTGGGAGAAGAGTTCTATCCCTTCTGCCCCACAGGAGTAAACCAGTGGCCCCATGATACCTCAGTCACCATGCCCACAGCCACGAGCATGGAAGCCCTCCTGGGTTAGCCAGGCTGCGGTTGGGATGGATAGTGTGGATTGGTTGCTCCATGCTGTGTTCCTCTGCTGAAAAGTAGTTAGTGCAGGCTTGAGACCTATGTTGGGGGGGGCGGGAGTGGAAAAGGGATTTATACTTCACTCTCCACACAGAAAAAACAAGGTGCTTCTAAATGGCTCTTTAACACTTGGTCAATTGAGTATGGACTGCAGTAGCTTGCAGACAGCAGAAGAGGCAGGAAGCAGTTTATCCTTTTTGGCTAGGAGCCCCAGGGTAGGGCAGCCAGCAAAAAATGGAAAAAAAAAAAAAGCAGCTTATCAGCAGGAGCAAAATTTATCTGCTTCCTATCCTTTATCAAAGATTTTCTTTAAAAAAATTGAGAATTCTTTTCCCAACTTTGCTGGGTGCCAGAAATGTAAGATTAAAATTAATATCCAATAACTCCAAGGATTATGTTTTATAGTTTATTAATAATCACTTGAAGTAGAAGGAATAAAAAGGAAATAGAAGTAAAAAAAACTAATTATTTAACAAAATTAAGACCACATGACTGAGTTCTTCTTGCCTGTTTAAAAGCCTGCTCCACCAAAGCCACAACAGGAAGACAGGAGAGTGAGAGGTGGGGCTACTACAAATTTATATCCTCCCTACATCAGCATGTAATGTGAGGAGAGTGGGGTGCTGGGAATTGTAGTTTTTAGGGTAACAGATTTTAATTACACAACATTAAAGAAGCTGCATCCTGAGACTTCACCAGTTATTTTAACTTTTGTCTTACCACCAGATTTGGGTAACTAGAAGACAGAGTGAGGCTAATGACTTTGTGCAACTCTGCCTCACTAAAATCTAATTTATACATGAGTCAAAAGACATTTAACAGTCATGTTATTTTGGTCCTCTTTGAGCAAGAAAAACAATGATCAGCCATTTGTCTATTCATACCTGAAATCATGCATTATATTTGTCTTCTTTCTTGGATTTTGTCTTTGGTGAATTTCTGCATATCTCTTATTCCTACATTGTAGCTCTAGTTTGACTATATAAGCTATATCTTCCATTCTTCTCTCCGGTTTTTTTTTTAGATTAGATTTCTAAGACTCTAGGTAAATACATTCTTTAATTTTAAAAAAGGTTTGAGAAATTGCTCATCTTCTCCAGGAAGGGAAAGGAAATGGAGGGAGGGAAATAATTTGGATCTTATAACTTTGGAAAACATTTGTGTAAAATTGTTATTACAAGTAATTGGGAAAATAAAATATCTTTTAAAAAAGATATATTTTATTTGGAAATTACAGATACTTCCTAATAAAGATTTTCAAAACTTTTTCTAAAATACATTCTCTTAAAAAACGTTAGATCTTGACTTTTTTTTTTTTAAGTCAAAAGTGGCCTTCTTTAGGCCATTGTATTTTACCAAAGTTTTGTGCTTTACCATATTGGCTTTATGTACACTTGCTGTCACTCTATATATTGTAGTTATAGATCAGCTTTCATTATGCTTACATTTCGTATAGGTTTTTTGACATTTCTCTTAATTTTTCACATTCATTGTTACTTAAAGAACAGCAATATTTCACTATGTTCATAAAAGAGCATAATTAATTTAGCTATTACCTAATTATTGGGCACATATTTTGTTTCTAGCCTTTTGTTATCACTGATGCTACTATGAAAAGGTTTTTTGGATTTTTTTCTCATCTTTTGCACATAATCCTATCAGTGGAACTGCTGGGTCATGAATGAACTTCTGGGTATGAATGATTTAATAACTTTTTTGCATAAATGCAAATAGTTTTCTAAAATGAAAGAATTCATACATCCTCTAACATTGTCAGAGATGACCTTGTCCTATAACCTTTCCAATCTGATGAGAAGGTTAAATTGATTCTGTGTAATTTTTTTATTGATCTTCTTTGCAGTTAATTAATTTTGTTCTATAATTGCCTATGTCATAGTTCTTTGTCTCTGAACTTAGTGTATAAATTCAGCTGGCTTGTTATGGGTTAAGTTTAGAAATCCATTTCTCTTACTAATCACTGTTCTATTCTTGCCTCAAGGAAATCTGTTATCCTTTGGGGATGTGAATAGATACCAGGAAGTCTGGTTTAATATGTATTGATCCCAAGGCAGAAAAAGTGGTAAGGGTTAGTAAATGGGGATTAAGGGACTTGCCCAGGATCACACAACCAGAAAGTGTCTGAAACTGGATTTGAACCCAAGACCTCCCATCTCTAGGCCTGGCTCCCAATCCACTCAGCCACCTAGCTCCTCTCAATGAATATTACTTAGTCACAGGAAGGAAAGAGGGTAGTTGTTGTTAGTCCTTCATTCTCAACTTACAACCAATCTTATTGTTCCCCATGCCTTAGCTATGCAACCAATCATGGTGTCCTCAACCCCATGACGTCACAACTCTATAACTAATTGTACCATTTCTTCACTTACTCTGTTCTGTTCTTTGTTCTAATCTTATAAAAAGGAATTAAGTCCCTATCTCGAGGTCTTCAGCTAAACTGAGGTAAGCCTTTAACCCATTCTATTGGCTGGTAGAAACTTGTTAATAAAATGTTATCTTGCTCAGAGAAAACATGCCTCAGCATACTTTTGTTGAATTTAATTTGTTTTCTCTCCTGGATCTACTTTTGAGGTCAGTTGTTTTTTTCTTAAATTTTATTTATTTATTTAAAAATACTTTTCCATGCTTATATGATTCATTTTCTTTCCCTCCCCTCTTCCTTTCCCACTCCCAGAGCTGAAAAGCAATTCCACTGGGTTGTACAAATGTTATCACTTCATACCTATTTCCATATTATTCATTTTTGCTATAGAGCAATTTTTTAAAGGCCTAAACCCCAAATCACATACCCATATGTACATGTGATAAGTGATGTCATATATTTTGCTTTTGCATTTCTACTCCCATAGTTCTTTCTCTAAATGTGGATAGCATTCTTTTATATAAGTTCTTCATGAGTGTCCTGGCTTGTTGCACTGCTACTAGGAGCAAAATCCATTACATTGGATTGTTCCACAATATTTTACTTTCTGTATACAATGTTCTTCTGGTTCTGCTCATTTCATTCTGCATCAGTTCACTGAGGTTCTCCCAGTTCCTATGGAAAGCCTCCAGATCATCAATCCTTACAGCACAATAGTATTCCATCACCATTATATACCACAAGATGTTCCTCCATTCCCCAACTGAGGGACATTCCCTCATTTTCCAATTTTTTGCCTCCACAAAGAGTGTAGCCATAAATATTTTTGTACACGTATTTTCCCCTATTATCTCTTTGGGGTATAAACCCAGCAGTGGTATGGCTGGATCAAAGGGCAGGTATTCTTTTAAATCTCTTTGGACACAATTCCAGATTGCCTTACAGAATGGCTAGATTAATTCACAACTCCACCAACAATGCATTAGTGTCCCAATTTTGCCACATCTCCTCCAACATTCTCTTTACTTTCATGTTGGCCAATCTGCTAGTTGTGAGGTGGTAACTCAGCATTGTTTTGATTTGCATTTCTCTAATTATGAGAGATTTAGAACACTTTTCATGTGCTTATTGATAGTTTTGATTTATCTGAAAACTGGCTATTCATGTCCTTTGACTACTTGCCAATTGGGGAATGGTTTGATTTTTTTGTACAATTGACTTAGCTCCTTATAAATTTGAGAAATGAGACCCCTTTATTTTAGATTTTTGTTATGATATTCCCCCCTTAATTTATTGCTTCCTTCTAATTTTGGTTGTATTGCTTTTGTTTGTACAGAAACTTTTTAATTTAATATAATCAAAATTATTCATTTTACATTTTGTAGTGTTCTCTATCTCCTGCTTGGTCTTTAATTCCTTCCTTTCCCATAGATCTGACAGATATACTATTCTAGGTTCATCTAATTTGTTTATGGTTTCCCTTTTTATATTTAAGACATTTACCCACGCTGAATTAATCTTGGTATAGGGTTTAAGATGTTGATCAAAGCCTAATTTCTCCCAACTGTTTTCCAATTCTCCTAGTAGTTTTTGTCAAATAGTGGGTTCTTGTCCCAAAAGCTAGGATCTTTGGGTTTATCAAACACTATCTTGCTAGTCATTTACTCCAAATCTATTTCACTGATCCACCCTTCTATATCTAAGCCAGTACCATATAGTTTTGATGATCACTGCTTTATAATATAGTTTGAGATTTGGTAAAGCTATGCCTCTGTCCTTCATATTTTTTTCATTATTTCCCTTGATATTCTTGATCTTCTGTACTTCCAGGTGAATTTTGTAATAATTTTTCTAATTATATAAGAAGTGTTTTGATAATTTGATAGGTATAGCACTGAATAAATAAGTTAATTTAGGTAGGATTGTCATTTTTATTATATTAGCATGTCCTATCCATTACTTATTGATGTTTTCTCAATTGTTTAGACTTAGTTTTATTTGTGTGAAGAGTGTTTTATAGTTATGTTCATATAATTCTTGAATTTGTCTTGGCAAAGAGATTCTCAGGGATTTTATCTTATCTATAGTAATTTTAAATGGAATTTCTCTTCCTAACTCTTGTTGCTGGGTTTTGTTAGAAACATATAGGAATGCTGATGATTTATGTTGATTGATTTTGTAACCTGCAACTTTGCTAAAGTTATTGTTTCTACTAGTATTTTAGTTGATTTTCTTGAATTCTCTAGGTATGCCAGCATGTCATATGCAAAGAGTGATAGTTTAGTTTTCTCACTGCCTACTTTGATCCCTTCAATTTCTTTTTTCTTCTCTAATTGCTATTGCTAGCATTTCTAGTACAATATTAAATAGTAGTGGTGATAATAGGCATCCCTACTTTAATCTTAATCTTATTGGGAAGGCATCTAATATCCCTATTGCAGATGATACTTGCTGATTGTTTTAGATAAATACTGTTAATTATTTGGAGGGAAGGCTCTTTTATTCCTATACTTTCCAGTATCTTCAATTGACTTTTTCTGTATTTATTGAAATAATCATGTGATTTCTATTAGTTTGGTTGTTGATATGGTCAATTATCTGGATGGTTTTTCCTAATATTAAACCATCCTTGCATTCTTGGTATAAATACCATCTGGTTATAGTGAATAATCCTTGTGATAACTTGTAGCAATTTAGCTTGTATTTTATTTAATATTTTTGCATCTATGTTCATTAAGGAAATTGATCTATAGTTTTCCTTCTCTGTTTTTGATCTTCCTGGCTTGGGAATCAGTACCATATTTGTATCATAAAAAGAATTTTGTAAGACTCCTTCTTTGCCTGTTCTGTCAAATAGTTTGTAGAGTATTGGGATTAATTGATATTTAAATGTTTAATAGAATTCACTTGAGGGTTTTTCTTAGGGAGTTCTTTGATGGCTTGTTCAATTTCTCTTTCTGATATGGAATTATTTAAGTATTCTATTTTTCCTCTTCTGTTAATTTAGGCCATTTATATTTTGTAAATATTCATCCATTTTACCTAGATTGCCATATAATTGGGCAAAATAGTTTTTAATAGATCTTTTTCTTAATTAGATTAACCAATACTTTATCTACTTTGTTTTTCCAAAATACCAGCTCCTAATCTTATTTATTAGTTCATTAGTTCTTTTGTTTACAATTTTATTATTTTCTCCTTTGATTTTTAGGATTTTCAATTTGGTCTTTATCTGAGGGTTTTTAATTTATTCTTTTTCTAGTTTTTTTTAGTTGTATGACCAATTCATTAATCTCCTCTCTCTCTTTTTTTTTAATAATATGGGCACTGAGGGATAGAATTTCCCCCTCGCCCCCGAATACTGCTTTTGCAGTATCCCAAAAATTTTGATGTGTTGTTTCCTAGGTGTCAGTCTCTTCAATGAAATCATTGTTTCTGTGATTTGTTCTTTAATCAACCAAGTATGGAAAATCTGATTATTTAATTTACAACTAATTTTTTACTTACCTCTCCATGTACTCTTACTAATTTTAATTTTTATTGCATTATGATTTGAAAAAGTTGCATTTATTATTTCTGCTTTTCTGCATTTGTTTGCAATGTTGTTATGCCCTAGTACATGGTCAATCTTTATGAACATACCATGTGCTGCTGAAAAGAAGGTGTATTCCTTTTTATCCCTATTTCCTTTTCTCCAAATATCTATTAACTCTAATTTTTCTAAGATTTCATTCACATCTTACTTCTTTCTTATTTATTTTTCAATTTGATTTATCTTGATCTGATAGAAGAAGGTTGAGGTCTCCCACTAGTATAGTTTTACTATCTATTTCTTCCTTAAGTTTCAATAGTTTCCCCTTTAAAAATTTGGATGCTATTACCCTTTGGGGCATACATGTTGAGTACTGATATTTCTTCGTTGTCTATACTGTCTTTTATTAGGATGCAATTACCTTCCTTATCTCTTTTATTTAGATATATTTTTACTTTGGCTTTGTTAGATATAATGATTATGACTCCTGCCTTCTTTTTCACAGTTGATGCCCAATATATTCTCCACCAGTCTCTTACTTTTATCTTGTGTGTGTTTACTTGCTTCATGTGTATTTCTTGTAGACAAGATATGGTAGGATTTTGTTTTTTAATCCACTCTGCTATCTGCTTCTGTTTTATGGGTGAGTTCATCCCATTCACATTCAGAATTATGATTACCACCTGTGTATTTCCCATCATTTTGATTTCTTCTTTTAGTCCTGCACATTCTTCTTTCACTATTTCCTTCTAAACCAGTGTTTTGCTTTTAATCAACCCCCTTTACCCCCAATCTTATTTTACTTTCCTTCTTAACCCTTCCCTTCTTATTTCCCTCTTATTTGTCTTTAAGGTCTATTAATTGCATCTCCCCCAACCTTTCCCTCTCTTTTAATACTCCTTGTACTATTCCCTCTCAGCTTCCCTGTAGGGTGACATAGAATTCTATACCCCAATATATTTGACTATTTTTCCATCTCAGAATGGATTTCACTAAGAGAAATGTTTAAGTATTACCTATTACCACTCTCTTCTTCTCCTTCTTATAATCGTATTCTCTCCCCACTCGCTACTCCCATGCGCCTCTTAGGGGATATAATCTATCCTATTTTTCTTCTTCCTTCAAGTTTCTCTTAGTACCTTCCTAATTTTTTTGTCCTCCCCCCAGTTTTTTTACATATCATCTTAAACAACTTAATACCAAAACCTCTGCTGATGAATTATACTTCTGTTATGATAATGAAAACAATTTTTAAGAGTTACAGTTATTATTTTTCCATATAGGAATACAATCAATTTGACCTTACTAAAGCCCTTTAAATTTTTCCCCCCTCTTTCTTGTTTACCTTTTAATCTTTCTCCTCAATTTTTTTAGTTGGAAACAAAACTTTTCTACTTATTTCTAGCCTTTTCTTTAGGAATGCTTGGCAATCTTCTATTTTGTTAAATGCCCATACTTTCACCTGAAAGTATAAAGTCAGTTTTGATAGGTAGATGATTCTTGGTTATAGACTCAATTCTCTTGTCTTCCTGAATATCATATACTAATCCTTGTGGTTCTTTAGTGTGGAGGCTGCCAGATCCTATGTAATCCTGACTGGGGCTCCTTGATATCTGAATTGTCTCTTTATGACCACTAGCAATATTTTCTCCTTGGCCTGGAAGCTCTTGAATTTGGCTATAACATTCCTTGGGGTTGTCTTTTGTGGATTTAATGTAGGGCTTGATCTATGCATTCTTTCAATGTCTATTTTACCCTCCTGTTCAAGAATATCAGGGCAGTTTTCTTGGATAATTTCTTGTAATATTATGTCAAGGCTTTTATTTTGTTCTAGGCTTTCTGGTAGACCAATAATTCTCAAATTATCTCTCCTGAATTTGTTTTCCAGGTCAGTTGTCTTTTCAATGAGATATTTGATGTTTCCTTCTATTTTTTTCATTCTTTTGATTTTGCTTTATTAATTCTTGGTCTCTCATGAGATCATTAGTTTCTTATCCAATTCTAGTCTTTAAAGACTGGTTTTCAGTTATGACCTTTTGATTTTCCTTTTCAGTTTGGTTTATCCTGCTTTTAATGGCTTCTAGGAGGTCAATTCTGGTCTCCAATTTGCTTATTACTTCATTTGATTTCTGTGCCTCTCTTTCCAAATGGGCAATTTTGTCTTTTCAGCTGTTACTTTCTTTTTGTATTACTTTCATCTCTTTTCTCCATTTTTATTTCAATTTTTCTTCTATCTTTTTTACTTGGTTCTTGAATTCCTTTTTGAGTTCCTTGAGAGCTTATGACCAATTTCAATTTTTTTGGGGGGGACAATTTGGATGTGTTTGTTGTTGTTTCTGTATTTTGCTATTTTACTTCTTAGATATTATCCAACATAGATTATCTCTTCGAATTGGGGCATAGATATGAACTAGTATGGTGTCTGGTGAATATGTACCTAAATAGGTCTTTGGAAGCAGGTTGAGGCTGGGGGTGGGGGGGGTCCTGAATATAGGTGAATGGCCTAGATCAGTGATGGTGAAACTTTTAGAGACTGAGTGTCCGAAGTACAACCCTCACACCACATATGAGCTGCCTCCTTACCCCATAAAGGGGAGGGTGATCCCACTGGGCTGCTGGGCAGAGGGGTGGGTGATGAGAGAAATGTCCTCAGGCTTGGTGGAGAAGGGGAGGAGAACAGCTCCCTCTGCCCCAGCATGCTTCAGCACGTGTGCCATAGGTTCACCAACATAGGCCTTGATCATCACGATGGGACAAAAATATGGGAAATTGGGTTAAAAATGAGAGAAGTCTGAGTGGACTTGGGAGGTGATAACATCTTAGATTTAGAGTTGGAAGAGCCCTCTGAGATAACCCACTCTAACCACCACATTGTGCATCTAACGAAACTAAGGGTTATAAAGGCCATTATGACTTGCCCATCATCAAATGGTAGTAGGTGGTATGTCTGGAATTTGAAGTCATATCCTCAGGGTCCAAATTTTTCCATAGTATGGAAAAGTATTTGCAAAAAAATCAGGATATTCTGTTCATCTGGAGAATTGCAATATTCTAACTAGTCTCCTTTGGCTCATTTCTTCCCAATTCAATTATCCATTCCACAACTGCCAAAGTGATTTTCTTAAAATAAAGGTTTGATATATCAGTGCCTTTCTATTACTTTATAATTTTTTAACCCATGCTTTCATATTAGAGTCAATACTGTGTATTGGTTCCAAGGAAGAAGAGTATTAAGGGTTAGGCAATGTAGGTTAAGTGACTTGCCCAGGGTTACACAGCTAGAAAGTATCTGAGACCAAATTCAAACCCAGGACCTTCTGTCTCTAGGCCTGGCTCCCTATCCACTAAGTTACCTAGTTGTCCCCTCCCTAAGGTTCATATGTAAACTCTTGGGCATTTAAAGCAGTTTACAACCCAATTCCAATCTACCTTTTTTATCATAACACTTGTTACTTCCTTTCCCACAAAGTATGGCTCAGCTGAATTAGACTACTTTCTGTTCCTCATATTCATATCTCTCCATGGTAGTATTTCTGTATATTTGTATTTGTTCCCCACATCTAAATATGTACTCCCTCCTCACTTCTACCTCAGTTTCTTAGAAGACTGAGCTCAAAGGCTACCTTCTATGTGAAATTGTTTTTTATCCCCTTAGCTACTAGTGCCTCTCCAGGAAAATGACTTTGTATCTAGTTTGTATATACTATATACATGTTATCACTCTTGACTAGAGTGAAAGCTCATAAAGAGCCAAAACCCCTTCATTTTTGCCTTAGGTTAATTCTTAACACAAGAAGTCCAGGACAGTTTCAGGGTATAGATCAGTACTGTCAAACTCAAAAAGAAATTAATTACTTGAATTAGAAAAATCACAAATTAACATTGGCTATATTTTATTGCATTTTTATTTACTTTCATTAAACATTTCCCAAATACATTTTGATTTGGTTTAGCCTGGTGAATTTAACAACTCTAGTGGAAATATAGCCAATAAAACAGGAGTTATCTACAATCATAAGAATCTGAGTACTTGGAGTTGAGGACTTTGCCCTTGCAGATGGAAACATGCAATGAGGAGCATTCTTATTCAAGTGAATACTTACAAGATACCTACTACATATAAATCTCTCTACAAGGTGCAGAGTATCCCCTGAAAAATCTATTTATTGTCTTTTCTGCCTTTGGGACCATTCCTTAAAAGTCAAGAGCTCTGTTCTGGACTTACTGAATTCAAAGGGATATTTTAATTTTCTTTTCCTTATACTGACAACTTAGCTTTTTTTTTTTTTCTTCATTTAAAAATTTTTTTTAAACCCTTAACTTCTGTGTATTGGCTACTAGGTAGAAGAGTGGTGAGGGTGGGCAATGGGGGTCAAGTGACTTGCCCAGGGTCACACAGCTGGGAAGTGTCTGAGGCCAGATTTGAACCTAGGACTTCCTGTCTCTAGGCCTGACTCTCAATCCACTGAGCTACCCAGCTGCCCTGACAACTTAGCTTTTCTAAAATCATTAATAGTAACTAGTGTTATCTTTATCCTTCATGTCAACCTCTTTTAGCACCCACAAGCTAATATCTTCAGGTCAATTACCTCACTGAAAGGCCTAGCCTGTAATCACTATATTGAGATGTCTTTCCAGACTGTCTGATTCTTCTACATTGCCTTTCCCTACTTTGACTATGGGTTTATACTGATCTAGTCATAACAACTGTCACCAGTTGCTGTAAGCTGGACTTGGTTCAGGCCAGTCTGTCCCTTCAGGTTCAGATTTTGAATAAAAATGAGACATATAGACCAAGTAACAGTTAACAAAAAGGAGGTTTACTTGGACATTGTACTAAAAGGATATGGAAATTGATTCAGTTAATCAAAGCTTCCCTGCCTCAGTGTTAGCCATGCTAGTTAAGCCTGAGGGAAAGGAAGCTACAGTGACCTGAGATCTAGTCTCCCAAGCCAATTATGGGTCATGAATGTTTTTTTTTTTTTTAAAGTCTTGGACACAACTGAAAGGATTGAACAATAATTTCTTGACTCTATAGTCTATGCCACCTGTAAAGTATATAAATATTTTAAGGAAAGAAACACTAACAATTGGGAAGGTGTGGGCCAGGAAGACCTTATTTATGATGTGATATCTGAAATGTACATTAAAGGAAGCTAGAAATTCTAAGAGGTATAGTATAGGTAAAGTGTGACTAGATTGGAAACCCTGGGCAAGTCTTAACCTACAAATCTTTGCTTTTCTTATCTGTAAAATTAGAATAATAACAATAATCCTTACATTACAGGGTTTTGAGGATGAAATGAGATAACATATGTTTGGAGGCTGGGGGAAGTAACCCATAAAGTCCATTTACATTTACTCTTATAGCAATTAAGTCCCAGGTACTTTGTACCCAGGTACTTACAACAGTAGAATACCTAATAAATATTTTTTAATTGAATATCTACATATTAAAAGAAATATTGGGCCTCAATGAGTCTGTGAGAAATGAGTTAAAAAAATTTTTTAATAACCCTTAACCTTCTATAAAAAACAAACAAAAACAAAAACAAAAAAACAACCAAAAAAACCCCATTGTCTTCTGTCTTAGAATTAATACTGTGTATTGGTTCCAAGGCAGATGAGTGGTAAAGGCTAGGCAACAGGGGTTATGAGATTTGCTCAGGGTCACATAGCTAGGAAGTATCTGAAACTTCTATATTTCTTCGGTATCAATTGTCGACAAAGGCAGCGTAGTATAGATCTGCCTCAGAAACCTGATTCAAATTCTGCCTGTGACACATACTAGCTGCAAGCCCAGGAGAAGAAAGTCACTTATCTTTTTAGCAATCCAGGCAAAATCCACACAAAGGCGTTCCCCAACACAAGAAATCACAGGTTCTGGACCAAAAAAAAAAAAAAAAAAAAGGTACCTGCAACCAAACTAATTTGCAAAGGCTTCCTGAAAAAAGTGGCTTTTGTTCCAAGTTAAAGGACCAGAAGAATTTGGAGATATTATATCCCAGTTTTGCTACTTGATACTTGTATGACTTGTATAAATCACTTAATCTGTTGATCTATTTTCTTATTTGTAAATGAAAATGTTGGACTAGATGACTTCCGAGTTTCCAATCAGCTCTGAATCTATAAAAGTTTGGGGAGTCTATGGAGTGACCTTGGACTTCGCAAAGTATATGAGTCAAAAGGCCAGGGGCGCCTCCCCAGCGCCACGATGCCACAGCTCTCCAGCGGTTGGCAGGAGGCCCACCTCAGGCTCGCCAGAGAGGGCGCAACAGCAGACGGCAAAGGCGTGGGGTAGCCTGAAACCCGACCAGCACTCCACCCGCCCCAAACATTGAAAGAGGAGTTTGGCTCGCGCAAACTAGGTGGAGGTGGGGCCACGGGGCGAGAAGACCTTTGAGCAACTGGGTCCCCAGGGCGGGCGAAAGGAAGGACCCCGGTGCGCGTGGCACACAGGACCAGTTGTGCGCATGCCTCATCCATCTTCGGTCCCCTCTTACCCCACCCCCGGCACCGCCTCTTTTTACCCTTCCCCGCCCCCCCCAGGCTTCCGCGGGTCCCCGCTACTCCCTTCCAGCCACCTGACGTTCCTCGTGCGTGCCCGGCGCCCTGACTTCACTTCCGGCTAACGCTGCTCGGCCTGCCCCCTGGCCCCGGATGGTGACTGGCGGCGGCGCTGCTCCTCCCGGGACTGTCACTGAGCCGCTTCCCAGTGTGATTGTGCTGAGCGCAGGCAGGAAGATGGCGGCTGCCGCGGCCTCGGGCCCCGGCAGCTCCTCCTCGGCGGCGGCGGTGGGGGCCGGGGCCGGGGTCTCGGAGTGGCTAGTGTTGCGGGACGGCTGCATGCGCTGCGACGCCGATGGGCTGCACAGCCTTTCCTACCATCCGGCGCTCAACGCCATCCTGGCCGTCACCAGCCGCGGGACCATCAAAGTCATCGACGGCACCTCGGGGGCCACCTTACAGGCCTCGGCACTCAGCGGTGAGTCCCGGGCGTCTCTGACTGGGCCGTGGCCCCGACCCCGGTACGGGAAGGGGCCGGGCCTCCGAGTGCGGGGTGGGCACTGAGAGACGGGTCCCGGCCTTACGGGAAAGGGGAGAGGCATGATGGGGGGAGGTAGCGAGCGGCCAGCGGCCGAGAGGCGAGGCCCGGCCCGGCCGAGGGCGGGGTGGGGGTGGGGGTAGAAACCTATTTTGGCGGCGGCTCCTAGTTGAGAAGGAAAGGCCTGCTTGGAGATTGGCCTGGAGCCGGCAGGGAGCGGTGGTCGTAGGGACTGCTTTTGTGGGCCTCGGGCTTTGGTGATCAGCCCAGCTGGCTCTATCGGTCCAGAGAGGCTCGGAGGAGGCCTTGTCGGAACCCACCTCGGGGAGAGGCTTGGCCTGTTCTGAAGGTGTTGGGTCCCTTGGAAGAGCGGAAGCAGCTGCGGCTGTCTCCAGTGTATATGAAAGCGAAAGGGGTAGAAGACTGCCAGTGTGAGGCCGGCTGAGAGCCTACTCCTCGGGTTGAAGCTCCGGAATGAGGGGCGGGGAAGAGCTCGGGCGCCTCTGGCCCTGCTCCCCGACCTTCTCCGCCCCTCCCTGCTCATCCTCTTTCTTTTCACTTCTCGGAGGGAGGGAGAAATAGGCGCCCTTCGGTGCAGAGTACTTGCCCTTAGGGCTCCTAGGGTGGGGCGAAGCGGGGTGGCATGTGGGCCGACCCTGCTTCCTCTGTCCCCACGGAGGAAGGCATCTAGCTGAGCTGGACGCCACTAAAGTGAAAACCTTGGCCCTCTTACCCCCGTCTCCATCTCTTTCTCCCAGAGGCCGAAAACTTAGGATAAACCGGAAAAGAAACCTTGGTTCCCTTGGATTCTGGATTAGGTGAAATCACGGGGCTGTGTGTGTGTGTGTGTGTGTGTGTGTGTGTGTGTGTGTGTGTGTGTGTGTGTACACTAAGAAAGATGGTACTAAGAACTGAATTCATGATCCTCTAATACTAAATAAAGTATGAAGAGATAGCACAGGAGCTGATGGAGAGACATTTACATGATGTACGTAATTATAGGTAATATTTGTTTGTAGCTTTAATGTTTGCAGAACACTTTTAGCTTATTCAAATCAACAAATACTGAAAGATATTACTAAGACTCCTGAGGTAGAATTAGTAGGTAGGGGCGTAATTGACTGGATTCTTGTGCTTGTAATTTTTACTGTAAGTCGAGGTACCTTTAATGAAATTGTTGTGGGCCAAGATTTTAAGATGGTTACTAGTGTACTCTTCTTCAAATCATTTATGTACCCAACTATTTTAATGTTGTATCTCTTCCCCCAGCCTCCAAACAATAGAATGTAAAGTATTTAAGAGGTAGTATTAATTTTTCTTTTTTGTCTTTGTATCTCCAGTTCCTAGCACAGTCCCTTGCTCATTGTAGATTATTAACAAATGTTTATTGGATTGGATTGGACCAGTTGGATCTAACTCAAATAGAATTGACCTGAGGTAGCCTTCAATTAGCATCTGCACCATATGAGTGGTTTTAGAGCTAAAAATTGGGAAGTGATCTTGGTATAGTGGAAAGTTTGATGTATTTGGAGCCATAGAATCCAGGCTCAAATTCCAGCTCTGATAACTTACCTGTGTGACCTTCGGCAAGTCACTTAACACCTTTGGGCCTCAGTTTCTTCAACTGAAGAACAAGAGAGTTATATTAGATAACCTCTGAGGTCCCTTCCAGAACTGAATTCATGATCCTCTAATACTAAAAAAATGTATGAAGAGATAGCACAGGAGCTGATGGAGAGACATTTACATGATGTACATAATTATAGGTAATATTTGTTTGAGGCTTTAAGGTTTGCTGAACACTTTAACTTATTCAAATCAACAAATGTTTATTGTCTGTTATGTGTTAGTGTGCTAAGCACTGAGGATACAAAGAAAAGTACCCTCCCTGCCAAACAAAACAAATAAATCTTCCAAAATCAGTCCATTCCATCCGGGAGCTTTCAGTCTAAAGGGAAAGACCACCAGTAAAATAGTTGTGTAAAGAATATATACAGGATAAATTGGAAATAATTACAGATTTTAACATAAGTAAAATGACTTTTGCTATTTTATCTCACTTGATGATAGGGGCTGTTGTTATGCTTATTTAATAGGTGCTGAAACTGAGCACAGAGAGGTCAAGCGATTTGCCCAGGTTTACACAGCTAGTGATTATCTGAGGCAGGATTTTGAACTCAGATTTTCCAGACTGTCAAGTCCAGAGCTCTATCCATTATTCCTCCTTGTTACCTCATAATAATAAGAGAATGACAGTAATGTTAGATATGAAAGAATGGAGAAGGGCAGGTGATTAGGGTTACTATATGAGTTAGTGAATGAGCTCCTTTATTGTGTCTCAGTTATAAAAAATTATGCCTGATATCAGGTGGCTAGACTAGTTGTTTTCTTTAGGTTCTTTCCAGCTCTAGACCTATAATTTCAAAAAATATCTTTGCATAGCATAAACCTGAGTGAAATCTAGAGCGTAAAGAAGAATGTTTAGGTGTCTCATTTTTTGTGTATTGTTCCATGTGTATGGGACAGACACTGTGTCTCAAGTGTCACCTGGAAAGAGGGACAGGAAATATATTGACAATTTTTAAATTTCTGTACATTAGTAGAAATTAGGAATTAAGGGTCCCTGGTGTATGAGATATTCCAGGAAGTTTAATGAATGAATGATCCTTGATGTAAATAATTGAGAGTAGGGAGTAGTGCATAAGATATGGAGAATATGCTTTATTAATTATCTCATGGATAGAAGAGAACTGCATTTTTGAGTTAGAAAGATGCAGGTTCAAATCTAACTTCTTATACTTATTTTCATTGTGCAGGTTTAACCTCTAAGTCTCATTTTCCTCATCTGTAAAATGGGAATATCTGTAGTCCTACATTCAGAGTTGTGAATATCAAATGAGATACTGCATATAGATTACTTTGCAAAACTTAAAATGCTATATGTCAGCTTGTTTATAAGTACAGTATTAAAATTTATCTGTAGTGAATGGAAAGAAGAGGTCAGGGAGGGATAAGGAGGAGATTGTGTGTGACATTTAGGGTAAATAATTTTGGGGTGTGTCAGGATGGTTGGAGAGACCTAGGGCACGAACGTGCTTATACATAGGTGAGGGAAAAATATGTTTTCTGTGATACATTATTTTTGAGTGAAGAATATGTATAAAATTTAAAAAGAATATATGAATAAATGATGGTGCTGTCTGTGGAAAATCAGAATGAATAAAGATAATGAAAGCATAGCAGTGAATTACAAATGACAGAAAAGTTTTGTTTTTTTTAAACCCCTATCTTCTGTTTTAGTCTATACTGTGTATTGGTTCCAAGACAGAAGAGTAGTAAGGGCTAGGCAATTGTGGTCAAGTGACTTGCCCAGGATCATAATAGCTAGGAAGTTCTGATGTTAGATTTGAACCCAGGAACTCCTGTCTCTAGGCCTTGCTCTCAAACCAATGAGCCACTTACCTTCCCCCTAGAGAAGTTTTGAATATTTATACTCAAAGGTATATATATATATATATATTTTTTTTTTTTTTAACTGAAAGCACCCAATTTCTCTCAATTCTCTTATACCACTAAATCAGCCACATAGGTCATCCTTATAATATTTACAGTGACATTTTTTAAATTGTCATTCTTAAATGTTGCTTTATCATTCATAGACATAATCCAGTTTACCATTTATTGAGAAAAGAATTGAAGTCTTGCAGTTTTTTATTTTATAGGTAACAATATCTAAAGTCTAAAATGTTTGTTTACATACTTTTTTTTTTTTAACCCTTAACTTCTGTGTATTGGCTCCTAGGTAGAAGAGGGGTAAGGGTGGGCAATGGGGGTCAAGTGACTTGCCCAGGGTCTCACAGCTGGGAAGTGTCTGAGGTCAGATTTGAACCTAGGACCTCCTGTTCTAGGCCTGACTCTCAATCCACTGAGCTACCCAGCTGCCCCTGTGTTTACATACTTTTTGAAAACTATAGAGATTAATGCTGAAGTGCCTGGGAAGTGAGTGCTTTAAGTAGATAACAGTGGTGTATGTCTTTAGACACACATGGCATTTTTATGGTATTTTTGTTCTGCTTAGGTTTAGGGGTGGATAAAAATGTTTACATTTATTTGGTAATATGTAAATTAGAATTTTGTGACTAGAGGGTGGCCTACATTTTATTAAAAGAAATAGAAATTTTAGGTGAGTATAGGACTACAATGTATTTATAAGAAAAGTTATTGTAGTTGTATACCCATAGATATTAGTGGATAAACTTTTTGAAAATGGCATGATTTCTCCTCTATGTTTTCTTGTTTGTATTGTCTAGCATCTTTATAAACTTTTATTAGCTTTCAGCCTAACTGAGATTATGATATTTAATGGTTGCTTACCTTCAGGGAAGAATGGACATTTTTTTATTAGGTACAACCACTATTATGGCTGTTGACCTCACTAAATTCCAGGAAATATGAGAAGATGTAAGTAATAACCATTCAGTTCAAATAGCATTTCATTTAAAAATTAAACTTTGTGCCTACTGGGCACAAATCTGGGGGAGATACTGTACAAAAAACTCAGCTTAATAGAGGTGTGAAGTGTGGTATGCTGGGACTGGAAGTGAATGGAGGAAGGAGAATGAAGATGCTTCCTGGAAGAGACAGCATTTCAATTAAGCTTTAAAGGATAGGCTGAAGTTCAATTGATGAAATTATAGAGGGGAAGTGTCACCAGGATGGCTTGATTGCAATATAGTCTTTGGAGGGGAGTAATAGGAGATAAAACTAGAACTGTAGAATGGTACCAAATTATGTAGGGTCTTGAATGCCAGAAGGATTTTGAACTTTAGTTGGGGGCCAGTAAAAATATTTGAGCAGGAAAATTATATGACAGGATCAGGTTATTCCTTATTCTTCCATCAATGAGAAGGATGGATTGGGTAGAGAAAGTAGAGCTGTTAGGATTTTTATTGAATTAGGTTCAGAAGACATGTCAAAATTAAATTCCTAGACTTGATTTATCTGACATGAGAAAACTAACACCAGTATTTCAAATATGGTGCACTAGTGACACCATGGACAGAAATGATGAAGTCAAAGTGAGGAACAAGTTTTCAGTCAATAAGCATGTATTAATGTCTACTCTGTATAGGGATACAAAGACAAGATCAAAACAGCTTTGTCCATAGGAAGCTTATAATCTAGTCAGGGAGTTGTTTATTTAGAAGTTTAAACTAGATGAATAAGGATAGGGACTGAACCTGTGATTTCATTGGTTTAGAGACTCCCAGATGGCAAAAGTCCCTTTTTTTGGCACTTTTTCTGTAGTTTATAGTCTTAGAGAATTACCAAGGGCACTGAGAGGTTATGGGACTTTCCCAGGGTCACAGAGTCTTTATCATTCAGAGATAGGACTTAAACTTATTTTGGAGGCCAACTCTCTAAGTATATCAAGAAAGTAATTTGGAGAGTTAGCATTAGAAATTGGGAGTAGGAAAGGTTTCTGTAGCATGTGGACCTATGTGTAAAGAAATGAAAACAGTAGAGGTAATATTACATATGAGAGACAGTAAGCCTAATTTGACTTGTATGTAGGGGAGTGATGTGAATGAAAGTGGCAAAGGTATTTTGAGGCCAGATTATGAAAGATTTAAAATGCCAAAATAAGAACCACTTAAGTTTGAATAGGAAAATGACATAGTCAGACTTAGACTTTAGTAAAATGACTTTAACAAGTATATGGAGGATTGATCAGAAAGAGGAGATTAGAGTGGGAGAAAAATCAGGAGGCAGTTGAAACCACTCACTCTTTAAAGAGATGATGAGGGTGATAGCTCTGTGAGTAGGGAGAAAAGGATGAATGTAAGGGATATAGAGATTGGAATAAGATTTGGCAACTTATTCGGGGTGAGTGAGGTTTTAGGGAAAACACGATAATTCAATTTTGGACACAGTGAGTTTGAGATGCCAGAATGTTATTCAAATAGAGAAATCCTTTAGGATATTGGAAAAGTGGGTCTGGATGTTTAGAGAGAGGTCAGAGATGGAGATAAAGATAGGAAATTCTTGATATAGATGTGAAATAGAAGAAGCCTTGGTAGTAAATGATGTTGTCAAGGGAGAGTGTAGAAAGAACCAAACCTTAAGTGATTTGGAAAGGATGATGAGCAATTAGTAGAATCAGAATATTATCTCAGGAGCTGAAAGAGAAAGTGTCAAATGTTGCTGGGAGTTCAATCAAGATGAGAATTAAAAAAAAAAAAAGTATTCAATTGGGGATGTAGGGACATCTTTTAAAATAATGCTTTTAAAAAAGATTTTTAAATTGGCAGCAGCTGAGTGGATTGAGAACCAAGCCCAGAGATGGGAGATCCTGTGTTCATATCTGGCCTCAGATACTTCCTATTTCTGTGTGACCCTAGGCAAGTCACTTGACCCCCATTGCTTAGCCCTTGCCACTCTTCTGCCTTAGAACCAAGACACAGTATTTTAAGGGTTTAAAAAAAAGATTTTAAATTTTAGTCATTCCTCTCTCTTTTGAACCAATCTTTGTAACAGTTAATGCTTTGTTTGGCTTTTAAAATTTCATAGACTAGCCTTTCTTATCTTTTCCTTTCTTTTACTTTATTCCCCTTCAGATATTTGATGATCTAGGGACAGTGGCCTTTTAGCTGTTCCTTGAATAAATCCACCTCCTAATTCTGTGACTTTTCACCAGCTTTCTCCTGTGTCTGAAATGTTTTTTCTTTTCACTTCCACCTTGGCTTCCTTTAATACTTAGCTCCTGTTCCATCTTCTGTAAGAGACCTTTCCCACCTGCCTTCCTTCTGAGATTACCTTCCCATTAGATTGTATATAGCATATGTGTGTTTATATACATATATACATAGTATGTATTGCATATTATATTTTATGCATACATATATTGAGTACAGGTAAGTCAGTAAGCATTTATTAAGAGTTTGCTTTGTTCCTTTTTTGCATATTGCCTGGTACATAGTACTTTTTAAATACTTTAGTGACTTAACAAAAACAGCCCATAACAGTGAATGAGCTTGTCTGACACAGTACATAACATTGTGCTCCCCATAGTCTTCAATATGTTTTATTATCTATATTCCCTAAGACCAGGATGGGTTATTAAAAGTTTTTAGTTTGGCTTCTTAACTTTTTTTCTACTTAGATTTTTGTAGTCATATTTTATTCTGCTTATTTTATATTCTTGATGTTCTTTCCAGCTCTAGATCAATGATCCTATGAAAATAAAATTTCTCATATTTCTTTTATTTCTCATTGCACAATATTATTATGTTATACTTACGTATCACAGTTTAGCCATTTCCCAGTCCATGGGTACCTACCATAAAAAAGTGCTCCTAAAATGCTTTAATGTAGATGATGAGACCTTTCTTTCTGTTTGCCATTTTTTTTTTTATCATTTTTTTATATATGTGAAGTGAACTTGTTTTAGTTTCTCTTATTATCAGGAAATTAGAACATGCTTTTATATGGTTGTTGATAGTTTATGTTGCTTTTAAGTTCTTCGTGTCCTTTGGCCACTCATCAATTGGAAAATGGATTTTTGTCTTAAATATGTAATCAGTTGCCTCTGTGTGTGTGTGTGTGTGTGTGTGTGTGTGTGTGTGTATGTGTGTGTGTGTGTGTATTCATTCCTAGGCTTCTACTAGTAATATTTGATGCAATTTAACTTTTGTCTTGATTTTATTCTTGCAAAAACTTTAATTTTATGTGACTGAAATAATAAACATTCATCTTATCTATCAATAAACTTTTGTTCAGTGCCTGTTATGTGCTAGGTACTCTTCGATGATGGAACTACAAGGACAAATGTGTACCCTCAAAGAACTTAAATTATACTGAGCTAGAAAGTATGTTTCCAGATGAATAAATATAAGGTGTATATAAGTAAGATAAATACAGTGGCTTGAGAATGGAGGAATAGTACAGTTGAGAGGAAGAAGAAAGGCAGTTGAACTAAGTCTTGAAGGAAGGTAGGGGTTCCAAGAAACAGAGTTGCACTCCTACTCATGAATGATGATCCTGCAAAGGAGACAAAAGGAAGAGAACCATGACAACATTGTCATTTCTAGAAACAAGAGATGACTATCAATGTCAGACTGCTACAGAGAGGTCAGGAAAGATGATTAGCTCTAGTTTTTAAGAATTCTTCCTCTATCCATGATCATGCAAGATTCAGCCCATATTGTTTCTTAGAAAAAAGCTTTTGTGATCTTTAGTACTTGGCTATGTTTCACTTGAACCTATTGTGATAAATAGTGTAAGATGTGTAGATATTTTAAAGAAGTTGGGCAGTCATTCAGTTATTAAATAGCATTTACTAGGTGCCAGGCATTGTACTAAGTACTGAGGATACAAAGAAAGGCAAAAATTAGGACCTGAGTTCAAAGTCTAGGAGGGAAGGCAATATACAAACAACTGTGTACAAATTGTATACATTCAGGATAAACTGGAGATAATCCACAGAGGGGAAGGCATTATTATTAAAGAGAATCAGAAAAGATTTCTTGTAATTGATGGGATTTCTTAGACTGAGGGAAGCCAAGAACAGTTGGGAGACAGAGATGAAGATGAAGTGTGTTTATCATTACAGCTATGGGGGCAGCTAGTAAAACTACCTAAAGACTGGAGATATGGAGTGTCTTATGTGAACTCTAAGGAGGTCAGTGTTGCCAGATTGCCATTACATGGAGTGGAGGAAGATGTGAGAAGAATGAAAAACTAGGAAGGGGCAAGTTTATAAAGGGCTTTGAATGCCAATCATTGGCCTTGATCTTGGAGGTGATAGAGAGCCACTGGAGTTTATTAAATAGGGAGATGATGTGGTTAGACTTTTGTTTTAGGAGGATCATTTTGATAGCTTAGTGGAGGATGGATGGGGATGGGAAGACTGGTGGCCAGGAAACCAACTAGAAAGTTATTGCAGTAGTTCAAGTCTAAGAGGAGAGAAAAGGTGGCGCCTAGGAGAGATGTTAGTGCCCTTGATAATAATAGGGAACTGAGAAAGAGGAGAGGGTTTTTGGGGAAAGATGAGCTCAGCTTGGAACATGTTGAGTTTGTTGCAGATTTGAGACTGGAGACCAAGAGAAATTAGGGCTGGATAAGTAGGTTTGAGAATCAAAGTGAAATAATATGAAAGGAGAAGAGAAGAGGACCCAGGACATAGTCCTGGGGAACATCCACTGTTAGTGGGAGAGACCTGGAAAAAGATTGAGCAAAGGACACTGAGGTCAGGAGGCACAGAATGGGGAGGAAGGAGATGAATGGTATAAAAGGATCAAGAATACTTTTTGAGAATTTATAAGACATTAACATATTTGTATGCTTATA
Source organism: Gracilinanus agilis (assembly GCF_016433145.1). Lineage (NCBI taxonomy): Eukaryota > Metazoa > Chordata > Mammalia > Didelphimorphia > Didelphidae > Gracilinanus > Gracilinanus agilis. The sequence continues at coordinate 225,029,514 of NC_058131.1, read as the reverse complement.
GGAAGGAGCCAGGGAATAGGGAAAGATGGAAATTGCAAGACAGATAAGGGTAAACATCCACATCCTGTAGGATGTGTAAGGGAATAGTATCAAGGGCATAAATTTAAGTTTAATATGAAGAATAGAAGTGCTTCTTTCTGACCTGGGGAAAGAATGGGTGGGTACAAATGCTGAGACTCCTTAGGAGAGGAGTAAGGTTTTCATCTGCTTTGAAGGTTTTTTTTTTTTTAATGAAGTTGGGAGCTTAAGGGAGAGAGATGAAGACTAGGTAAACTAGAAGAAATATTGAGCATCAGTGAGGATTTTGCTGAGATTTCTTTTGTGAGTTAGGACTCTAGGGCTTCTCCTATTGTCAGACTATAGATGGTACCTAGAATCTGTGTCATTTGAATATTTAGTAATTTACTGCCTGATAATGTCTTTTTTTAAATTCTTGTTCAGACTTATGATTTCCTTGGTTTGGGAGTTCCTTACTTACCTTTATTAGAACTTTAGGTGTAGACTTCCTCCACCAATGCAAATGGATTACTCATATATAAATTGGCCCTATAGATTTGCCTGGGCATACTGAGATATTATGGATAGGTAGCTGGTGAATAGATAGATCATGGGCTAGGAATCAGGAAGATTCATCTTCCTGAGTTCAAATATACCTTAGACCAGTGATTCCCAAAGTGGGTGCCACCGTCCCCTGGTGGGTGCCGCAGTGATCCAGGGGGGCGGTGATGGCCACAGGTGCATTTATCTTTCCTATTAATTGCTATTAAAATTAAAAAAAATTAATTTCCCGGGGGCTAAGTAATATTTTTTTCTGGAAAGGGGGCGGTAGGCCAAAAAAGTTTGGGAACCACTGCCTTAGACACTTAATAGCCCTGTGACCCTGGGCAAGTCACTTAACACTGATTTTCCCAGTTTCTCATCTATAAAATGAACTGGTGAAGGAAATGGAGAACCACTCCAGTGTCTTTGCCAAGAAAATTCCAAATGGGATCACAGTCAGACAGGGCTGAACAACAACACTGAGATGTTAAGTGATTTACTCTTGGTTTCTAAATCTGTAGTGTCTGAAACAGGACTTAAAGCCAGGTCCTCCTTACTCTTTAGACTGGCAACTGTATCTATTGTGCTGTTGAAACAGCTGAGATTATGCACCATAAATTTTAAGTGGTGGAAATCAGCATGATTAGTGACTTCATTAAGCTGCCTCTAAGCATAGGGTCTGGATGTTTCCTAGTCTGAGAAAATCGGTAGGTTAGAAACAATTTAAGATTGTGCGTGTATGGGGGGTTCAGGTGATGATGGGTACTAAGATGGGAACATTTATAAGTTGACAAATCATGTTCTTTCTTGCTAATTCATGGGAAGTAGAAGTCAACTGTTTCCTCATCCCAGAGCCCATTGAGGGAATTCCAATATTCACCCAGTAAATATTGAATAATACTGGATTATCACCTCCTACTTAGCCTTTCCCAATAACCTTTATTTGTTTTTCCTTCCTCAGTTCTCTCCCCACTCCAATTCATCCTCTCAAACAACTGCTAAAGTGATTTTTCTGAAGTATAGATCTGACTATGTTATCCCTCCTACTCAATAAACTCCAGTGACTTTTTATTTATTTCTGGGATTGATTATGAAGTTCTCAATTTGGCAATTAAAACTTTTTTTTAAACCCTTACCTTCTGTTGGAGAATGGATACTAAGTACCAATTCCAAGGCAGAAGAGCAGTAAGGACTAAGCAGTTGGGGTTAAGTTTAAGTGACTTGCCCAGAGTCACATGGATAGGAAGTATGTGAGGTCACATTTGAACTCAGGTGCCCCCACCCTTCATCCCCTCATCTTTTAGCCTGGCTCTATCCACTGAGTCACCAAGTTCTACCCCGCATTTAAAACTCTTAGTAACTTGTCTTCTTTTATTTCCAGTCTTCTTATACTTTAGTTCTCTCCATGTCTCCATATATAATCCATATCTACTGGCCCATTCATGTTGCTTTTGATTGAACAGGATACTACATCTTCAATCTCTGTATCTTTGCACTGACTGTCCTTATGCTTGCAATCCTCTTTTTTTTCTCTCATGTACCTTCTGTCACTCATTCTTTCCCTTCTCACTACTTTTCTTTTCTTCCTTCCTTCAATATAGCTCAGATTCTACTTTCTGCTTGCAGTTTTTCCAGTGCTCCCTAGTTGCCTAACACCTCCCCTACTGAGATAACCTTTCATCTATTCTGTATATGTCTTGTGCATACTTTGTTATTTATTTGTCATCTGTCCCATTGGAATGTAAGTTCTTCATGGGAAATTTTTTTCTTTCTTTTATCCCTATTGCAGAAATTCTTAACCTTTTCTGTTTCATGGATCCCTCTGCCAGTATGGTGAATTCCAGGGACTCTTCAGAATAATATTTTTAAATGCATAAAATAAAGTATCCAGGATTAAAAAGTAAATCAACTATATTGAAATAGTTATAAAAATTATTTTTTAAAGTTCATGGACCTTAGGTTGAGAACTCCACTTAGTACTTAGTACAAAATAATAGGTTAATAAATACTTGTTGGCTTGAGAAGGATTTTTTTTTTTATAGATTAGTGAGTGTTAGGATTTACTAACCTCTAAAGGCTAAGAGGGGGAAGATTTTTAAGTCAGAAAGGTCTGGTTTCAAGTCTTCTCTCTGATACACAGACTTCATCTCTCAAAGGCCTCATGGAGTTAACTTAATCATTAGTTTGCAGAACTGCAAATCTACATTGACAGAGAAATTTCCTTACCAGGGAACTTCCTAAAATGAGGTGAACTCATATTTGTGGATCAAAATAAAATTCAGTATGTGCCTTCAATGTGACTCTTTTCCATAAGAAAGCCTGCTGTCCCTGTTGGTTGGAGTCAGAACTGCTAATGTCTAAATAGTTAAGTAAGAATGCTGGTAATTTGCCCTTGTTTTGTTCAGAATTTCTAAAGATTATGAATGGTATTTAAAATCTTTCAAAACCTGGTCTCAACTAACTCTACCAACATTGATCTCTATTCTGAACCCTAATTCTCAGCAAAACTGTTTCACCGATTGCCCCATAATAAACTTTGAGAAAATTTGTCCAAGATCATTCTTAGCTTTGTTGAATGCATGCTGCCTTACTATCCATTTGCTCAAATTCTTCATAAAACTTCCCTCGCTCACCCTAGACCTGTAATGGCGAATCTATGGCACAAAAAAGAGCATGCAGAGCCCTTTTTATGGTGACCTCTCTGTGGGCACATCTGCAGTAGCCTGCCGGAGTTTATTACTAGAAAGCCAGAAGGACTCCTGGGCAGAGCTGTTCCCCCCCCCCCCCCCCTTCTCTATGCTCCTGAATACATTCCTCATTTCTCTTTTCCCTCTGCCCAGCAGCCAATCTGAGTGTTTCTTTCCTCTCTGGTTTGGGGTGGGGGAGGCTCACATGCTGCCTGAGGGTGTGGCACAGATTGCAGCCTGTAGTCTGTGGTGAAGGTGGTGTTCCTGTGGTGGGGTTGAAAAGGATCTGAGTTTGAGGGGAGCGTAGCTCACAGTGTAGCACATAGCTGGAGGGGAGCAGAGCTGGAGGGAGTGGAGCACTCAACTGACTCTTCTTCCCCTTTCCACATATGCCTTTCATCACCCATCATCCCAGTCCAGTGGGAGAGGGCTTCCTATGTCCCCTGTCTGGGGTAAGACAGTGGGGGCCAGGGGCAGGCAGGCCTGGCACTAGGTCTGTCCTAGACTGTTATCATTTGCATTCCAGTTATACTTCACTTGTATTTTTTTGTTTGCCAATTTTTTACTGTCTTGTGATAACTTTTATTATTACCTTGAACTCTTTTTTTATCTGTGCCTTGTGGTCTAGTCTCCTCTTAGGAATTATTCACTCAAATTTAACAAGTATTTATGCTGTGTGCCAAACTTAGAGTTTGCTGAATATCATCGGATTTTTGTTTTAACGTATTCATGGATTGTCTTTCCATCTAGATTGAAAGACTTTTTAGGATATGGATCTTGGCTTATGCTCCTTTCTGTAGTGCCATGTGCAGAGTTTAAAGTGTAGTGGATAGGATTGCATCTTGAACGTTATCCAACATATAGTAGGTGCTTTATGAATTGCTTGTTGAATTGGTGTGTGAGCTTCCTATTACTTCATATTATTAACTATATCTATATTTATGTTTTCTATTATACATAGGCATATTTATTTGTCATCTTCTGGGAATGACCTTTGAATGCCAAACAGAATTTTATTTGATTCTGGGAATTTATTGAATGGGGAGGGATTTGGAGTGTGGTTGTGAGTGATCTGCTCAGACCTGCTTTTTAGAAAGATCACTTAGTTGAGTGGAGGATGAACTAGAGTGAGCAGACATTTGAAGCAGGGAGACCAACTAGCAGGCTATTGAACAGTCCATGTTTGTCAGGTAATAAGGGCCTGTACCAGGGTGGTGGCAGTGTCAGAGAATTGTAGAGGAATTTTTACAAGTGATTTTGTGAAGGTAGAAATGATAGGACTTGGCAGCAGATTGGATATGAAGAAGTGAGGAAGAGTAAAGAGTTGAGGATGAAACCTAGGTTGCAAGCTTGAGTGTCTGGGAAGAATGATGCTACCTTTCACAGGATTAAGAAAGTTGGGAAGAGAGAAGGCTTTTTTTTTGGGAAAGATGACAAATCATGTTTGAGATCTGGATTGAGGTTAGGACTAGTTAAATAAATCTGAGACTTTGTGTTCATAGAGATGAATTCATGGGAATTGACGAGAACACCAAATAAAATAGTATAGAGGGAGAAGAAAAGAGAACTTTTGGACAGAGCTTTGGGTTAGTGGATTAAGATCTAACAGAGGATACTGACAAGGAAAAGTTCCCCAGGTGTAGAAGGAGAAATAAAAGAAAGATTTGCCATGGAAAACGTAGAGAAAAGAGTATCCAGGAGAGGGGCCTGATCAAGAGGGTCAGGCTTCAGAGAGATCAAGAAGGATGTGAATAGAGCATTAGACTTGGCAATTAAGAGATCATTTGGTAACTTTGGTGAGAGCAATTATGAAATCAGAAGCCAGACTGTGCTAAGATTTAAGAGAGGGAGAAGAAAGGAAGTGGAGGCAACAGTTCTAGATGACCTTCTCAAAGACTATAGCCAAGAAAGGGGGAAGAAGAGATAAAAGATGATAGCTAATAGAGGTGAAGGATTCACAGGCTTGTTTGTAGGCAGCAGGAAAGCAGGTAGGCGATAGGAAGAGATTTGAAGATAAGAGTTTGATAGAGGGAGCACCATTTGCTGGAGAAAACAGAATCATCATGTGTACCAGAAGTGTTTGCCTTGGCAGTGGAATCAGCCCACCTGTTCATGTGGGTCAGAGGTGAAGGAGGAGATAATGAAGGAAGGCATCTAAATGATGTGAGGAGGAAGGGAAAAGAGGGAACCCTTGGCCAGTGACTTCAACTTTTTTTTCATTGAAATATGAGGCAAGGTTCTCAGCTGCCTATGGACAGGGAGAAGAAGGAGGAGAGTCATGGGAGTTTGAAGAGTGATTAAAAAAAAATTTGGAAAAACTGCATTGATGAATGGGATATTGAATCAGTGAGAATGGTATAAAAGTAAGTTCCAAATGAAAATATATAACATAAATTTGTGGAGAACCTATACTTAGCATTATTAATTGATTTTTGTCTAGTTTTATTAAGTAGCAGGAGATTGGGAGAGAAGGAGCAAAGATAGGAGTAATCCAAGGCAAAATTTGGTAGGACAAGATTGGTGATAGGATAAGAGGCAATGAATTTGAGAGTACAGGATGATATAAAGTTGGATTGTTTCAGCACAGGATTAAGATGGGGAAGAGAGGAGAATGGAGCTAATTTATAGTTTATAATTGAAAAAGTATTGAGAGGGGAGATATCGGAGGTCACATTGAATATGAAGAAGAGGGTTAGGTTTTGTACAATAGAGAGACAGATGGAATGGTAAAGGATTATAATGAGTTAAAGGAATTTCAGAGTTTATAAATGTGGAAGTTGAATATTTGTGGGTGATGGCAAGATCAAGAGGATGACTGTGTATGTTGTATGTACTCTCTTCTCTAGGTTTTCATGATGCTGCTTTCTCTTGGTTCTCTTCCCTATAGGACCACTCCTTGTAGTCTTCTTTGTTAGACCTATATCCCCTAAACTGTGTGTGAGCTCTAGTATGAGAGGGTAGGAATTTAGGGGGAAGGATTAACTTGTGAAAGAAATATAGTGCCCTGGAGGTCAGTAGATAATAGCTACCAAAATCTTAATTGGGTGGTTAATAGGAATTGAATGAACCTCAGAGCAAGAGAGGTTACATAATGATAGTGGTAGAGGGAAAGTCTGAAAGTGGCAGTGGGGAAAATAAATGTTCTGTTTCTCCCACCACACAGTTCTCTGAGTCAGCGGTGTGAGTGAAACTCCAGCCAATGTTGGGAACAGTGGCAAAGTAGTCTAGTAGTCTGTATCATCAGAAGAGAGCCAGGTCTTAGTGAGTGCAAGAAGAGGGAAGGAATGAGAAGGGAAAAGGTATAAAATTAAAGTAAATTTGTTACCTATGGAGCAAGCATTCCAAGAGACCTCAGTAGAAAAAGCTCAGTAGATCTTGAGTAGGATATTGTAGGGATTGGGCAACTTTGATGTTACCATAACTCACAAGTGTTTGACTTTTATGTTCATGAACTCAAAAATTTGATCACATACTTTAATTATTTCATTTTTCCTATGCTTTATTGATCCCTAAAACTATTCTTCATCCTCAGTAAGACCTCTATTCACTTCTCTCATCAGTCCTTTCCCAGGACCTTTGCTCTGACCATTCTTTCCTCTCTTCTCTGTCTTCACCCATTGGTGAACTGACTCAACTCTACATAATCTGCTCTCAATCCTTTTGTCCTCATTTCCTGTTCCTGTGTTTATATATACCTTGTCAAATTCCAGCTCTAGATTACTCTAATCATTTGCCTCCTTTACTCCCACATGTTTTTAATAGAGCTAGAGGAAATCATTATTATTATAACCTCGTTACCTGTCTCCACTACAAATTTATATTCCATCAGCTGTACACTCACTGCAGCAAAGATAGTGCTCAATTTCTTCACAGCTTGTCCCTAATTAGTTTACTACTTCTATTCCAGAAGCAGCTAGTGAGTGGTACAGTAGATGGAGAGCTGGACCTGGAATTAGGATGATGTGAGTTCAAACCTATCCTTACTAGCTGTGTGATCCTAGGCAAGTTTAACCTCTGTTGATCTCAGTTTCCTCAACTGCAAACAGGAAATAATAGCATTTACTTCACAGGGTTGTGGCAAAGATCAATTGAGATACTATTTGTATGTCTTTATGTACTTAGTTATTTATATATTGTTTACCTGCTTTAAAATGTGAGTTCTTTTGAGGCCAGGGACTTTTTTACTCTGAAGTATCTTTAGTGCTTAGCACATGCATAGTAAGAGCTTAATAAATAAATGCTTGATTTACTTTCTGGGTTCAGGACCCCTACAACTTGGAATAGCCCACCTTCACGAACTTAGGTTTCCCATTGTGCACTTTAAGTTGGAACCAAAATAGACAACTTTCTTCTCAGACTGCATTCTTTGTGAGCATAATGATGACAGAACTTTGGTCAAGTTATGTGGTCCAGTTTAAGGAAATTGGAATTGTTTATTAAACAGAAGAGCAGATTTATTTATTTTATTTTATGCCAATTACATGTAATAACAAATTTCCACATATGTTTATGAAGTTATATGATCCAAATTGTCTCCCTCCCTCTTTCCCCTTCCTTCCACTTTCCTGGAGCTAGCAAGCAATTTGATCTGGGGTATATATATATATATATATATATATAT